>NC_048926.1:71987940-72061387 GCF_011077185.1 Oxyura jamaicensis
CTTCTCCTTCTCCTTCTCCTTCTCCTTCTCCTTCTCCTTCTCCTTCTTCTTCTTCTTGTCTTCTTCTTAACAGAAAATACACATTAAGTTTGTTTTGTGATCCAAATAAACTGGGATGCAATCAGCTTGTTGTCAGTCATTAATGAAAGAACAAGCACATTTTTGATAATAAAAAGCTTCCATAAGTTTTCTGTGTTCATTTCTACAGCACTCGTTAGTCCGAAGTATTTAAAATGTCTCTGGAATTTCCTTTTTTGTTGCTGTCTGCTTTTCTAATTAAGGAATTTTTCAGTATTTGTGGTGTTTATTCATGCAGTTATTTACAGAGAGATGGTCCTTGTGATGAAGAACCTTAATGCAGTGTACAGTTGCTACAGTACATTTATAAATGCTAGCAGTTACACTCAGAATGAATTGAATTTATTGTGCAGCTCTCAGCTGGGCTAACAATATAATTAAAGTGCAAATAAAGACAAAACCCACAAGCCAGGCAGACTGTGGTGAAAAAATGTCAGATCAAATAGGCCTAGGTCACAATCTATTTTAAACTTCTATCTCCCTGAGAGGATTTAAGGGAGGTATACAGTGATATAGCCCTATTTCTTCAACTGGCTGAATATCATTGGAAAAGTAAGGACACTTTTCCAGCCAAGTTATTCAACAGTGCTAATATCTGTAGTTTATATTACGGTGTACTTTACAACATGCATTTGAGCTCACTTGCCATGCAGCTACAACAGGCCACTTATGATCAGAAAAAAATTAAGAAGTACCAACTAGCTGTAGAAATGAAATGTATACTGATGTGTGTCACAAAGCATAGGTCTTAGAAACAGTAACAATTAGCACATTTTCTTTAAACATATACCCATATGCAAATGACTATCACTAATTCAAATAAAAATGTATAGTGTGTACTTGCTGGCATTCCAAGTTTGCCACTGATGTGAATGATTTTAGAGCTGAGTCAGCACTGAATGACTGAACAAAACCCAGACATTTTCCAAATCACTGATTTCATGTAAAACAAAACATTCATTCCAACTCTAGTGGTCATTGCCAATCACTACCCACTGACAGACCAGACATGTAGTTCTCTCCACTGTGTGTCCAGAAAGTGCTCTGTTGCCTGACTTGTCAGGCAACCTGCAGGAGGTGCAGAAAAATAAAGTGCCTTTTCAGGACTGTGTTGCACCTTGACTTATCATCCTATTCACTGGATGTCCAGATTTCTCAACTCTCTATAGCTCCTAACCACTTACTTTCCACCTGAAGCTTGCAAGGAGGACAACTATATACAACTGTTCATCTAATTATTTTACTTTTCATGCTGTAAATATTCTCATTGAGTATTAATGAAAAAATATTTACAGTTTATTTATATGTAAAATCAGTAACCTTAGAAAAGGCTTAGAAAAGACATTTAAAGAGGGTAACATTCTATAAAGGGTAGCATTGAACAAACTTTTAGAACTGTAGATCTGGAGAGAAATACTAGATGTTACCTTGATGACACTCCAGACTCATTGATGATTGTTAAGATCCTGTTTTTCAATAAATTTAACATTATATGAGGACACCATATGGCAGTACCATTGCTGTCTCAGCGAACACATAGTTAGCCATCAGCCTAGACCACATCAGAACCATCACATTTTGCTCATTTATCTTAACTAGGTATATTACCACCATTTAGATCTGTCTCCTTAATCTGTCACATTAAGATGGCTACAATAAGTACCTGTTCACAAGAAAGCCTCATGAATTAAATGCACAGTCCCTACTGCAAAGAAGCAATCACTTAATGCAGATATAAAGCATCTTTGTCTTCCATGTCCGAGAGTAAATTAGTGTTGCCTGAGAGGGAAATGCTGTGAGGTTCAGTATCTCTTACTGGAAAAGAGAGCTTGCATTCTTCTCAATATTTCCCTTGCTGTCTTTAGGACTTGGCATGCATAATTTTGTTCATTGTACTAAAGCTTTCTGTAGACTTTGAGGCAAAGCTGGATCTTCAGGCAGGGAGTCTGGGTTCAAGCTTTAGGGAAAGCTCATACAAAGTATCTTCATCTATGATGAGTGTCTTGTCAAGTAAATAGTGAGTGACCTGGAATGCAGAAGATACAGATGAACAGACTGTTTTTATTGTCATGGAAATGTCTCTGCTTTCCTTTCCTTTTCCCCTTCAGCCCATTTCAGACCCTGAGATCCTCTCATGTTTTCTCATCGAAACACAACAGATTATTTGAATGGTGTAAAGCTGTACCAACAGTGCTCTAGGAATCAAATTCAGTCTCTTAGGAGACTAAATCCTTAGGTTTCCTAGGCCCATGTTGTTATTCTGGAGTCTGAAATGTAAAGAGTCCTTCTTTGAATATACAGGCTGGATTTGGACAAATTTTCATAGGTCCCACAAGCCACAAGGGAAAAAGAATTGCAGGATGCACACAGAATGCTTGGACCATCTCCTATCCCCTAATCTGAGTATTCTGGGATTCCATTGGGAATTACGCTCCAGCTGGTCACAGAGATCACATTTCCCTTTTATTCCATTCCTTTAAACTCCAAAACCATGCTGGCTGCAATCCCAAGAGAGTTTCCAGAGGAGAAAAAAACTGTTAATACAGTGTTAAGGAAACAGAATATTAAAACCCCAGATTACCTGTTCAGATTTCAGTCTGTGCTCTCTGTATATCACAACAGAATACATTCATTTCAGCTTTCAGCTTTCAACAACAGCTGTATCTTAGAACCAATTGCCAGAACAGCGTTCATTTCATTGGTAGGTAAAAGTATATAAGAAGAGTCTTACCTTCTGCTGATGTTCTATGCGGTAGGAGGTCTGCTGGAATTGGCGTATTTCCCTGATAATGTGTGATATCTTTCAAAAGAATACAAATATATAATAATTACAACTGCATTTTGATTTCAGTTGGATACATAAAACAAGATTATTTTTTTTGACAAATTATGTCACTTATTTTGGGAGTGTGTAAGTGAAGGGCAGAGATCACCAGCTCATAGATTCCATCTTAAAAAATCTTAAATTAGCTATTTATTTTTAAGTCAGTTTCAAGTGAACCACCTTGTCTACTTTCTCTCTCTTTTCCGTATACTAATAATCTCTTTTATCTTTGCCTGGAGTGACTGCTGCAGTGTGTGGTTATTATGAGAACATAAAGCTAAGGTTAAAAGAGAAGTTTCCATGCTTCTCTCTGAAGGGTTTTACAAAACAACATTTTATAGTAGGTGGAAAGAATCAACGTTAAAACTTTTTTAAAAAGTAGATCCTAGCACACTTGAAAACCAATTGTGAGCACTGACTACTTTCTGATTAATAACTACATTCCTTTCATTTGATTACTTCAAGACATCTTTTGTTGCTTCTTCAAGGCAGCTGCTTTTTCTATCTGTGACTTCTCACAGAACAAACTGGAGGCAAATTCACACTGTAAAAATCCTCATTTTACCAGAAGGTGGTGATAGAAGACTGCGTCAAGTAATTGCTTTCAAATGGCTATCTGTCATGCATGGTGCAAACACACTTTTAAGTCTTGGTGAAATTCTAAGCAGTTATAATTAAATCAATAATCAACTTGTAATTAAACATCTTTTGGGAAAGCATGTAAGGAAATTAAAATTACCATTCTCATTTTGGAAAAATTGACAAGGCCTTCCTCAGTGAAGTTTGGTGTTCCTTCTTCAATAAATGCTAGATCTGTCAAGTACATTCCAAGGTAGGGAACAGCAGGTGGGTTACAACTGTAAAACAAGAAAGTTGTTTATGTATAACTAAATTTAAAAACTCACATTTCTAAAGCTCACACAAACTATTATTTAAAAGAACTTTTAAACAATGGACCACAAAATTGACATAACTTGATTTATATTTGCTCTGAGTGTGGCAAATTGAAAAGATTGTGTCAAATATTAAATTTAAATTAAAGGCAGGTAGCCTTTAGTAAAAGCTACAACAAAACAGGATGGAGCAAGAGGAATGGTGGGTATACTCTGAACACTGAGAACACCTTCAAGCGTATTGCAACCCTGGCTGATAGGCAGTATCAGAAATAGATCATATACACAAGCTACAAGAGCATGTGGATATGCTTCTGAATGGTTAGTTTTCTTCTGTATCAGCATATACAAGCATTCTAGTACCAGCAAGAGTCCACGTGCGTGTGCTCGTGCATGTGTTTGGAGACATACATATACATACATGTGTATATGGATATGGATAACATTCTCTCAATCTTTTCAGGCCTTGCTTACAGTGAACCCAAAGAGGAAAGAGGTAGACTGAGAGATAGAAAGGATTATCTGGAAAGCTGGGAATAGAGACTCTAGAGAACTGGGAGCTGCTTTTCTTAGTGGGGCAGAAGTAATGTGATAGGGATTGTTGCTTCTTTAATGAAATAATCACTACTCCATAGATGCTGATTCTTACCTCAGCAGAAATAGCTGCAAACCTGTTTTTCTGAAGCTCTGGTGTAAGAAAAAAGCAGGGCCACAACTGTTAAAGGCAGACTGATGGCTTTCCTTAGTAAAGTACTTAAATCTGGTTATTTTTTATATTGTGAGGGTGACTACTGTACACAGGTAAGCAATATACTGACTGAAAGGTGTATAGGAGTACCTATTCATATAATGTGAGTGAAAATGTTTTTTAACAAGTGATTAGTCCTCAACTTTTTTTTTTTTTCACTAAAGACTGACTGACTTGAACTGTATATTTTTAAACATTCCAGTAACTATTCTAATAGTTCATTTCTTTGTTTCTCTCAAGCTCATTTAAAGTAGTTCTACTACTCAGTTCTGGAAAGTCTACTTCTAAATACAGAACTTATAAAAAATTAACTATATATATATATGTTTAATGTGTGCAATTGGAGTCAATACAAGCATAAATTTTAGAATCCTTTCCAAAGGATGTTTTGGATACCAAAGCTGCAAGGTGGTAAATCAAAAATAAGAAAAAATAAGAAAAAAAAAAAAAAAATAATAATAATAATAAAAAGAAATAAAAGAAAAAAATATAGGTTGTTTTCCAGACTTGCAGACTACAAGAGTGGCTGGGAGGGTATAGGAAAGGAAATATCACTGTGTTCCTTTCTGAGCATCAGTTACTGTCCACTGTCAGAGATGAGATAAAAGGGTGAATGGATCTTTGATTTGACTAAAGCTTATTTGTCAGTCCTAAACTTCTTATCAGGAACAACAACTCCTTTCAATCCTGTTTTTGAAACCTTTATAATAACCTGGTTTACACTTACTGAAAAAGTTTAACCGTGTAAGTAAAACTCCAATAGGGAACATACCACACAGAACAACTTTTTTTTTTTTTTTTTTTTCCAGTAATTCTCTAAAGACATTGTATTTATCTATTAGTATGCTAAATCGGAGGATATTGAGCAAAACAACAACAAACAAACAAAAACAGAAAAAAAACTCCAAACAGAATAAAACCAGAATTTAAAAGGTTACTAGGTAAAAGCATTACCCAACATTATATTAATTTTTAAAGCTTACTCAAAGAAAGTTTATATTTAAGATGTACCATGCACTATTTATAAAAAATAAAAAATAATAAAATTGCTTTTTGTAGGTAAACATACTTTTTAAGTGTTTCTCTAAGATTTTTAAATCTTCCTTCAGATGATACAGTCTTCTGAAGCTTGTCCATGAGGGCTTTTGCCTAGAAAGAGAACACATCACAGATGTTATTACTGTTACACATAAATGATTGGGATTAGAAGTAATTAAAATAAGTAATTCACTTATCTTCTTCACCACATTTTCAAAAGTAACAATATAGATATAAAGAATTTAACTTCACTGTAGTTCCTAGTGTTTTTCTGCAAATGGAGAATAGGCAGCCTTAAAGATGTTCCTTCAAGTGAGACCAGAATATGTATCTATGCTAGTATTATTACCCTGCAAATTCAGCAAGAAACACCAGTTCATTAAATTAATGGTCAGCAATTCAGTTTACTCTGTATACAAGAACATTAGAGGCTTGATCTGGCATGATAGTGAGGCTCCTCAACTGGATTTACCAAAATTAAGGACAGTAAAGGATGTACTGTCTTGCAGCCTGCACTAAAATGGTTTTGCTTCCAAGTTTCTGATTAAAAATTAATACATATTTGAAAAAAATATTACTCTCTTACAGGAATGATTTTCAGTGGACATCATCAGAACTTGGCTTCCCCACATGTAAAATGTGGACATTTTCTTCTCATTATTTATTTATGGTGTAGACTTGAGATAGCATGGAGAATCCTACAAAACTTCTCATCTTTGGAACTGAATTTCCAGTTCATGGAAAGCTGTATGCAGAAACTTTTTTTTTTTTTTTTTTTTTTTTCCTACAATAACAGGCTGATGAAACATTCAGATAATGTTTTCAGTAAGCAATGGAGAAGAGTGCAATAAGGTTGCATACTGGGAAAAGGTCTTTCACCAAGAGGGTGGTGAGACACTGGAACAGGCTCCCCAGGCAGTGGTCATGGCACCAAGCCTGCCGGAGTTCAAAAAGCATTTGGACAGAGCTGTCAGACATAGAACATAATTGTTGGGTCATCCTGTGTGGAGCCAGAAGTTGGATATGACAGTCCTAGTGGGTCCCTTCCAAATCAGGATAGTCTATGATTCTAACATTAATCTGTTTTGTTTGTTTGTTTGTTTGTTTTACAATTTTACAAATCAAGCAAATCCTAAACATACTTTTTTTTTGAAGTAAACTCTTATACAAGACTTCACATTTAGAGTTTTATTGTTATTATTACTATATTTTTAAGTAAAAGAAAGTAGCACCAGCCATAAAAGATATGAGAATAAGCTGATTGGAGAACACAGTACATTCAGAATGTATTCTGAGTGGATGTCCTTACTTGGGCTGCTTGATTGCTTTGCAAAAACTTCAGAAACATATGGAGAAGGAAATGTAGTGACAAAAGCCCACCGTCTCGCATATCAATTAGCAAGATCTAAAAAGGGAAATCTAAATATGCCAACAGGCTTGAAAAACCTGTATCCAAAACTGCCAAACTTACAAGTGATTGGTTCTGTTCTACTGACATCATTGCTCCGATATTGCACCACACTAAAATATGTATGTTTTCAAACAGCAGAAAGTTGAGATTTAAATAATTCAATACATTTCTTCCAAACTACTTAAAACAGAGAATACAAAAGGCTGGGTACTTTACATTCTGGCTCATTTTGTCTTACTTTTCTTTGTCACTGGCAGTCATTCTCACAGTTTCAGCCATCCTGCTGACAATCTTAGCAGCAAGGCAAGGGTTAAAGGGAGAGATTAACTGCATCTAAACTTAAACATCTAAATGAGAAAGAGGTCTGGTTAACTACGGTTTCTTGTTGGGTAGCAAAAAAAATCAGCACCTTGAGAGGAAGTGCTGACCTTTCTACTGAATTCCTGCACGGGCTGGAAAATAGGGCTCCAATTTTAGGCACCTGAGATGACTATGCTTATAGCCAGTCACCACCTATGAATGTATCTTAAGTTTCTAATTCAATAAGAAGAAAATTTAGTTTTTGCAAATATTTCAGTAATTCAGGCTCAAGCCTCAGACTTAAGCACCTGCTAATTCTACTAAGATCAGTTTGTATGCACAAATATTAATGATACGCAAAAAAAGGATATATCAAATACAAAACACCTTGACATGACATATCAGCACAACGTGATGCTTCCAGCAAGTAGTCAAGACTACTGTGGAAGAAGAAACAGTTTTGGAAGGAATCCTATTTCTGTTCCTTGTTTCCTGAACAACATACTGACAACTGAAATATAGAAACCATAGTTGTAATCACATCTTTCTTACCTGTTTGGATACCTTAGCCCAAGTTTTCTTCAGTCTGTAGATTGCACTTCTGTTCAAGGCTGATGTGATTTCTAATACACCATTATAATTGTGCATACATCGACAAATGTCAGCTACTGCTACCCACTTTTCAATTGAGTTAGCCCGGGAGCTGACATCAGCATAATTCATGATTTGAGAGGCAACAAGGTTGCTCATCTGACCAAAGAGAAAGTATTTAGGACATTTAAACATAATCATGTTAGAAATACAATTATTTAATGAACAAGGCAAAAAATAAAACTGGTGCACAACAGAACTTATGGCTCTTAATAAAATCAGAAAAAAAACCATACTGAGATAAGGTTCTAGGGCAGTGGATGGGAATGGGAATATGGAAGAAGGGTAAGAAATGCAATGGGGTTTGTTTTCAAGCCAACAGTACAAATGCTGATGGGAAAGTCAGAAAAACTCAAGGTATATGGTAAAGCACAAATGTTTGGATGGAGATTCAAAGGGCATTTATTAAACAGAACTGGTGTTATATTTTCATTCTCTGAAAAAAAAATCATTTATGTAGGATAGTTTAAAATGTTTTAATCTATTAAATAGTCATTGAAATTCTGTGTACAAATTAATGAAAATTAAAATCTTTGTATGCATTGATGTAAAGAGTTAATCAAAAAAAGACCATAGCATTCAGTCACTACTAGATAAGAAATTACAAACGTTGTAAGAAAGATATTTTTGTTCCAGAGGTCATAGATAGTGTCAACAGAGTTCCTAGAAGGCAATCCATATTTTCAAGTACTTACATCATTAAAATGTTGACTAGTTTTCATAATATAAGGTGTTCTCTCATTTTTATCCAGTTTCATCCAGCCTTGCCCAAGAAACTCTCTAGACAATAAGTGGAGAGAAAAAAAAAAAAACAAAACAGTACAGAGTCTCTGTCTGCAACTGTAGCCTAAATGGATTTCAAGTATACCTAATTTTTTTAGAAAATAACTACATAGCTTTACATTAATTCCAGCATTTCATTATGCCATTATTAATGCTACTAAACAAAACTGTAAACATTATTAAGAAGATTTATGTTGCTTTTAATGCCCTCTCCCCATTTTTCCATCTTAATTTTCAGCTTTGTGACCCTATTTGAAATAGGTCTTATCATTTTACATGATTATATGAATGGTAAACTACTGCATGAAGTTTATTTGACACTTCCTCTCCAGAGACTCAGTGCTTCCGTATTATGTTCACCCTTCACTAGCCCAGAGCTTTAAAACACAGATTTCTTCTTTAGCTGAAATTACTCATTCTTTCAAAAAATTATCAAACTTTATGGGAATCACAAGCAACAATAGAAACAGCCAAAGGACGTTGTTCTCCTATATATGTAAGCCTCTTTGCCTGGATGTCAGTACCATGAACTAGTATAGGGCCTTAAACTGTCAGTAATAACTCATCCAATGTACTCACTTCAGTTAATTGTAGGAGAATACTTACTCATAGGGTATGCTTCTGAAAACTATGTGGTCTAGAAGTGTTATCTGCTCTGCAAGCTCCATGGCTGACAAAGTCTCAAAGCACTCTGGTTTGGAGCATTCTGACTGCAAAAATAAGAAAAACACTTAATGATCTCTCTTTGTACTGAAGAGCATTTCAAAGCACAGTGTATTAAAAACTTCATGTGTTTTTTTTTTTTTTTTTAACACAGAATTGTAATTAACATTTTTGATACACAGAAATAAGAATTAAGCAAAAAATGTTAACAACATAAAGGTAAACATCAGTCTGGAAACCCATAGAAAAACAGGCGAGATATAAGTATGTATAGGTTAACTATAGTCCGTATATTCTTTGTCACTTTCCACGTAACCACTCTGCACCTTGCTCATTGCTCACACTCTTTGTTGTAATGCAGTGCACTTATGAGATGATGGTGACCACAGTTTGGAGGACAGTTCTTTTAAATGAAAGCTGAGTATGGTTTTGATGGCTGCTGCAATGGTAGACACTTACACTTCATATAAACTCATGTTTTCCACATTTATTTCATCATTGTGTGATTAAAATCAAATCCTGAAGTTTTGACCTGTTCATCTCTGATACAGGCTACAGATTCTAACTCTAAACTGAAATGTGCATTCGTAATATAAAAGTATTTCTGTCCAGAGTTGTAAAGGTACAGAAGTTATACATTTTAATGACTTAAACATGCAACATTTTTACAAGCATGTTTATGTGTAGATTTCAAGATGAACTTACCACTTGAATGATATCCTCTGTTTTTAAATGGTTATCATCCTGATCTTCCTGAGAAAGAGCCCTGAAAAATTAAGCAGCAGAACATCCTATATAAAAAAAATTACCTATGGTTATGAGAAATCTTTTCACTGACAGGCAATCATGTTTACCTAAAATAAATCTTTAGACTGCAATCAAATATGTAAATAAATAAGAAAATCTTGCAACTAAAAAATTAATTTATTGTTTTAAATAAAAGGTATAAAATAGCACAACATCGGAGTCATGTAAGGTAAAATGCCCATTACAGAGGCTTAAAAAAAAAACCTCTGAGGTAAGAACAATGTATACTGTAGGATGGCCAATGACAATACACTGTTACTAACTACTGTACTCATTTGCTGATCACAGTGATATGGACCTACATCGATCCCACTTGGACTTCAGCACCATGAAGTTTGGTGGACAATGAAAAAATCCCTTTTTAAAAACCAGAGTGATACTGCAAAAATACAACATAATAATGAAAATATTTAATCAGTAGTTCTCCATGTTGAATAATCCTAGAAAACCTGAAGGCAAGTGTGTGTGTGTGTGTGCAGAAATTACATTATTTGATTTTTTAACACTATACTAAATGATATTTTTGGGAAATGTTTGAAAAATAAGCGTTTGAGAAGACAGTACAATAGGCATGCATGAAAGAGTGATTCACAGGGACGTGTTGTTTATTGGCACTACACTGTCCTATTCGTTGATCTACACAAAGAGCTCTGAGAGAAGAAATAGACAATGAACAATGAGCAGGTTTTACTTGTAGCAAATGTGTGATTTGCTTTCAGTAACAGAAGTGTTAATCTATGTTTCCAATTCTCCTATAGAAAATCTGTGATTATTATCCTGTAGTTGTTTCAGAGTAAAAGGTAAAAAAAGAAGCCATCAGATGGTGTAAGTATTTACCTAAGCCTGTCATCTTTGAAGTATTAATTTTGTACATCATTCTAAGATCTTATTCCTTCTTTTTCTGTGTGCTATTTAACCTGCAAACAAAAGGTCTCAATGCTGAGCATTTGGCTCAATGCATCCTCAGACTTGGGAGGGTCCTGTCTGAAAGGATTTCAGAGATTTCATATCATAATATTCTGCAAAAAAGGCAGGAGACATCTCAGATTTCAAGAATATTGTACATAAACCACAGGCAATCTGAAAATTTCAGCTGGATTACTATGGCTAGTCCTTTGTTGTACCATAGTACAACAAAGACAACATGGTATGAGTACAAGTCAAAAAGTCTGATACAGCATTTGGAAAATATAGACTCAAAGAAAACGTGAATAGACTGGATTTATATAATATAGGAAGAAGATTTATGGAGAAAGAACATTATGCCAGTATATGCATATACTTCTTGTTATATGACTATAACTACACTAACAATAAAGCAAGAAGTTGCTGGGCTCATTTGGTTTAAGAAACATTATATTCAGCTTTCCACCTAGAATACGAAAGCTCTGAAACAAATTCTCTGCAGAAGTCATATAATACCCATCAATTCAATTTTCAAGGAAAGTTTAGATAACCATTTTCAAAGATCCAGATCCACTAATCATTCTGGAAAGTAGAGCAACTGGACAAAATATTTTCTTGTTGTCCCTCCAGTCCCTTCCCTTGATTTTGCACTCTGTAGAAACTGACTTTCCATGTAGCATTTGGGAAAGGGTTGAAGTAAAAGGATTATGTTGCCTGGAGTGTAAAATACAGAATTTGTACTATGTGGGTGGGGAGGAAGCATAATGCTTAGTACACTAGGTTCTTCTATTGTGGGTAGCTGTTGGTTCATTTTGGTTTTCCGAATAGAAGGACTAAATTAAAATCAAATGCAGATACACAGAAAAAGAATCTAAGAATCTAAGAATCCTTCTTGCCTTAATTTCACCTTTATTACATTCAGACAAAATGCCCATTTCATCATGAGAGCTGGAAATGTCTTAGGTCTAATGGGCAAGCCATGCAGAATCTTGAATGTCTACTTCTTCAGGAGAACCCTAAGTTTCTTCTCCACAAAACAACTCTTTGCAGCCTCAGTAACTGTAAATAGACTGGCAATCTGTGTTTCCTCATCAGCTTGTTTTGTGCTGTATCTCATGACTGACTGCTTGCAGAAAAATACTGTTCAGCATGAGGCAAGACTATGTGTCTTCCTGGCAATGAAAAAATAGAGGACTTGCCCTTCTGCCCCAAATATTCTCTGTGATTTTGTAAACTCATAATCTGGGTTCCTTACATTTAACTTTATGTATGCTGAAGCTCTCATCTTAGATACATAAAAGATTCTATTTGCTTAACAGAAAGTGAAGTAAGAATGATGAGCTTCTCAAAAGGCTCTAAATAATTCACATTTCCCCTTCTTTGCTTACTGATACTCTTTTCTACAACATGTAGTATTTTATGTAGACTTTTTATCCCTTGCTCTATGGAGATGATGTGTTTTTTCTCTAACACAGTATTCTTACGAAATATATATATATATATATATATTTTATCTATAAATATTCCACATTTAAACCTTCAGAAGACAGCATATCTCTCTGGACTTGTAGTGGGTTTACATGGCAAGGTTTTGGTAGCAGAAGGCCATAGGTGTGGCTCCTGTGAGAAGGATCTAGACGCTGCCCCATCTTTAAGGGTCCCACTGCTGACCAGAGCTGAGCCAATAAGTGATGTTGTTTTGTGCCTCTGTGAGAGCATATTTAAGATGGGAAAAAAAACCGCTGAGGCACACAGCAGCTGGGAGAGGGAGAGGAGTGAGGAACAGCCTTGCCTTGCAGGTGCCAAAGTCAGTGAAGAAGGAGGGGGAGAGGTGCTCCAGGTGCTGGAGCAGAAGTCCCCTGCAGCCTGTGGTGAGGACCATGGTGAAGCAGGCTGTCCCCCTGCAGCCCATGGAGTACCACGGTGGAGCAGGGTTCAACACTGCAGCCCATGGAGGACACCATGGTGGAGCAGGTGGACCTGCACCGATGGAGACTGCGGTCTGTGGAAGACCCCTGCAGGAGCAGATTCTGGGCCAGACCTGTAGCCCACGGAGAGACCACACAGGACCAGGTGACCTGGCAAGAGTTCTGCCTGTGGGGGACCCAGGTTGGAGCAGTTTGCTCCTGAGGGATGGACCCTGTGGTACGGACCCATACCTGGAGCAGTTCTTGAAGAGCTGCTGCCTGTGGGAAGCCCACGCCGGATCAGTTTGGCAAGGACTGCATCCCATGGGAGGGACCCCACAACACAGGGGACGAGAGTGATTGAGAAGCCGCGGCAGAGAAGAATTGCTACAGAATGACCATAACCCCCATTCTCCCATTCCCCTGTGCGCTCGGGGGGAGGAGGTGGAAAAGGGTGGATGGGGGGGGAGGTGCTTTTAGTTTAACTCCTTTGTTTCTCGCTTCTCTAGCTTGTTAGTAATAGGCAATAAATCTTACCATTTCCCTATGCTGAGTCTGTTTTGCCCATCACGATAATTACTGCGCGATCTCCTCATCCTTATCTCAACCCTTGAGCCCCTTTCATTGTATTTTCTCCCTGTTCCTCTTTGAGGAGGAGGGGTGAGAGAGCAGTTATGGTGGAGCTCGGCCGCCCAACCAAGTAAAACCACCTGCACAAAAGTACTTCTCAATAGTAGTTTCCACTTCAGTCTGCACTGTTGTTGGTCTAGGGATATTTAGTTTTGATAGAGGTCTAAGAGGATATGCTGAGCTCCTCAGTTTTTCTTGGGCAGTTCACATCAATAATCTCCTGGAAGTCACGTGAGAAGCTCAGGTTCTTGTGAAAACAGGTATGAAAGAAAGCTAAGGTAAGGAAGCATTTTCTGTGACTATTAAGCAGCATTCCTCTCAGTGTGAGTGAATGGTGTGACAACATTCTTACAGATGAAGGAAATAAATATATAAGAAATAAGTTTCTAACTCTTACACTTCACAGCTGGGATTAGAATCGTCTCTCTCATTTGAACTGTTCTTCATGCTTCATCAGTCCAAATAGGTGGTGCAATTGCCTAAAGTAACTAGGAAAATGAAACTAACATTCACATTTTAAAGAAAATGTACAGCTTTGAAGAGGCTTTCAGGGTAGGGTCCAGCTGCATTACCTGAGTGTTCCCTAGGCTTCCAACCTTAGATGCTCTCGTGCTGGGGAAACCTGGTGTGCTGGCTCTAAGGAACAGCATGGAGCATAGAGTGGAGTGGAGACACCATGGCTAGGCTCTGTGACCAGATGGGGACTCGATTGTTCTTGTGCACGCTGAGACTGATAAGCCACACTTTTTGCTACCCTGAGCCAATGACCTAACAGGTTTTAACGAATGCTGTACTCTAGTGTACTTTTGCTCATTACAGTATCATTATAATACCAAAACACACCTCCATCCCAAAAGCTACCTGCCTCCAAGGTGTGACCACTCCTCACTGAGCACATGCTCTGAATTTCTCTGAGCCTATTACTTTAAATGGAGATGGGTTAACTTTTCACCAACCATAACTAAGACATGCTTGACTAGAGTCACTCAAGCTCCACCTAAAAGATAGAAAATAATATAAATTGGCCTAAGAGAGAGGGGATGTTAGGGAAGAAACCACCGTCAAGGGAGATACCATCCCGAGGGAATATACCATCCCGAGGACCTCCTGACTCCTGGGATCAGTTGACGGGCTGAGCCTCTCTTCCCCCCCACTGGGAAGCCTTTGGGTGAGATTTGACCACTTGGTTATACTCCTCTTAATGTGTTAATTTCCAGGCTGCGCACCTGTGTATTCATGCATGCTAGCTTGCTTTTGCAGACAGTAACTATCGCCAGCAATCCAAAGAATTTGTGTACCTGTTGCTGTAATAAATTGCACTTGATTGCATTGTTCCTAGCCATGATAGTTCTCATTGAACGCAACTAGAGTAAGGGTGGTTATACGTTATTGGTGAATCCATGACCGTGGTAGTTCAGTGCTCTGAATCCAACCAGACCCATATCGGTTAATGCATTATTAGTGAATCTGTGATTGTGATAGTTTTCCCTGAATCTGACAGGACCCATAATGGTTAATCGGCAACTAAAGGTGGTTATACGTTATTGGTGAATCCATGACCGTGTTGTTCAGTGCTAAGGGCGGTTATACGTTATTGGTGAATCTGTGACCGTGTAGTTCAGTGCTCTGTGCTCTGAATCCGACCAGACCCGTAACAGTTAATCTGCTACCCTGAATCTGATTGGATCCATAACAGTTAATCGGCTACACCCCTTTAACACAACCAAATACTGGAATATTTTTCTAGTGAAACACTAAAATCTGTTCCAAACTATTATACAAGATAGAATAACTGTCATCCATCATATTTTGACCCCCACATATTCCTTGATTGTCTTTACATTTATTCAGAGGAAGATGAAGGAGGAACTGTTTCTTGCACTACTCTCTTTTTCGACACTTGGGATTATTTATCAACTAAGTTTTTCACTGCGGTTCAGTCTAACCTTACACCTTCCTGGTCCACCATCACTGAAATTCTGTGTAGATTTCAGGAGTTACTGAACAAGGCTGATCAAATCTCAAGCAGATCATACTTCATTAGGTTTGCCCAACTTTCAAAAAAAATATTGAAGAAAGAGAAAAGAAGCTGATTTTACCCTGCAGAGAAACCCTGTCAGTCCATTCACCAAAATTCTCTTCATGCAAGAAATACCAGTTCTCTCTGATGACTCAAGAAGACATGAACCAGTTCAGTATCTCTCATAAACACTTTTTTTGCCATTCTGTTTCTGTACTGCCTCTTTCCCATAATTTACTGTAATGTTTTTGGAATACAAATCAACCTTTCCCCCTCCTCTAATCTCTGTTAAAAATCATGATTAAAAGACACTGATCTTCCAAAAAAATAAAAATATAAAATAAATGCAGATACACACATATACACTCACAGGCTGGGTTTGTTTCTAAAAGAAGACATTTGTATCCAATATTCTGCAAGGAATAGTGCATGGCATATACTCATATGCATGCTCTAAAAGTGTTTGAACAATGAGTTTACAATAAGAAATGCTTTTCCTAATGTCACTCTGAATTTCTGAGTAGAAAAAAAAAAAAAAAAAAAAGAAACACAGTGAAGCAAAAAGACGTGGTGGGGGCTGATTGTCAAACACAAATTCTGCTACACCTATTCTAATATGCCAGCACCTTTTAGATGTAAAAGCGGACAATAAGCACCTCTTCAGAGCAACTAAAAAGCCATTTTTTGACACACTTAGCAATTGGATGAATTACTGTTTTCATGAGGGGTTTGTTCACTGGCTCACCTGCAATTTTACGTTTCCATCCTGACCCAGGGAAGACTTTTGAATGAAAGTTTCATCAAAACCTTCAGTCCTCACAAATCTATGCTTTCATGTTCAAAATATGACGCCAAAAATATTCATGATTTGAAATAACAGTAAAAACTCTTCTAATTTACATTCTTCCTTTAAGTAATATCAGTCAAGAGCCCTCCACCTGGAAGAAAACTAAAGAAGAAAGAGCTTTCCATGGAGGGTAATGTGGTGGTGATGGATTAAGCTGCATTTCTCCAAAACAGACATTGATACTTGAGCCAGAAGAGGTACACAACACCTGAGAACACCTCTCCAAATCTCTAAAACCATACAGACTTTAGATAACCTATCTTTAAGACATCTAAGTTGGAATTTGGATCCTACTCAACTCAGTGCCAATATTCGCTAATTGTCAGAGAAAGCAAGGTGTCTAATGATCTCCAGAGAAGTCAGAATGCTTAATTTCATACTGCTTTTGGACAGAATCTCCTTCTCTCTCAACAGGCAATTACCTTGGAAGGAGTGATTCATTAGCTGTCTACAGCTTCTTTATAGCTACGTATTTCAGTTACTGTGGGTCCCACCGCAGCATTTTTTTTTAAGTCAATGCTGAGAGGAAATCCCTTCTCCCTTCACCTTGTCAGTATAACCTATGCCTATGAACAGTTTAAGGAACTCATGAAATATTTTTTTTCCATTACAGATGTCCTCTTAATGTTTAGAACATTGACTATAATATGCCATGTTGGCAGATTATAGTAAATCTGTAATCTGATGCAGATAAAACCCATAATGACAATATGAGAAATACTCTAGTGTTCAACATGGTACTTCTTTACAATGTGTTGGTGCAGTATGGGAGCATTTTCTTAAAATTCGGCAATTTTTGTTCAAGATGAACAGTCTTGGTTACACCTACTACAAGAAATAGTAATCTTCAGAGATGTGTAATAGAGGAAACTATTCAAGTTAAATGTTTCCCTTGATCTACTTCTACAACCAGACCTAGTACCAGAGAAGGCATCAGACAGTAATGCCAGGAGAAGGAACCATATCTGTGTTAACGCGTCTGCTTTTTGCACCAACAGTACCTCTGTTTTTAGTGCTCATATCTTTGTGCGCAGTGTAAACACAAAGAAAACTATGTTTATCTGGCACTATTGAAAGCCTGGGTACCCACTTGATTCGTACAGTTATATTATCAGATAGGATGCAGGCATGTGGATACTGTCTCTTCTGCTTCTGTTGGTTTGTCATTCTTCATGAAATCAGTTCCAGAGTTAAGCAAGGGCCTTTTCAACCTGCCAGAAAAACCAAACCCTCCTGACTGAAACTATTACTCATTTTTATATTTGGGGATACTAAAAATATAAGCGTTAAAAGAACAGTTGGGGAGTTGGCTTGACCTGTGAATCCACTAATGAGCTGAGAAGCCAGTGTGTTAGAGGGAGTCTTGTCTTGCTGCTCACTGCTTCCAAGGTCATGCCTGCAGAGGCAGCCAGAAGTGTGTCTTCAGCCTCCATGCTTAGGACTACCAACATGATCATCTTTTTAACATTATAAATACTCTTCCTTTAATAATGTTCAATAACAATGAAGACTTGTGGAAGAGTAAAGGAATGTGCACCCCTGCATCATTACCACAGATCTACAGTTACACGTGAAAAACTCCATTTAGTTGCAGATTATTTCTGAAGTCCTATAATTTCCTCTTCTCAGTTAATTATATAGCCTTGCTGAGAACATATCTTTGGGAGCAACTACAGTGCTTTTCAAAAGCTTGGAAACTACTCTTTATTATCATTTTGCTGAGGTGATTTACGAATCAGAGTTCCTCCTCATAGTGAAAGGGTGAGATATATGACACATCTGTGTATTTCATCTTGGCTGAATGGTTTTAATCCAAGATCAGAATTGCTCCACTATGCTCTTTCTCGTAAGGTCACCAAAGCAGTTCCATTCCTGGAGAATTACTTTCTCATTATCAGATGATTGTTAACAAATTTGACATGTCTGACAAATAACTGACTCCTGTGTGGCTGGAGAGAGAGCCCAAGAACTTTAGACTGCATTTTGCTCAATGTTAAGTACTTTTAATGTGCTGACATTTTTAACTTGAAGATTACAGCCTGAGGTACTATTCACTACATCTTAACAAGCACTTGTGGCATATCAAAGGGAAATACTGTGGCATCTGGTGTTTTTCATTGTTGACTTTTAATTGCAACTGCTACAAATTAAACAGCTAGCAGCTGACTTAATTGTGAAGAGCATCAAACCAGACTATTCTTCATACTTTCTTCCATTCTTCATGCATACTTACATCCTTAGTGACATGGTTTAATGGTGGACTTGGCAGTGCTAGGTTAAAGGTTGGACCAGATGAACTTACAACTCTTTTCCAACCTAAATGATTCAGCGATTCTCAGTGATTCCATTTATGTTATGAAGGTTGTATTTATGGAGCAACTTCCACCTGAAATTTTATTAATGCGACAACTTGTGTTTGAAAGTTTATGAGCAGTTTGTACAAATAATAAACACACAGATTATGACACAAGAGAAACTTGAGCTGCTACAGACACATGGTTACCACAAAGAATGGAACACAGCAGTTTTTTGAGCCTTTGCGCAACAACACTGTGTCACTGATGTATATTGGACTTTGACTAAAAAATTATTTATTTTATTTTATTTTATTTTAATTAAATTTGTTTATTTTTTTAAACATTCAACATACAAGTGTTGCATATGCGTTAGCAACATCACTAGTCTTGAAAAGCAATGCAGGATTACTGAAAACCACTCTTAGCCAAGGCTTGAATTTCACACCTCATTTTGAAGGAAATCAGCATTCATGCCACATTGAGTCGAAAGGACTAGTTCTGCATGTTGAGCCACCAATGGCTCTTTTTCTAGTGAAAGTTTCTGGTATGTAAACAAATACTTGTGACTCTATGAGCAAATCTATAATCAAACTACTTTGTTTGAAGAATCTGAGAAGATTAGGGTGTACAGTTGCAAATCCTGATCAAAGATGGCTTTGTTGAGAAACTTATCTAAGGAAATTTGCATTCTCTACCTGTCTTTCCAACAGAAACTTCCACTGAGACCTTGAATATGTCACTGGCTTTACTTTCCTCCTTGTAAAGTGCCAAAATATTTCCAGAAATATTGTTAGGATAATGACTATGAAAGAAGGATTTTAAAAACACATTCTACAAAATATTTCAAATTAGTGAATTTTAAATTATTTTTTAGTTCAATATCTGTGACTACATTTTTCATTTTTAATAAAATTTTAATTTATACTCCTTTTTTCTTTTACTTCTAAACATTTCTCAGTTTAAAAAATAACTTTCAAAATGTTTACACCTTAAATAAATTAACTTTTTTCTTTTTCATAAAGGAAACACTTGAAAATTCTCAGAATTGACAAAAATTCAGTTTTCATTAAAATAGAAATATAAGTGGAAATATCGGATTAACTGTGTTCACTAGCATATACAATGAGCTTAAATGCAAAGTGTTAAAAGCAAAGTGATGAAAAACAACACCTCACATTTTGTAGAACACCAGCAACAGGATGCAACTGGGGGCAACTTGCAATTTAAAAATAATTACTAAGTTTTTTGTTGATGCAACACCTAATGGAAATTGGCTAATTCAAAACTGGAGACAGAAAATGGTAAAAAAAAAAAAAAAAAAAAAAAAAAGTATGCTTAAAGGTCTATAAATGTGTTCCATTACTTTGCCAGAAGCAGTCCATCCACATTTGTTTCAGACTTATTTTCTTAAGAACCTAAATATCTTAAGGCTGTTTTTTCCCACTGTGAGAAATCTGACAGAAACTTTGCTATCAGATGTATTACTAAAACCCATTGCCCTATAACATAACTATTTCTTTTTTGCTCTTCTTGATATTTCTGCCAAAGAAATATATGATATTTTTTTTTTTTTTTTAAACTTTGAATAACAGCATGTACAGTATAATTGACAAAAAGGCTTATTTCTATTTATGTAGAAACTAAGTATGATCCTATTAAAATGAACTGCTTATATTCATGGTGACACGCTTAGTGGATGAGGGAAAGGCTGTGGACGTGGTCTACCTTGACTTCAGTAAGGCATTTGACACCGTTCCCCACAGCATTCTCCTCAGGAAACTGGCTGCTCATGGCTTGGACTGGGGTACACTTCGTTGGGTTAAGAGCTGGCTGAATGGCTGGGCCCAGAGAGTTGTGGTGAATGGAGTCAAATCCAGTTGGAGGCCGGTCACTAGTGGAGTCCCCCAGGGATCGGTACTGGGACCAGTCCTCTTTAACATCTTCATCGATGATCTAGACGAGGGGATCGAGTGCACCCTCAGCAAGTTTGCAGATGACACCAAGTTAGGTGCGTGTGTCAATCTGCTCGAGGGTAGGAAGGCTCTGCAGGAGGATCTGGATAGGCTGGACCGATGGGCCGAGGCCAACGGTATGAAGTTCGACAAGGCCAAGTGCCGGGTCCTGCACCTGGGGCACAACAACCCCAAACAGAGCTACAGGCTGGGAGATGAGTGGTTAGAAAGCTGCCTGGCAGAGAAGGACCTGGGAGTAGTGGTTGACAGTCGGCTGAATATGAGCCAGCAGTGTGCTCAGGCAGCCAAGAAGGCCAGCAGCATCCTGGCTTGCATAAGCATGGCCAGCAGGTCCAGGGAAGTGACTGTCCCCCTGTACTCGGCTCTGGTGAGGCCGCACCTCGAGTAATGCATTCAGTTTAGGGCTCCTCACTATAAGAAGGACATGGAGGTGCTTGAGCAAGTCCAGAGAAGGGCTATGAAGCTGGTGAAGGGTCTGGAGAACAAGTCTTACGAGGAGCCGCTGAGGGAGCTGGGTCTTTTTAGCCTGGAGAAGAGGAGGCTCAGGGGCGACCTTACTGCACTCTACAGGTACCTGAAAGGAGGCTGTAGCAAGGTGGTGGTTGGTCTATTCTCCCACGTACCTGGTGACAGGACAAGGGGGAATGGGCTAAAGTTGCGCCAGGGGAGGTTTAGGTTGGATAATAGGAAGAACTTCTTTACTGAACGGGTTGTTAGTCACTGGAATAGGCTGCCCAGGGAAGTGGTTGAGTCACCATCCCTGGAAGTCTTCAAAAGACGTTTAGATGTAGAGCTTAGGGATATGGTTTAGTGGAAGATTTGTTAGCGTTAGGTTAGAGGTTGGACTCGGTGATCTTGGAGGTCTCTTCCAACCTAGACTATTCTGTGATTCTGTGATATTAAGAGCTTATCTTTGCTTCTTATCCTTTATTTGATATTTTCCCCTCAGGTGAACAACTTCTTATTCTGACATTCCTTTTCACATAAGTATCTAATGAGGAAACCTGTCAAATGTTCTTAGAAAATTCAGACACATTGCATTTATTGCATCCTTGCTGCCTTTCCAGCAGAATACTTACAAAATACTAAGCATGTCATAGCTTTATCTGTGCTTTTCATCATGTCTTGTTTTAAGCACTGCCTGTTCTTTAAACGTGCATTGTTCTTCACCAATGTAGAATAACTTACATGGAAATCAATTACCATAAAACATTCACACTTACTAGAATGAATTATTTTCACTGTTAAATGCATGCAAGGCTTTGCTTTTGGAACAACTAGACACTCAATTCTGCAACACCAGCTCTAAGTGATAAAGAATTTGAAACCCAAGATAAATAATTCTGGTTATATGGAAGCTTAAAGATCTTTTATTTCATGGCACTAAATTACATAAGAATTCCTCTCTGTAAGCTACCCAAGGAAGTTAAGACATGGCTGTCAACACAAAGGGAAGTGCAAGCATGGTCTAGTGACTACGTCATGACACATTAGACTATCAACAGCCTCTCAAGAGCTGAGCAGCATGGAATGCTCATTACTAAGATAGAAGTTCTTCATGATATTATAGTGAATGGTCTTCTTGCTTTCTTTATTGGGCAGCATTTTTCCCTACCACATAAACACTGAACCAATGGCTGGCAGATTTTTTCAAGAGAGTTTTCTGAATGAAACTTAAAACATGCTTTGATACTTGATGGTTGTCCAGACTCAATCAGTTACAAAGGAATTTTAAAACATTCCAAATAATAGACATAGCTAAATTTTCTTTAATTCATTTTGAAGACATCCAAATTATTCGTTAATTATTCTTTAGTTCCTACTGTGCAATGTATACTTAGCTGTAATCACTACAAATTAACCTGAAAGCATGCTGTATTTTGCTGCTGGATTAAGTGCTTCGAATTTGTTCTGTCTTACAGCTAATACTTAACAATCCTTCAAAACTGAATAATCTGGAGGAAGACAAACCCTGTGAATTCTATGATACATGATCTCCTATGTATTTCACATACTACACATAGACTATTTAGAAATATATTTACCTCAGTATATTTGCAGTAGCCTTCCTTTCTTGTGGTAGAAGGTCGGGGTCTCTTAAAACTTCTTCCAGCAAATTTAACACATTCATTTTCAGCTCATTATTTAGCTCAAAATCCTGCAATGGAACACAATTTTACTTCCTTTTGTTTTAACAATGCTGATCAAAAAATTGAAAGGATACAGTTTTTTGAGTTTTGTCTATTCCTTTTCTCATGCTATTTGGTAAGAAAATATTTAATGAAACTTGGAAAACTGTCACAGTAAGCAGGCTACATGAGTGGTAACCTGAAAGGCTATAATTTATCTGTTTTTCTGACCTTTACTTTGTTGAACTGGGCAAATCACTTAACCTTTTTGCTCTGAATTTAGGAAAGCATCTCACCAGTATCCGCAACATGTCTTATCCTCTCTTGTCCTGTGATGACTATAAAAGTGCAAAAAGAGAAAAGCGGAGACAACTGCCTAGCAAGGGTGGATACTGTTTTTTTTTTTTTTTTTTTTTCCACTATTTTACTGAGTTTTTCTATTTACCTACTTCCCCTGCTGCTATTTCTTCTTCCATAATTCTCTTTTTGTAAAAGTCTGTTTTTTATTTGACGTAATAAGCATGATAAATCTGACCGGTGCTCTCTGGTACTGCACTTTATTCTGGCATTTTAATTATTTCTAAGGCTGAATGATACCTTACAGAGGACCACAACTCAAAAACAGAAACAGGTAACAATTTATGTCGATACCTGATATTGGATAAAATCAAATCATAGAACAATGAACAAATTTTAAGGTAGGAACTTAGAGTTAAGTCTTGGAGTAGACTCCACAAAGACTCGGATTTAGCTCAAAGCTAGTATTTGGATAAGAAAACTAAACACCAAGTCTTTGCTAATCTAGTGCATCTGTAGATTCTCCTTGATAACCCACAGTGATTTGCAAATAAGACCATGTTTGTGGCAAGCCCCTGCTCATTTCCGTGGAAAGAGAAGCAGAGCCAGCAATAAAGTTACCAAAAATTGGGAATATTTGGCACCTCTGTACAGGGGCTGTATATTTTGTTTTCCTAAAGAACCAGCTATCTACCATTATGTTGCAATAGGCTCCTAA
Source organism: Oxyura jamaicensis (assembly GCF_011077185.1). Classification (NCBI taxonomy): domain Eukaryota; kingdom Metazoa; phylum Chordata; class Aves; order Anseriformes; family Anatidae; genus Oxyura; species Oxyura jamaicensis. The sequence continues at coordinate 72,011,861 of NC_048926.1, forward strand.
ACTGGCAGGATTTCTGGAGCTCTGTCCCTCTTCCTGGAAGGGAAGCAGATGCCTGTAGGGAGAATCATGTCTGGTAGACACACATCCTCACACCATCCATCTCACTTGAGTGGATGCACCATAGTGCACCCGAAGTCACACAGGAAGGTGATGCTTAGTTTGGAAAAGCACTGAAATACTGACTAGAAGAATGTATGTTCATTAAAGAAGGTGGTGCCCCAATCACTTTCACAGGGCTTTTTAAGAAAGGTTAGTGTTCAAATTGTCAGCATGAGGTGAGGGATCAGGCTGCCTTTTTGCCCACAAATGCCCTGCTGCCTTTCCTCAGTAAAGACCTGGGCAGTCCTCCTCTTAAAAGTATCCCCTCTTGAGTCCTCAAAAGTCTCCTCACTTTTACAAGAGCTAAATCACATTTTAAAACCAGCTACTATTTGTGTATTAGTCCTTTGTGATGTTTGTTCATATTGGAAGATTTTAGAGAACAGAAAGACAAGCAAATTTAGGCTTTGGATAGGATTGGATAGGATATCAGACACCTCCAAACAAGCAGAAATAGTTCTGGATACTGCACATGTGTTTGTTTTATACAGTTATTTTCTATACTTATTGTCCAAAGTGCCTGTTTGAGGAACTATTTTAGCCTATTTGCCAAGAAAGACAGAGCTTATTTATTTATTTATTTATCTCAGGTATAGAAATGAGAGTAATTAGTGAAAGTATAAGGAATGTAACTGAAATACAGGAGAGTACTGTTTGCTCCAGTGGCTTTTAAAAGAAAACCATTTGGAATATGAAACTATCAAAATTCAGCTAAAAGAAAAACCTTGAAGAAGACTGCATAGGCTTAAGCAACCATTTTAATTGGTATTGTCTGTTCAGTAGCTTAATGGTTATAAAAGAAGATGGGTAGTATCCAAGTTATTCAAGAACTGACAATTCTAACATGCTTATTTAGCATGTTGGATAGAATTCTCAGAACTGGGAAGAATTCTTTGAACTAGGGAGAATAAAAACATTATCAGGATTTTACCTCCAAGTATGTTTTTCAAACCATAGTCCGTTGGTTATTTTCCTTATATTTTTCTCAAAAGGTTTGTTTTATTGCAACTATAACAGAATAAGTTTGTATATTTAAAAATTATTGCATGTGTGAATCAGGATGGGAAAGGCTCACTTATGAATATAAGACGTTTTTGCATATTTACTGGCTAATTCTCATGCATAACGGAATTAATATATTGTATGTTAACAACAAAACATGTTTGTTAACTATCCCCACAAGATAAGATTCCTGAAACTGCTGGAAAAACTAGTATTGTTGGCAAACTACAAGACACTTAGTTGCTGGGGCTTGGGCTAGCTTTCACTTCAGTTAGACTGGCTTTGGAAGAAATTTCACGGTGTAAAAACACACCCCTCTCACTTCAGAAAAACTAGAAAATACAGACCCTTGATCAGCTTAGCCAGACCAAACTCTACTGTGGATAGTATGGACTGATAAAGGATTATACACAGGGGATTCACTAATTTGTGTGGCTCTCTCAGTCCCATCTGTGGGTTACACTTCCACACCAGCCTGACTACAATTAGATGCCACATCACAGCACAACCTTCCCATAGGACAGAGTAGGGTCTATACTGATGCAGTTTCTGCAGCTGTTGTCTTACTGCCCCAAATTTGTGGGTTTTGTTTTTTGTCAGTTTGGAGGCATTCTTTTTATAAAAAATGTGCAAGTTGCTTCTCATAATGTAAGGAGAAAACACAACAACAAAAAAGATGGAATTCAAAAGATTGGGACACTAATCTATTTCACAGCTGAAGTTAGGGATATACAGGTTCCCAAGATGCTAACATGATGAGCAATGTCTAAAAAAATCTATGGAAATCAATTTCATGTTACTTAAATCTTTGTAGAAACTTTAACCTCAGAATTACAAAACCATAACAAAATACCTACCTATCAATTCCAAATAAACTTTATAGATAAATAACTATCTGTACATTATAGCTACCTCTATTACGGACATTGTTTTTGAATACGTACTTAGTTATTATGTAAATATGTCTATTTATAGTATTGGTACTTATAGACCGAAATATCGGTACCAATAGGTGTAGATATACTGTATATGTATATGTCATATATCTATATTTAATTTTAGATTACTCGTGACATTTTTCATCTGTTGTTATCAACTGTTTACATGTTTCCCTAATTCTTCAGCACTTCTGATCTGAAAGTCTCCCATCTTGCCAACAGCAAGAAAACACTGCCACCATCCTCAGCACAAGGCAGACTGCAGCACCCAGCAGGCCTGGCAGAAGCAAATAGGCTCCCAACTTTTTGCTGAGTAGAAGTGAAGGTTGAGTAAAGCTGCTATACTCACTTATATTTAAATGGCTGCATGTGTCAGAATTTGGACTATCCCAACATTCAAGGAAAATTTTCACTGAAATTTACATATCACAGAAAGAATACAGTCAGTCAGACAAGAAGTTCTAAATTTTCCAACATGCATTTTTTGATTTTGATTTTGATTTGACAGTGACTTAATCCTTCTTTATAGGGTACATACCTCTAATATATTTTAGAGTCTATATTAACCTAAAGATTTGTGGGGTTTATTTATATTTCTATTTGGCTCAAGCAGAAAAATTAATTAAAATTTTGAAGCAAAAATTCAAGTTCTATTTGTAAGTCCATTATTGTCAGCAATGAGAAAATATATTTATTTAATTAATATTTAGAGTACAAAATCAAAGTGCAAATATAGAAACAATGATAGCAGATTAGTTAAGTAAGAGTGCTGCCCTGGAGTCACCTGGAATAAGAATATGATGTGTGAAGTTCTTCACTGATCAAAAGTATTGTGCACAAGGTTCAGCATCATTTATCAAAGTTTCCAGCAGTACAGCAGTGTGGCAACAGTGGGAAATGTATTCATTTTGCTGACACCCACCTGTATTATGAAAGCAAAAGTCTCCTGTCCTGGTTTGGCTAGGACAGTTAATTTTCTTCATAGTAGCTGGTATAGTGTTGTCTGGGATTTTTGCTGAAAGCAGTGCTGATAACACACCGATGTTTAGTTGCTGCTGAGCAGTGCTTACACAGAGACAAAAAAAAATTCAGCTTCCTGAAAGCGGTGCTGATAACACACCGATGTTTAGTTGCTGCTGAGCAGTGCTTACACAGAGACAAAAAAAAATTCAGCTTCTCACACTGCCCTGCCAGCAAGGAAGTTGGGTTGCACAAGTTGCTGGGAGGGGGCAGAAACAGGATAGCTGACCCCAGCTGGCCAAAGGGATGTCCCATAGCATGTGGTATCATACTGAGCAATAAATTGGTGGGGAGTTGTTCAGGGAGCACTTGTTGCTTGGGGACTGGCTGGGCACTGGTCTGCAGATGGGGGGTAACTGTGTTTACCTCAACCTGTGAGTATTTTGATTTTTGCCCTTCCAATTCTCTTCCCTCATTGATGGCAGAGGGAGGGAGTGGGTGAGCAGATGTGCTGCTTAGCTGCTTAGTGGGGTTCATAGAATCATAGAAGACCAAGTTGGAAGGGACCTGCAAGGATCATCAAGCCCAACTCTTGTTCCTCATGTGGAGCCATGGGTGGCTGCCCCCCACTCAAGCACTGCCATCATCCAGGGAACCCTGATGATGCTTGCATAGAAGTCCTTGTGATGTTTTGATGTAACAGCAACTTAAAACACAACACCTCCTTTATAGCTACAGAGCACTGAAGTCAGTAGGATTACATTTCAAGCAGATTCATAACCAGCCTGTTGATGGGCACCATCCACAGTACTGTACAACAGTGCTCTCTTTGGGCATGCACATTCTCTGGATAGGAGGAGCTAGAAAAGCTGTTCTGCAGTATAAGTGTTTCAGAAGCAACCTACCCAGCTGAGTCAAAGAAAAAAAAAAAAAAAAAAAAAAAAAAAAAAAAAGATTTGGAATCACTGCACAACAAGACTAGAGACTGCAATGACGGCAGCAGACAGTGAGAAAAACAGGACTTAGGTATGCCAACAAGGTTCAACAACAAATCTATTGTAGGTTTATTACAGGTGATTATACAGAGAATGTAATTTTCATGTTTCATAATGGGCTCAGTGAAACCCCAGAACCTTTTCTGCTCCTCTTTCTTTAAATTTTCCTCAGTGAGAGGAAACATTCTTCATTTAAACATTTTGAGGAAACATTGAATAACCCCAGGCAAACAAAAGGGAGCTAAAACCTGAGAACATAATTTATTTGGAAAATATTTTGAGTATGTCAGTGATAAGGACTTCAAAAGACACAGGGAGGGGGGGAAGAAAGGAGTGGGAAAGGGGAGGAGACAGAACTGTACATGGAAGCATCATGAAGAAAGTCTAAAGGTCTAAATTTCACAGAATAATATTATCCAACTTCAGTGTAACTCTACATCCTACCTGTAAAAACAATCTAAGTTCAGCTTGCAAAATAGACCCAAGACTTCAATTTCTTGTGCATTTGCTTACAAGGCATAAAACAAACAAACAAACAAACAAAACAAAACAAAAAAAATACTATTGGCAGATTGGCTTCAGAGTCCTGTGATTGCCATGTGAAAAAGAGGAGGAGGAGGACAGGAGTACAAGTTGTCAGGATAAATGTAATGCTACGCCCTTCTGACAGTCTTTGCTGAATACATTTGGACTGATTTTATTAGTTTCTCAATACTTTTTTGTTCTGATTTTCTGTTACATAACATTATGCTCTGAGGAGATACATGAGAAGTTCTCCCAGGAGATCTGCAGGCACACCTGGCTCACCGGGATGTGTCACCTGCCCGAGCATCACACAGATTTCCAACATTGGCACATACAACTGATGGTGTTTCCACAGACTCTCCCAGACGTAGTTGATGTTCACACTACAAGCAAGAAAATCAATGCACTGAAATCTTTTCCCTGCCACTTCTCTTCATCTTGTGAATAGCTATATAGTGAGGATCTTTCAGTCCCTAAATGACAAACAAGAGAAACTGAGGAGAGATGTGTTTGAAGGAAATGGGGGAAGCAGAAAAGACAAATGTGTAGAAAGAAAAGAAGCAGTCACATTTCTAAAATGCAAGGTGACTTAACCAGAGAGGTACCAAATAAGCAGAAATGTCAGTGAGGACAGAAATTATATATTATAGCGAGACTATGACATAATGGCTGTGCCATGGGAAAGTTTTGAGAGGCATCTGGAAGAGAAAAAGCTCCAGTGGAGAGGAAGGAAGAAGTAAAACATAATGAAGGATTAAAAATACCAGAAGTGAAAGAGAGAGAAAACTACATGTACAGCTGAAGTCAAGTTTTGGATGCCTCTAAGAGTACTCATACAAGGTAGAGATACATGCAGGCTCTTTATCCTTTGCCCCCATTTCCAGACGCAAGCTGAAAATAGCAGATGGGCACAGACATTGAGAAAGACCAGCACTATTGCTGGCTATAACTGATTACTTTAAAGGCACGGGCTAATGATAAAATCCTGCTGGGAGCCCAGCACTGGAGATGTCCAGGAGGGGACAGAGATCTACTGAAGGACTGTTTACAATGAAATCGGTGTGTTTTTAAATAGATGGATTTTGCCACATGATTTTATCTGCTCTTATGCCAAAGTGTAAACAGATCATCATTTCAATGACATCAGTGGAATAACTCTGAATCTTCTATACAGAAAATCAAATTCTATCACAGTTTACTGGATTTACTCCAGTGATGTAGTCTACAATAGTATTTAATTTTCCAGCATAAAAGCACAAATATTACATACACTTGTGCTACAGGAGATTTTAGTAATTTCACTTGCAACAAAACATTTACATCTTTGGAAAAAAAAAAAAGAAATAAAAAAAAGAAAAAAAAAGATATTTAAACTGGCTGACAAGGAAAACTCATCCATCCCTGAGTTACTCCTAGGTTATTTCAGAAAGCAATCAAAGGACAGCATCTTTGTCTTCTAGTTAGTTTCAAGTGCAAAGAAACAACCGTCAATTGGGTAAGTCCTTATTCCATGACATTGTTAGCCTGTCACTCCAGATTGAATACAATTAGTACCAAAGCACAAGCTATGTTAATAGCACAACTGAGTAACTCTCAGTGCATACAATACAAACCTTTCATTATCCAAGCACTGTGTAGCTTGATAGTATGAAGAAACCTTGCAAGAATAATCTAGCCACTAGGTATTGTCAGAGTAAAATATTCAGGACTGATGAGAAATTTGACATCTCTGCCTCCAAGTTTTAGCACTTATTACATGTAAGAGCTTTGCAGGAAGACCTCAGTGAGGAAGGATCTGTCAGGTTCCAGCACAAGTGCAGGCAGTGTGCCTCTAATTAGACTGACTGCAAGCTTGGCTACTATTCTGCGGGTGACTCACGCTCCCTAAAGGGTCATGGAATATCAAACCCTTACACTTCTGCTACATTTGGACAGACAATAGCCTCAATTAAGTACATTACTACTGAATATGCATGTATATTATGCACATGGAGTAAGTTGATGCAAATCTTTTCTGAGTGACCAACAATCCATTGGAAGGTTCACTTACGGTTCCCTTGTTCTACCTCACCCTATGGCAACCTCTTTGTTTCTTCAATCCACAATCTATATTTTTACATGTTTTATTTCAGAAAGAACCCCAGAAATTGATGTTTGAAGACAGAGGCCACAGGCCCTAGGGGTTTGTTTGATATGTAGCTAGAATATAGAATATTGTACAGAAAGTGTGGTGTGTGATCTGTTCACATTTCTACAATAAGCTCACTATACTTTCTTTTATTTTATTCCTTTAAACATGAGCCAAGTGTGGTTCATATGAATGAATTTAAACATTATTTTTCAGGTTCCAATATACAAATGGGCATTGGCCAAATCACATGCAAAGATATATTAAAACAATTGGTGCCTAACTAGAATTATCTTTCTTGGACAATTTTCTGTACACAGACGCCTTCCTTCCATCATCCCTAAGCAATATCAGCAACTATATTTGCAAAACCTTCTTTTGAAAACCCTGCACAGCTTAGTTGGCATGAACAAGAAAATGACCTGAAGAAGGTTATTTCACAGTTGGAGCAAGGCAGGAGTCAGACACCAGTATCATGACCTATACTCTCAAAATTCAAGTCTTGGTCTGGTCCCCAGATCTTGTGGTAACTTCATAACTCTCTGACACCATGTGGCAGCCATATAGTTTGTAAGAGAGTTAAGATTTTCCAGTTCATTCCAGCTGAGGTCTTCAAAGAGGCCAATGAGAACAAGCACCCAACTGTCATTCAAAACTGGGAAGCATGGAGAAGCCAGCCTCTCTTTCCTCATCAGCAGATGTGAAATCTTTCCCTTTGGACAAGGTCCATTACATTCTGCTTGTCATGGAAGCAGAAACACTTAATTTTGTATCTTCCATTGTTTAGATAAAGGATAAGAAAGTAGTTTTAAAGAAAACAAGGCTGCAAGACCTCACTAGGATAATGAAAATCATTCAAGGAATTTCTCCTCTTTTTACCTTCCTATTTTTCCATCTCTGACAGGAGTTAGTGGAAGTTTTATCCTGAGAAGCCATTTCCATTCTCATCAAAGCTGTCTTCAGAATGACTGTCTGCCTCAGCATTTGTGTTTTCATTGTTTACAATGGGAGAATCCTACGCTGTTCCTCTCAATTACATTTTAAAAACAAAATGCAAACATGAACATTCTGCTGTTATTTTGGGCAAAAAGAAAGCTTTGTTGGCCTGTAGGTGTTTGAATTAAAAAGAGAAGAGCAGGGAAAAAGGGGAAGCGATGAGAATGAAAACAACAAAATGTAAATAAAAATCTAGAAAACCTAAATAATCCACCATTCATACACATAATAAAAAGAAGAAAGAAAGAAAGAAAGAAAGAAAGAAAGAAAGAAAGAAAGAAAGAAAGAAAGAAAGAAAGAAAGAAAGAAAGAAAGAAAGAAAGAAAGAAAGAAAGAAAGAAAGAAAGAAAGAAAGAAAGAAAGAAAGAAAGAAAGAAAGAAAGGAATATGGGTTTGAGTCCTCTTGCCTCTTGCTCAGTGTGGTAAAAAAAAAAACAAAAAACTGTGTGTCACATTATGCAAGAATGTTTTTTCCAAATTTTTATCTGTGCCTTGAGAGCTCCTGGAGACATTAATTAGTTCCCTCTGCACTTCTGAAAGGGCTGCAGAACTGGCATCACTATATATTTACTCAGATTTTAAGTCACACTCCTAAAGTGAATGACCCAGGTTTTAAAAATAATGAATCCCTTTTCTAAGCATTATTTAGTATGATTTCAGCATAACACAACTTCTTTATGAAAGCATATCCTCTCTAAATAAGCTGAATTGTTAATTTTAATGATTTTGTTTTCTGCCCACAGACAAGATTTCATATTAAATACTGTCCATGCTCAGATGAAAAGCACATGCTTTAAAAAAAAATAACCTAATTTATCCACAACTGTGGTTTAGACACAGTTGCAAGATACTGTAGAAAGCTAATTAATTCCATTGCCCAGCACATAAAACATATCCAAGACCCAGGAAAGGACTGGATAGTGAAAAGTGAGGAAACGCAAAGCTTTGAACCATTTGTTTGGACAGTATCTCTGTCCCTTGGTTCATGCACTAACCCTGACCCATGTTATTATATGGTAGAGAGCAGCAGACTGAAGTAAGCCAAAGGGATCCAGAGGAGGGAGGAAAGGTAGGGAATAAGTAAGTGGAATGATATATGTAAGCACACTTTGGACAGATGGTTGTACATTATTATGTTTACATTGTACACATTTCTGAACATAGATTGTGTACTCTTATGGGACTGCACAGCATCTTATGTGCAGTTTGTACTGAAAATCAGTCAGTACAATAATTTAGGCAGACAAATAACTTGCAAAGAAATTACTGTTACTGGTGTATTGGAGAGCACCAGAACTGAAATAGTGTTATGCTGTAGAGCTAGTCACATGCTGCAACAATAAGCTCGTCTATAGCAGCATCTAGAACCTTAAAAAGAGAACTAGTATTTCATACTATTTGGCCAGACAGTAATTTACACAGAATTTACACAGAATTTCTAGGTTGGAAGAGACCTCAAGATCATCGAGTCCAACCTCTAACCTAACACTAACAGTCCCCACTAAACCATATCCCTAAGCTCTACATCTAAACGTTCACTTGTCTTCCTTAAAGCAGTCCTGACCCTGTATTTTTCTGGCAGAAACTAGTCAGTCATTTCTGTTTTGTTTAGGTCTTGTGTCCTTCATCTGCCCCTAGTCTCTCAAGTAAACAACAAAAAAAAAAAAAGGTGATTACATGCTCCATTGCTGTAGCATTCATTACTTTATATGCAAAAGCCCCTACATTTTACAGTATTTGCTCTATTGTAATACTGGATTAAGAGAGCTAAGAAATTAATATCTGCCACTTTTGCCATGGAAAAAATAAAAGACAGTGAGTGACTACAGAGTCTAAATAATGGCTTTCACTTTGAAAATGCATAATGTTGGACTTTTACCCATTACCATAGTTCTCTTAGCAGTAGTTTTCAAATAATACTAATTGTGTAACATTCTGTAAATTGTGCAGAAGTACTCTTTCTGATTGCCAGGACTTCTCAAATCTGATGGAGAGAGGCTTGGCAACTCCATCAGACAGTTCTCTCAGGACCCTGGGATGCATGGCATTGGGCCCCATAGACTTGTACTTCTTCATCTTCATCAGGTGCTCAAGAACCTGCCCTTCACTTACAGTGGGAGGGACTTTGCTCTCCCAGCCCCTGCCTAGAGGTTCAGGGAAATGAGAGCCTTGGGATGCCTGACAGACAAGTCTGAGACAAAGAACTTGTTGAGTGCCTTAGTTTTTGCCACGTCTGTCATTACCAGTTCTCCCTTCTCCTTTATCAGAAAGGGAACAATCTCCTTGGCCTTTCTTTTCTGGCCAATATACCTGCAGAATCCCCTCTTATTTTTTGCTTCTCTTGCCAAGCTCAGTTCCATCTGTGCCTTGGTTTTCCTGATCCCATTCCTGCACTTCTGAATACTCTTTCCAGACCACATGTCGTTGCTTCCACTGCCTGTGCATTTCCTTTTTAAACTTCAGTTTAATTTGGTGTTGACAGTTACTTAATGTAGACCCAAATCTGATGACAACCATCATTTTCACAGGCACATTAATTAACCATCATTAAATTAGCATAGAGGGTCAGATCAACTCATAGAACTAAATATTATTTATTGTGGCAGGAACAAAGTGAGGATGTACAGTACACTACTATAACACAGAGCAGGAGCAATAGACTTCTGTCATTCCCACCACAGCTCAAGATTTTGATATGAAGTGATTTTCATTTAACAGGTAGCCAAACAGAGTTTGGTATATAAACATTATTTCCAATAACTCAAAAGGTTTACTCATCAACCTCTTCTTTGCTGTTCAGCTTCTCTAATATGGTTTTCTCACTTAGGTATTTCCTACTGGCTTCATCCTCTAGTAAACTTAACCTCTGTGTAAATTGTAAGGAAAAAAGGGAACTGAGTTTGACATAGGGAAGTGTTGCAGTCAACTGCGCAATAGACCCTGTCTTGATCAATATTCTTGATTACTAACATGGAGTGATAAAGCAGTCTACAATTGCCACAATGTACCATCTATCCAAGGCTTGCAAATTTTCCCTCTACTTCCATAATGTCCTCTCGGTATCTTTCTTTCTTTCTGTCCTTTTTTCTGTGCTTCCCTCCCGGTAGTCTTCTACATGCATGCCAAAATCTTCCAACATTTGCCTCACCTAGTAGGACATTACTATATACAAAATTCTACTAGTTACTCCATTTTATGAGTGTGTGTAAGATTCACAGTCCTATAAGGGACTGTAGAGGGACCACCATGAAGGACAGGTGCACCTTTTTGGATATGCCTCAGAACAAACATATAAATATCTGCACACAAGCACAAGCATTTTAAAGCATTCAATCAAGGTGACTGAATTGAACAAACTACCAATATTTTGTAGAGAGAATCAAAACACATGAATTACTTGAGTGAACTAAGGTCAGCTTGTATCTTTCTACAAATGTATTACAAATGGAGAGGATGAGTGAGAATACCTGTGAGTGCTTGGAGACCCAGTGACGCAAGACATTCAGGACACGATTCGTGGCTGCTCTACGTATTATGAACTCTTTGTCACACATGCGTTCAGAATTGTTAAATCCTGTGAGGCAAAAACACACAAAAGAATTAAAGTCAACAGAGGTAGCAAACCAGATTCTTCAAATACCTTATTAATAACTTTGGTAAAATGAAGGCTCACGGAGCATTTATGAGTAATAAAAGGAAAGAAGATTTATTTAAAATAGGATCATTTAAACCACTGAAATTCTGCAAAATCAGTAAAATACAGCCTTGCCCTTCACAACTAAAAGAGACACTGACTTGGATCACTGTTGAGTTTTAGAAAGAGGAAGAATATTTTCTTACATCATTAGACAGGTCTCCCTTCGGTATGAAAGAAAATAACAATAAAAAACGTGTCCAGACCAGAAACATACAGGTCCTATAAGCAGACTACAGATGGAAAGTGAGTATGATTTAGAAGAGGGAAAGTGGTAAAATTCAGAAGTGATAAAGAAACAGAGGAGGACAGTAGTTTAAATATGGAGGAGAAGAAGGTCAACACAAGAAATCTTCCTTCATAAAAGCAGTATTGTACAGGCTCTTCTAGTCAACTGAGCATGTTCAAATAAGCAGATTATTTTTTTACCAGTGGAGTGACAAGAAAGTGGGAAGGTATACAGAAAACACATTCACTGACTGAGCTTCTTGAAAGCAAAGATTTGTCAGCTGCAACATTTCACCACACATTTTGTAAGGGTAACTTTTGATTTTAGTCAGCAATAGTTTCCTATTACATTCATAGCACTGTTACTTTATTTTCTAGTTCTGCCATAGCTCTTTGATAAATAAAATCTGCATACTAATAACATTAAATACTGTTTTGTTGTGGTGGTGGTTTTGTTTGTTTGTTTGAAATGGTAACTCTGAAAATACACTTGAGAAGTTTCTGTTTCTCTAAGTTTTTGTTAGTTTTGATCTCATGCTGTGTGTCTTTCTGTTTCACTGTAGAGTCCAGGGAACTACTAGAAACTCCCTTCTGTATGACCAGCACTTTGCATTTTTTTTGGCATAGAAGCTGTTCTAAAGCCTGTATGTTATAAGAAATAGCAAAGGGAGATTAAACATCTATTTATTCTGTGAAAAACAAATGAAAACATATATTCTTAGACGCTAGTATTAGTTTTGTTCTATTTTTATTAGAGACAATTAATACAGACAGTCCAAAAAATCCTAATTGCTGTTCTTCATTATCAAAAGGATAAGAAAGGAAAAAAAAAAAAAGCTGCAGTCTTAAATCTCTTAGTACAGGCTGGACCCCAATTGGATTCTCTATGTTTATGTTTCATGAAAGTTTTTAAAACTATGTCATATTACATTCTAATTGATATCTAAGGTTTAATATCAAAGAATGTTTCATATTAAAACATCCTCGGGAATTTTACTGCCCATAAGCAGCACAGTAAACAAAACCTCTGAGGCTTTATTCAGTAAAAGGTAACCTAGGCAACATTTTGTGTGTTAATTTTCTATGCCTTTCACAGTTAACCTCTTGCAGAAGCAATTAGGCATGCACATTATAAACTGTTCAATTAGCCACTTAACTGCAGCAATGAAAGTCACAATGAAAATTATGTATTAAAGCTGTAGAGTGTTTACCAAAGTAACATTAAGGAAAAGAAGTTTTGGTAAACTGGAAAGAAAACAGAGAGAAACCTTCAGAGACAATTTTCAGTTAGCTGCAAAAAGAATAAAAAGAGCAAGAAAGGCAAAAGGAAAACCTCCAGGGAAAACTTCAGCAAACTTCTGTGGTTCTCAGAATTTCATCAATTTTTAATAAGTAATTAGCTTGTTTCAGAGACTAATCAACATATTCACTTAGACCCACATAGTACCTAATGTTGATTTCTTGAACATATTCCTGGAGATCTTCAATTGTGTAAGAAAATAACTTACCTGAGCATACACGTACAAGGGTAGATGAAAATTTAACTCCATGTATGTTAACTCACTGTACATCTTCAAATATAAGACTTCAAATAAGTATATGTGAAATGCTTTTTTTTTTAATAAAGCTGGAAATCTTATTAATTTCATTCTTTGTTTTTAAATAACAAACAAATCAGAATGCTAGAAGGTGTTTCTTTCTCTCTTCACAAAACATTTTTTTGTTCTTTATTAGAAAGAACCCCCAAATCCTTAAGCTACACTCACTGTCCAAGAACTAAATCTGCTAATTGATTTTAAAGAAAATTGTGCTTATGGCAATTTCTTGTGGTAGAAATTATCTGGAAATGCTATACATTACACAGTTCCCAATGTGGAACTGTGGCAGTTCAACATCTTCAATCTGAGACCACAAAGTCATGTAATAAAAATTGTTAACCCATTTCCCTGGTCCTTGCTTAGAGTAGTTATCTAGCAGTCTTTGACTTTTCACGAGTCACCGAAGTTTTGGCTTAAAATGTGAACTCAACAAATGTGGCTTTCGGAATGGACAGATTTCTGCTCTCTGTACTAATCAGTTCTGGGTATTCACTGCACCTTTCCTTACTTACTTGCTTGCTTTCTCTCTCCAAACAATAAATTAAAAAGGAGTAGATTGTATGGTGGAAATTCTCTTCACACTCTGAAACTCAGAAGTCACACCCAGCATTGACACTGTTCTTTGTATACAAGGAGACATGACTCCTTCCATGTGGATGCTTGGCTTACCTCAAGGTTCTCCCTTGAAACTTGTTTGGAGTAGTGGTAGACCTTAGTAAGGCTCCATATTCAATACGTTTGACTACACCACAGCAGACCTAAAACTTTAAGCCAAAATTAGGTATGCTAGAGAAAAATACATGGAGTTCTTGGACCTCCCTGATGCAAGTGAGCTTGTGGCAGGCAAAGCTGGTGGGACTTGTAGTGTTCAGAAAAAGAAGCCTCTGCCAGAAGTTCCCATTCTGTGATCTACCATACTATTTCCAAGCACAAGGTTCTGCACAGTCATGACATGAAGTAAAGCAGTTCAGAACAAAGGAACTGATTATGCTCCCACATCAAAAAAGGGTGATCAAACGTCCTGGGCAATGCTGGGGACTTGCACTACAACAGAGACAAAGAACTGTTCCTCACAAAGATGGAGACATGCCAGTCATCACTGACCAGTGTGGAGAGACATACAGAAGCAAAGCAGGTAATCTTCACTAGGTCCACCACCAGAAGATGCTGCAAAGTGAGAATCTTTTGAATGCTGTTTATGTCACCGCTGGCTCTTATGGTAACTGAAATGGTAGTCAGGGACTACAAAGCATGTAGTAAAGATGGTTACCATCAACACCATAAAAATGCCCATCAGGCACAGATTTATTAGATTAGACTCAAAATTAGAAGTTATTTTAAAACTGCTACGAATCTCTAGATTCTTCAGTGAATATATACACAAATTTTTCATTACAATTGTAGAAAAGAGCCACCTTGTTTTGATCTATTCACCTACACAGCATAAGATGTAAGTGTAAAATTACATGTAGGTAGCTACCAGCAGATATATTCAAAACCAATGTGAGAGCTCCCTCACAGAGAGTACAGCAACTGTTAAAAATACCCACCATTCAAAGTCTTGAACTGTACTATTCCTGATACTAAGAGAGTTCTGTCATATTAACACTCTAAATAAAATTTAGTCAATATTGACCATGCAAACAAAAGAGATTTCAGAAGTTCTTACAGTTATTGAACAAGTCTTTTCATTAACTAAAATGTGAGAACACGTAAAAAAAAATGGTACTCAAGAACATAGAAATGTTCTTGCACAGAAAAATTGTATTAACTTCAGGAATATTATAAAATTCAGAAAAAAACAGCAAAAATTTCAGAAAGGAAGTAAGATCAGTAAGTATAGTTACTTTCTGGTCTTCCAACTTGGAAAGGAAAGGTCTAAACAGAAGAAAGAAAGGAAGGAAGGAAGGAAGGAAGGAAGGAAGGAAGGAAGGAAGGAAGGAAGGAAGGACGGAAGGAAGGAAGGAAGGAAGGAAGGAAGGAAGGAAGGAAGGAAGGAAGGAAGGAAGGAAAAAAACTTATTGCCATAGCAGAATTAATATAAAAGCAGAGAGCAGAGACATGCAAAACCAACTCCTTCACTAGCATTGCTTTTGCTTCTCCTGACTTTCAAAGTCCTGTGGACTTTGGGAAAGGAACTGATAGCCACAGACTAAGCTGATTAAGCCACAACAGAAGCAACCTGAACAGGGAGCAGTCAACTTTGAAAGTGCCATCACCGTATTGCCTGCAATTTTCAAAGTGTACATTTCTAGAAGAAAAGAAAGTGCATCAGCTTTACTGCCACTTCTTAGTTTCTTCTCTCTCAGCTCACCTAATACACTCCCAATATAACTCCAAACAAAAAATTGAGACACCATGGCAACTAGCAACTATTCCATACATGTTTATGAGTATTTTGAGAAGCCCAGTGTACAACCATTATCTGGTTCTTCATGATCATACTGCCAATTATGTGCCTGCTGCTTTTCACACTACAAAAGGTAACCTAAATTCTAGCTATTCTCCAATCCTGATTATCTTTGCAACAGGTGAACAGTGATGCCAGTCTAGCAGGAATTGCAAGCTATCTTACCTACTGCAAAAAAATAGGTGAGAGCCAGAACCTTGCTGGGCCACACCACATTTGCTCTGCCAGATGTTGAACTACAAGGCATAAAAAGTTTTAATTACACCTCTAGGATATATCTCAGAGAGCATTCTACCAAACAGTTTCCTGTTAGGCTTTTAGCAGTTTTGGGCCTCTCAATATAAGAAAGACATTGAGGTGCTGGAATGTGTCCAAAGAAGGGCAAAAGTCGGTGAAGGGTCTAGAGATCAAGTCTTACAAGGAGCAGCTGAAGGAGCTGGGGTTGTTTAGCCTAGATAAGAGAAGGCTGAGGGGAGAGACATTATCATGCTTTACTACTTCCTTAAAGGAGGTTCTAGTGAGGTGGGGATCAGGCACAAAGGATAAGACAATGGGCTTAAGTTGCACTAGGGGAGGTTTAGGTTAAATTAAGAAAAATCTCTTTACTGAAAGCATTGTGCATCATTGGAATAGGCTGCCCAGGGAAGTGGTTGAGTCACCCTCACTGGCGGTCTTCAGAGGCATGTAGATAATAGAATTACTAAGGTTGGAAAAGACCTCCAAGATCTTCTGGTCCAACTGTCCCCCTACCACCAATATTAACTACTAAACCAAGTCCCCCTTCCACATCCAGCCTTTCCTTAAACACCCCAAGGGACGATGACTCCACCACCTCCCTGGGCAAACCATTCCAATGCCTAACCACTCCTTCCGAGAAAAAAATTATCCTAATTTCCAAACTGAACCTCCCCTGGTGCACCTTCAGGCCTTTTATGGTTTAGAGGTGGACTTCAGTACTAAGTTAAAGATTGATCTAGATGATCATAGAGGTCTTCTTTGACCTAAATGATTCTATGATTCTATAATGGTAACATTCCAGCTTTGTTACTTTCAGTGAACTACCTCTTTCAATACAATTTAATCACTCTGCTCATGCACTTGTCTTTAGATTGTTATGCAAAATATAGTTTAACCTTAAGATGTTTTTATTACATGCAAAAATGAATCAAAATCAATAGTTTTGAAGCTTCCATTATCACCAAAGATAAGAAAAAGAAGGTGCTGAAACCGAATACCTGAAGATACAAGCAGATTAAATTATGACAATATCTTGTATGTAGGTAGCTCTTCTTACAGGAAAGTCTAAAACACTTTCCAGTGGTAGATGGTATTATCTATCCTATTCATAAAGCAAAAACACACAAAGAATCAAGAACTGCAGGCGCCATGTGTCAGTGTTTCCACCTTTGGAAATCTTACAGTCTGGACTGGACTTAAAGATCTCATTGCATGCTAATGTGAGACAGAAAATAGACCCTCCCATCAAAAGCTACTGCGAAGTCTCCACAGCACAATTCTTTTCTGCTTTTTCTTGTTCTGCAAAGCAAACCTGACTCTATTGGAAATTTACATTATTTCCTGTTTAAAATTCACTCCCACCCCACTCAAGAGAAACATTTATACTATATTAAATTTGGCACTTTGTATCCCAAAGAAATTGATTAATGGATAGTTGCTTTCTATTCTGATTAAGATGTCCAAAAGCTCTGAGTCTAGTTGCAGTACCTGTAGTATCTGCATTTTGTCTTTCTTCATTAATGTAGCAGTACATTCCTGACCAAAGTAATGAATTTGTCAAAAGTTTTGATGATAGATGATCGATAATAGATCGATAATAGATATTTTCAATGATTTATTGATATATATATATATAAAAAAACAAGCTCACAAAATCTAGGGGTAATTTGTTTGAATTATAAAGAGTAAATTCAACTAGTCTCTAGTGTCTTTCTTAACAAAAATATTTCAGAAATGGATTTTATGTATCAGTTTCACTAAATTATCTAGAATCAGATACTGAAGATGCATTAGCATCTAACAGGAGAAAAATGCACTTCAGCCTTTGAGGAGGTCAAAGCAAAAACCCTGCAGAGTCCAGGTGAGGGGGAAGGAGAATGTTCATGGTTCACAAAAAAAGATGACAAATTAACAACAACAATAACAACAGAAAGTGTCAAATATTCTTCTCTGCCTTGTGTTTTTTTTCTTTCTTCTGCTAAGTACACTCATGGGTTGTAAGCCATCTTCATGATTCAGCCTGGCTCAAATCCTTAAAGCTTAGGCTTGGCAAACATCGGTGTTACTTTCTGGCCTGGATAAAGCATAAATACAAACCCCAGGCTTGGAGCAAAGCAATTTTCATCCAGAGATTAAAACTGAAAAAAAGTCTCTCCAGTATACGCAGTACACATGCATGCACACAAAAAAGTCTTTCCAATATACTCATCACACTAAAAAACTAATTATAAAAGATTTTCCTTGACATACCCCAAAAGTCTGGATGACAGTTTTAAAGATATACATCTTTATTGGTCATATATTCTCAAGCAAGTAATTAGGTTTCATACATTCAAATAGAAAAGTGTCAGAGAGCAAGCAGTCTAATAATGATAAGAAATCTAAACTGCCAAGGATTCTGGTCTCCTTTTCATTTCTTTAATTACGATATCACGTTGCCATCCGATAGCTAGCTGAAGAATGGCAGAGCTGGAAAAGAAGACCTTTTATATTAACTGAGATGAAAAGAAGGAAAAAAAGATTATGAATTCCCACTCACTGAATACAGAACAGCATATTTGATCAATAATGGAGTTCTTCTTTCTTCTTCAGCAATTAGCAAATGTGCACATTCAGATTTATAATGGAATAGGTCATATGAGCAGTCCAAGCCATGAAAGTAGGAATATCAAGTCTAGCCATGATTTCCAGGCTACCCCAGTCTGAGAGAGGCATATTTAATCGTTCACCATTCCATGGTTTGAATTGGTTTCATAATGGGTTTTCAGCTCATACCGCATTAGAAGAAGTGGCTACTAAAAAGCAGAAGAAATCAAGTGCCCCATGCATTTCAGGCTTTTAATTTCACTTTCACTGGTCCTTGGGATATATGAAATCATTTTGTTCTAAGAAATATGCTGCTGAAAATCCCTGTTGTAACCACCCACGTCAGAAATAATTCCAAGTCTCTGTTTGATTCTTCTGCCTAAAGCCTCTACTGCAAATTCAATCTATCAAATCAAGTCAAGAGATTATAGTCTTAGTAAGGTAAATCCCATGGGCTTCACATACACTAGCTGATGTACAATAGTGTAACACAGATAGAGCTATAGTGACTATGTTTAAATTCTCCAAAATGTTTAAAGGAAAGGTTGGTAAACTATTTTAAAATGAGTCTTGCTTTAGAAAGGATTTTTCTAATCATAGAAATTTAAAGAACATAACATTGGGATGAAGAAGCTATGTCGTTATTATGCTGTAAACTTGAACTAAACCCAGAAGTCTATCAATATATCTGCCCAATGAAATAATTTTAGTTTAATGGATGGGCAAGGAAAAAGATGCTTAAAGAATATGCTTAAAATCAATATTCTATTCTAAGTCCTAATCATAATGTTAAAATTGGTCTGAGAATTACAATAATTTAGAAGATTATATGGTTAAAATATGGGTACCATGAAAAATGAAAATCCTCTTTTAAACTCAACAGCTCAGATGTGAAAATTTGTCCTTTAAAAATCCTTTTAAAGAAGGTTACTGCTATAAGGATGCCTGGCACATACTATTGGGATTTTTATTTTTATTTTTAATTAAGATATTCGTTCAGAAGAGCATGTCAGAAGGTCATAAAAAAATTAAAAGTTGCAGAACACTGAAAACATAGTTGTAGTTATAGCTTATACACTTGTATGTTATTGTTTTTGTAAATAAAATTCAGCAGTAATACATGGATACATGTTTGCATGTATCCATAAAATCCTAGTCCAGTTTTGTGGTGAAGTCTTAGGGCAGACCATCCAAATCTTGTGTACTTATTTATAAACATATTTCTATGAAAGAAGAGATCTTCAGTTTCAAAAGCTGTGTTGCCATTTGTGTTTGCACATTGTAGAATATCACAACAAATTTTCAATGTGACAGCAGATTTTTTTCCTATGATTTATGTATGTAACAGACCTATAGGGAACAATTGACAAAGAATAAAAGGCTTTTTGAACAGCCTACCATAACAATTATATTTGTGATTGTTTTAGTACATCTTAGACACTTTTTCACTTTGGTAATGTCTGAATTATCTTCCATAAATAATGACAAGAATGTTAACCTTACAGTTGATATACCTTTGAATTTGTACATCAGCCAAGTGCGTTTGTCCCGATTCATGCTATGTCTCATGCAAAGAATATATAAGTAATTTTTACCTGCTGATGTATTTCTGCATTTCAAGTAATCTTCAGTTTTTTATTTATATTTAATTACAGATTGTCTATATTTTCAGCCTGCTTTATCAGCGATTTAAAAGCGAAGCAAAGCAAATAAATCTTTTTTACATAATGCTCACAGCCTTTTCAAGAACTATTCAAAGCAAGCTTTCAGACCTTTAAAATGCTCAGTGTGCCAGGCCTGAAATGTTAAAATAAATTATATGAGAACACATATAGCTAGAAACAGAAAATTGCAGAAAAGGGCTCTTGGAATTTTTGCATTAGCTGTCCTGTGCTTTTTACATAAGCTAAAGGAACTATTTTGCGAAGTTATTCAATTTGTTCATGACAATAAGAGTAAAGGTTGAATTGTAAGGAGGTGAGACTTGCAAAGAGCCAACTGTATCACTTTTCAGACCATCTGTGAATGGAGTCAACTGTCATGCAAAAGAAAAATTGGCAGGATGCAAATCAGCCAACAAAAAATTCTGAACAAAATGTCCATCTTCCAGACCATTTATGTCTGGGTCACAAATCAAGCAACTCAAAAGTAAAGTAAAGAAACACTAATCATACAAGCAACATTTAGGCTCAGAAAACAAAAAATGAAAAACAACAACAAACAACACAACAAAACATAATAAAAAATCCTCCCTAAACTTTTCTCCCTGATATAACAAGGGTCATATACACAATGTGGTGCACCAAATATAAGGAAGACAACAGGGAATCTAAACAAACCTGCATTCATTATGAACCTAGACCTCTTAGTCCAAATTGCAATGTCAACGTCTTAGGATTTATTTTCTTCCTTGCAGTAGTCAAAGTTCCATTCCAGCTTCTTTCCTCAGCTTAGGAAAGCAGAGTGAGATACAACCTAAGAGCTTACCACAAAAGCTCAGCTGAACTATTGGAAAATAAAGGTTCATCATACCCCATCCAATTAATCACAGTAGGATCATGGTGACCCAGCACTGGGGGACAGGAATAGATACTCTGCTAGTCTTCTTTCTCAGATAAAGAAAAAATGTTTCTCTGAGTACCACTGTGCCTTTATGAATCTATGAAACAGAGTTTTCTGTGCAGCTGCTCATAGTCTAGTGCAATAGGTCAGGAAACACATGGTTCATAGTGTCTGTCATAACTTAGGAATTGTTCAGGGCAAATACTTTTTTTTTTTTTTTTTTTTTTTCCCTGTGAGTCAACTTCTCTAGTAAGCTTAAATAAGAAATTAATTTATGACAGGGGAACCCATAAATGTTTCCTAATTTTCCAATAAAGTGAGAAAAATCATCATTTTCCTCTGACTCTTAATTCACAAAAGCAGGGATCACCTGATAAAAAAAATAAATAAATAAACTTCATTTTGAAGTCATTGTTTCAATTCAAAGTTATTGCTCTATTGAAACTGTAAGGGGAGATTCAACTCAATTTGAAAGTGAATGTTTAGCCAGTTAACTAAAATTGCTAAGCAACAATTTTGTTAAATTTAAAAGACTCCTAATTCAGGAACAAAAATAAAAGTCTATTCAAATTCACTACAGAGTAGGTGAATATTTGGAGGTAAGGAATAATATTCAGGGTTATCAAATTAGAAGGCAGATTCCAAACAAATTAGTTTTAATCTCTATTTTCATTTCCCTATTGAATTTCCAGTAAAATATCCTCTAGCAGGAGAAAACATACACGAATGCCTCACAAAAGCAGCTTTGGTGAACACGTGTTTAAAATACAGCCTACAACAAAAGGATGTTTGCTTCTGCCATGGCACTGTACTCGGTGTGCTGGGTTTATGTGGCAAGGTTTTGGTAGAAGGGAGCTGTAGGGGTGGCCTCTGTGAGAAGAGTCCAGAAGCTGTGCCATGTCAGATGATGGCCAGTTTCATCCAGCTCTAAAAGGGAACTGCCACTGGCCAGATATGAGCCAGTAAGGGATGTTGGTTGCACCTCTGTGAGAGCAGAGTTAAGAAAGGGGGGGGGGAGGGGGGGAAAGAGGAATGCTGCACAACAGCAGATGGGAGAGGAAGGAATGAGAACCAGACCTGCAGCCCCCAAGTTGAGGGTAGGAGGTGCTCCAGGCATGCAGCAGCAGTTCCCCTGCAGCCTGTGGAGAGGCCCCTAGTGGAGGAGGCTGTCCCCCTGCAGTCCATGGGTCCCACATGGAGCAGATTGCCATGCTGCAGCCCGTGGAGGAGCCCCCGGTGGAGCAGGTGGATGAGGCCTGGAGGAGGCTGCGGCCCATGGAGAGCCCCTGCAGGAGCAGGCCCCAGGCCAGAGCTGCAGCCCGTGGAGAGGAGCCCACGCAGGAGCAAGGGGTCTGGGGGGAGCTGCCACCCGTGGGGGACCTGTGCTGGAGCAGTTTGCTCCTGGGGGATGGATGGATCCCATGGTACAGAGCCATGTGGGAGCAGTTCTTGAAGAGCTGCTGCCTGTGGCAGCCCCTGCAGGCTCAGTTCGGGAAGGACGGCATCCTGTGGGAGGGACTCCATGTGGAACAGGGGCAGAGAGTGTCTGTGAAGGAGCGGCCGCAGCCCCCATTCCCTGTTCCCCTGCACCAACTGGGGGGAAGAGGTGGAAGAGGGTGGATGGGGCAAGGTGGTTTTATTTATTTTTTGTTTGTTTTTCACTTGTAAAACTTGTTAGTAAAAGGTAATAAATTTCTCTAATCTCACAATCCTTAGTCTGTTTTTCCTGTCCCTATAATTGCTGAGTGATCTCCCTCCCTGTCCTTTTATCAGCCCTTGAGACTTTTTCATCCTATTTTCTCCCCCTTTCCCTTTGAGGAGTGGGAGTGAGACAGTGGCTGTGGTGGAGCTTGGCTGCCCATCTGAGTAAATCCACCACAGCCAGACCCCTGCAGCCCCACAGAAAACACTCTCTTCACTGCAGCCAGCCCAGCAGGTCTTGCTACAACATGAACGCTAGCTGTGTCTAACTCCAGAAGGGACATCAGGGCAACTCCTAAAAACTCTCCTGCTGCAAGGAAAGAAAACTGGTTAGTGTATGCTTCTGGTTAACTGTTACACTGTTTTTGATGAAGAACAGTGTAAGGTGTAGAGTAAGTCAATAATTATTTCCCACCCAGCTTCACTTCCAGTTCTTCAATCAAAATGTGGAACTGAAGGAAGCTATGCAATATTCAGGTCTCAGAGCTTCGCAAACTTTCCTAAATCTGCATGAATTGGTCTGGAAATCTCATTATAACATGTTCCCAAGAAGGAACTAGTAGTCAGTTTTCCAGTTCCTGGCTAAAGCCATTAGGTAAAACAACTAGAAGGAAAAAAAAAAAAAAAGGGGGGGGGGGGGGGTTGTGAAACACTTGGTTGTTATGCATAAAATATGAGGGGAGGATACCAATTCCCACATGAACCCTTTTTTTTCTTGTATCTAAACATTGCAGATCCTGACCATAAAGCAGGGAGTGGGAAGGGAGGTACACAACCTTAACAGGATTGCTAACCATGCCTGGAACCATGATGTCACTGATCGGATGATATTGCACAAACACGACAGGAGTTCCACATGGAAACATGCTACCTAAATCATGGTAGTTAAAATTATGGCCATCTTCCAACTGCTTAGAAATAATCTTTGTGATACTTGTGACCCAGTTGTGCCAATTTACTCCTGTGAAAAGCAGGACTGAGTTAAGCTACAGAACCACAGACGATAAAATTCTTTGAATCTAAATTACCAATTGGGATATCACCATCATGATTTTTTTTCAGGTCTGGATTCTTAAGGAAAATGTTTGACAAAGCTTTTCCAGTACAGAAGATGAGATGTTATAAACAAGAAAATTACTGAGTGCAAAATTACTGTAACTAGTACTAGTAGCAATGTTTATGCCAAAATACTGAAAATCAGCTTTAAAAAGACACAAATTCTCTGGTTTGACTGTAGACATAGATACTTCTTATATACAAGCCAATAAAGAATTATATACCTTTTCAAAGGTTGGCTTATAACCACTGATATAATATGAAACGTTGAGTACAGTAATAATACAGAAGTGCATTACCTTACTATCTACATAATGTAGAGTCCATCTCATAATCTCTGTCAGATATCATACTTCCTTCATGTAACATTCACCATGGCAAGGAAATCTCTCTCTGTCTGTGCTCTCACAATGAAAAAAACAGTTCACATGTCTCCCTTACTAATCTCACTTAATTCTAATCTCCCCTTAATAATTTCCATATTAATTTAACTTCCTACTCCAGAATCTGTTTTATGAAGCATAACTGTGTAATGCTAAATTATTATTCCTATGTTCAAAATTAGGAAAATACCCCCTGAACAGTATAGCTGGTATCCTTGAATGTGGAACTAAATATTCACATAAATCTGTGTGCAAGATGGTATCTAATAAGGAAATACTACGTATGATTTAAACATAATTTATGTTTCTACATGCTTTTCCATTTCAGACATCAGTGGGCTCCCACTGGGATTGTATACCTTCATAATTTTGCATGGGCATGCCTCCCAAGTCACACTAACCCGCTGAAGTGCTGAGTGCACCATACTGGCAACAGTATGTGAAGCTGCAGTGCCTCCTCTTGTCACAATCATATATATCACCATAGGCACATGAACACACAAACATGCACATAGGATCTCTCTTGTATCATTTGGTACAAAGTGTCATTCTCTAATTCCAATTCCTTATGCCAAAACAAACAAAGTAAACCAAAAATATTGCCACACCAGGAGCTGGCTAATAGTTTGAAGTCCTGCAGAAAAACACCACTGGTCACAACCTAAAATAAGCTGAGCAGCTCTCACTAAAAACCTTTGCTGAACTTTCTCATACTAATTTTAGCCTTTTACATAAGCAATCAGTCATAATCAATCTGTGCTTGATTTATCAAAATGGAAAGGCCTCCACATGACACATTGTGTCATTTGGGTCTCTATGAAACAGGAATTTTTACTTTTAGCTGATTGTTCTTTGTCTAATAGTGTGACAGCAATCAAAGCAGGGCTAATGTGTCCAATTCAGAGTTCACAGGACTAATCTGGCATACCTTCAGTATTTATGCAGCTTTCAAGAGAAAATATGTCAGCCTGGAAACCATAGCTGTAATTTACAAAAGTCCATTTCTATTTGTTATTCTATTACTATTAGGACACTTTACTGCAGAAAAATACCTGCAGCACCTCTGATGAGATCTTTCTGTATTCATTTTCACATCAGAATTTCAACACTGATTATCCTCATCTGTGCTCAATTGCTCTACAATCAAGGTTTGGCAGCTTTATATCAGACGTGTCAAATACACTACAATACATAACTATAAAGTACAAATGGTCCACAATAATTTATTCCTGCAAAATAGCTGAGTCAAAATAACTGAGACATTTATACTGTACAATTTTTCTGTACATCTTTTCCATCACTAATGCATAGCTAATGCATCTAATTAGTGTAATAAAGCATAACTGATTATCAGTGGAAAGTATCATAAAACTTTTTATACATAGTTTAAAGGCCATGATTAACAACAGAATCTGACACCTCCATAGACAGCAACACAACTGCAGGACCATAGACCTGCAAACTCACAAACCATATTAGATGCATTGTCAACAATGGAAACTATTTTTCAGTGGTAGCGTGTGGAAGTAGCAACAGCAGGTACTTTTTAATGCCCAGGCAAATGGAATCACTTTAAAGAAAGACACTGCTTGCATTTAGCAGCTTCAACTAGCAATCAATGGTGCAGGTTTTGTGCTTGCTTTGCTGAGAATCTGCTGCAGCTGCGAAGGCCTGTCTGATCACTTCTGCAGACATGCAAAGAGCTATGGAAAAAGCACATGATACCAGAAAATTGCTGGATAAACAGGCCAATCAATTTTGCTACACAAAAACCAAGGGCAATTTAGATTGTTTCTCTGAACCCTTACTGTAATCTATAGGAATATCCAGTGAATATTATAAGGAACTTGGTTATAGTTCCTCTACATAATGGACATGAATACTGACTGAGTGATTTTTTTGAAATGTTCTTTCATAGGGTAGAAGCTTCAAAATTCAAAGGCCTTAGGAAAAATTCTCTCTCCTGAATAACACTTCGGTAAATAGCTCAAGTCAGTTAACTTACCACCAGAGATATGTTCGGGCAATTAATTGAAAGGGACAGTACATAAGCAATTTATTTTTTTTTGTAGACGCTTTGAAGCTTCAAGCTGTTATTTTAATTACGCTTTTAAATCACTAGAATTATAAATAATAAAATCATCTCACCTCCTTTGATAGCATGGGGCCCATTTTCCTACATACAAATCATGTTTGTCAGAGATACTCCCCCAAAGACTCGTTTTTTCTACTTCTTTTTCACTTACTCTCCTCTCCCTTTCATACGTGTTTTAAAAAACAAATGCTTATACTGAAGAAGCCAGGCCCTCCTGCCAGCTACAAGCTTCCATCCTACTCCTATCCTCTCTCATAATATGTCACCTTGTTCTTGTGAAAAATGGAACATTCTTTACAGTGGAGATCAGCATGCTGTAGGAGGAAGAAGGCAGCTTTGCAGCATGCTGGAAATACCAAAGTACCCAACTTGAAATGGGATGACAGTGTTGTTGGTTAAAAGCTGCCACGCTCATGAGGGAATAATATATATGTCTGTTTGGTTGGGGTTGAGTATTTGCTTATTGTCTAACATTTGTTTTCCATGTCAGGAGATTCTGTGTTTCTAATTTTATTTGAGGAAAAAATATGCTTCTCTAAGTTGTTTAGGCATTTCTGCTAAGACTATAAAAATACTCAGAGTATAGAAGATTAATTTAGATCTTGAATTTAGGATTTGTCAAAATAATCTCCCTGAAGCCCCTGTTCAGTAGAAAAGTTTCAAAATAAAATGATCAATTCAAGATTAACTATTTGTCTTAAAATTGTGTTAGACTTTCTTAGTAAAGCAGAAAGTTATGTTTGCTATGCTCTTAAGTACTTTTTGTTTTATTCATCATTTGCCAAGGACAAATCATGCCTGGCCAATCTGGTGACCTTCCATGCTGGAGTGACTGCATCAGTTGACAAGGGAAAACTGAACGATGGTCATCTGCCTGGTCTTCTGTAACACCTTGACATGGTCCCACAAAATATACTTGTCTCTGGTTTGGAGGGGCATGGATGATTGATGGAGGAAAAGGAATTGGCTAGATGGCCACATCCAGAGAGTTGCTGTCAACAGCTCAACATCCAGGTGATCAGCAACAAGTAGTGTCTCTCAGGCATCTGCATTAGGACCAGTATTGTTTAATATCTTTGTTAATGTCATAGACAATGGGATTGAGTGCATCCTCAACAGGTTTGTGAATTACACCAAGCCGAGTGGTGTAGTTGACACTTCACAAGGACGGAATGCCATCTGGAGGGACATGGACAGGCTTGAGAAATGGGCCCATGTGAACCTCATGAAGTTCAACAAGGCCAAGTGCAAGGTCCAGCACCTTGCTCAGGGTAATCCCAAACAAGAATACAGGCTGAGCAACAAGCAGATTGAGAGCATTCTTATGGAGAAGGGATTTGGGGGGTACTGGTGGATGAAAAACTCAACACAAGCTGGCAATATGCACTTGCAGCCCAGAAAACTATTGTATCCTGGGCTGCACCAAAAGAAGTGTAATTAGCCAGTTGAAGGAGGTGATTCTCCTCCCCTGCTCTGCTCTCATGAGACCCCACCTGGAGTACAGCATCCCAGTCTGCAGCCCCCAGCACAAGAAAGACATGGACTTGTTGGAGTGGGTCCAGACGAGAGACACAAAGATGATCGGAAGCTGCAGCACTTCTCTTACAAAGAAAGGCTGAGAGGACTGTGGTTGTTTATTCTGGAGAAGAGAAGACTCTGGGGAGGACTTATTGCAGCCTTTCAGGACTTAAAGAGGGCTTACAATAAAGATGGGGAGAGACTTTTTACAAGGGCAGATAATGATAGGACGGGGGAATGGTTTTAAACTCAAAGAGGGTAGGTTTATATTAGATATAAGGAAGAAATTCTTCCCTCAGAGGGTGGTGAGGCACTGGAACAGGTTGCCTAGAGAAGGTGGAAGTGCTGAAGGACAGTGACCTGTTGAAGTGGGAGGTGTCCCTGCTTATGGCAGGGGGATTGGATTTATATGGTTTTTCAAGGCCTTTCCAACCCAAACCGTTCAATAATAATATGATTCTACAAAAACAGTATAGCATTATTTCCTTAATTTGTCTTCATCCATACAACTGTTCAAGATTTGAAGTGAAATTTTAATCTATTCTAGTCATACAGAACACTTTCACAGTTTATGTATATTAATATGCATGATGGCCTGCATGCATAGCAAGCAGATTCAATAAATGAATGCTAAAATATTTTCTTTAAAAATCAGTGCATGATAGTATCACAGATCTTGAGACTATGTTCTGATTCTGTGCAAAACTGAGAAAAATAAAAGGTAAGGAGAAAAAGAAGCAATAACATGTTTGAAGAAATTGTGAAAAGATAAGCCAGGCAAATTCACAAGTTCTACAAGCAACAAATAAAAGAAATAACCTTATTATATTCCATATGGTAAATTGTTTTTATATAGTGCTATGATGTAGGTGCTGTAATAGATTATATTAATTAATTCTTGTAATATTGTGCAACTACAAATGATTATCTAGGCAGGAAATTCCTTTCCCACATTAACAACCTCCCTCCTTTTTTGTGACACTGTCTACATGAAACAGGCTCCCAGAAGATATGGAAATCAGTCCTGAAGAGAGCTGGGTCTCACTGCAGCTCACTAAAGTTTCAATTAAGGACTATCTAACTCTCAGTGCAAAGCTAAAAGAAGAGATTGATGGGACATTCATTAAGCTGAGATTGTTGAAATTAATTTTTTTTTGGAACTTTTCTCTACAGAAAAGAAGAAGGCAGACATCAGAACAGAGCTGCTAGGTACCTTTGAGTTGCTTATTGGAGCTGTCTCTGATGCAACCGGAAATCAAGAACCAATTTTCTTGAGGCATAAGGAAACAGCTCAGATAGCTAATGTCCCTGAGCAGGTATACGTTCTTGATTGCTCAGGGTTTATCCACCACTTTTAGAAGCATGTGGCTGAATAGAAGTGCTCAGGAGCAAGGAAACAGTGTTTGATGAAATTGAGATGGTAGTTCAGAATAAATAAAGAATACATGTCCCTACAACAACTTGAATTTATACTAGTTTACATCTAGTCAGGAAAACTGATAGTCTTACACTGTTCTAGAGAAGGATGTTTGCATAACTTTCAGAAGAGCCCTCTTCCCTAAAGAATGAGATTTATTGCAATGGAAGAAAGCTGTTAAGATCAGAGAATAAAGTGATTTTGGCTTGCCTGTTTCTATGGTAGCAGATGTTACTATACTACCCTATTTTTATGGATTGGGAAGAAGAATATGGAGCAGCCTATTAATGGTGACAGAGCACTGCAACTGCAGCAACCTATGAACCATCTAGCCATCCTTCACATAGTTCAAAAGAGAAAGGACATATAAAGGACACAACAAGCTGTGTTTGTCCCTACTGTGCATATTATCATTCATGCAGGAACTAAGCTGTCCACCTGTGGTGCTTAATTTAACTTCTTCTTTCACTTTGTATTTCTATTCACCTTTATCATGTTGCTAAAATAAACAAGTAATATGCTAATTTTCTGGAAGGGTGTAGCCAAAACCATGAGTAAGATATGTAGAGATTAATATTAAATTAGACAGATGGACTAAAACAATAGGACAAGAAGTACAACTTGCCATCATAAATGCAGCTACCTGTACAATAACTATAATTAATGGCATCAAAATCAGTATGTTATAAAGAAATGCTGAAGGGTATAAGAACTTGAGCCATTCTCGTTCAGCGATCAGTTCCTTATCTGCAGGAAGCTC
This sequence comes from Oxyura jamaicensis, assembly GCF_011077185.1. Taxonomy (NCBI): domain Eukaryota; kingdom Metazoa; phylum Chordata; class Aves; order Anseriformes; family Anatidae; genus Oxyura; species Oxyura jamaicensis. The sequence goes on from NC_048926.1 coordinate 72,041,749, forward strand.
TGCATGCTGTACAGCAATGAAGTGGTGCCCATCACTTCCTTTTCAGCAGCTCATAAGCTAGTGCAGCCTATGTTGTGGTGAGGCAAACCAAGCTTGAGCTATTGTCTGGGCCCTGATAGCTCTATATGTGCATCTCCTACACCCAGATAGCAAATGAACCCAACAGATGGGGTGCCCTGACAACACTATCAAGGCCCCTGAAGCACAGCATTGATTCCCCCAGTGTGGATGGAGCACACTGAGAACTTTGCCAACATGCATTACATCCAGACTCCATCCAAAGGGGCAAGCACACCAAGACCTGCAGTAGCCAAAGTACTCAAATGACCTTCACCTTTGGCTTCCCACCCAGCCTACTTGCTGGCTGCAGCCTGTGCACAGAACCAACATAGGCAGCTTTGTTCTCTGCTTCTTTCATAACCATTCCTGATGTTTCCTTTACTTTCTTGGCTGCTGCTGAGCACTAGGATGGGTTAATACCTATTATAATCCTCAGATCTCAAACTTGAACAGTAACGTTCGGCACAGAGCCCATCTTTTCACATGTAAAGCTTGGACTGTTTTTTTTTTTTTGCATGAGCATTTACTTAGTATTTATTAGGATTGAATTTCATCTGCCATTATATTTATGTTCCACGTAAGACTATATTAAATGTCACACTTTATAGTATCTGCACCAATGAGGACAAGAACCAACTGAAAAAAAGGACAAAAAAAACCATAAAACTCATTCACTACTGAGACCTGAATAAATGAGGGATCATGTCCATCTGTATGACAAATCTTCTTGTTGTTTTTTACATCAGCCAGCAGGTGTAAGTAGACCTTTTCTGAAGAACTACCACAAACAGCAATACAATAATAATAATAATAATAATAATAATAATAAAGTAATTATATTAGAGCCATTATCTCCCTTTTTAGTGCTTTGAAATTCATTCAGTTGCATACTTGTAGATTTTATTTTCCCTCACACTTAGGTGACAAGAATTGAGAAGCTGTGCTTTTAAAATACAAAAGCTGTAACTGTTAATTATGTTGGTCCTAGTGGAAAACATTTTTTTTTTTTTTTTACTTTTACTGTATTCTGTGAACAACTTGTAAATATATTCTTATTTATTTATAAAGCAAAATATGTCACTGATTCCTTGGTAATGACAGATTCCATAGTCAGAAGACATTAATTACTTCAGAAAAAAATATATTAAATACCTGTTTGTGTGACGTTTATAAGGTTCCTAAAACTGAATGTAACTTCTGTAATCACCCCATAATCAAAGAAAGTAGACAAAAGTAATACGAACACTCATCCATGCTTGTCCAGAATTATTTTAGCATGATGCCTACTCACTCATAAAGCAAATGCCCACAACTTTAGACATTGTGGATACATGTGACAGATATAATATTAAACAAAATAAATATGATTCAGATGTAAGTATGGAAGAAAAACTATCATTGGTTTATATAGTGACCATCCAAAATCTTGCTGAACAGTTTTGTAATCTTAGAGTCCATAAAACATAGGCACAACAGTTTCTTGAAAGTATGTGATACAGTATGAAGACCTCACTTGTTAAAATTCGTGTCTATTCTAAAAGGTATTTCTCAATACATTCTCACCCTTTCCTTCTTTAATGTAGATATAATGAAGGTCACTGACAGTTCCCCAGAACAGAGTAGTAGAAAAACAGCTAAAAGATGTTTTACTCTGGTTACATAAATTGCTTCATGGGACAAAATTTTCAGATTGCTGCAGCCTAACATGCAAAAGAGCAGATGTACCAGAACACCCTAAGTTGTTTATCCTGTTAGTCACTTTTGTGGGTCAATTTCATGGTGACCTGTTGATTTGCAGTAAATACAGACTTTCCATTAAATTTGGATTATTTTTTTGTTGTTGTTAAGCAGAAGGTTGTGATATGTAAGGACTTTGGCAACAGTTTTTTTCAAATGAGAATTTGGTGAATGGATTTCCTTTCAATATTTCTTAATGCCGTTTTTTCAAGTTGCTTTTGAATGTAATTGAATTATATATTCAAGTCAACTCAATCATTCAATCACAATTCTACATTCTACATTGTATTTGTGAGATAAAACCAGTGTTTGAATTTCTTCTATAAACACTTACAGGGTTAAATACTGTTTTTATTAATTACTATAAAAACAGTTTTTTTTTTTTTTTTTTTTTTTTTTTTTACCTTTAGTTCAGTTTATCACAATTTCAAACAGTTTTAAGAAAAACCTTTATATTAAATGAGCTACAAATTACAAATATTTCATATTGGCCTAATAATTTGAAGCCAAGACTCCAGCCAAGATAAGACACCAATCAGATTAAAGTAACAAATAATAACAAAGGCTATTTGGGATTCAGGTAAATATGTTCCTAAGAAATATTTACCTTCTGAGACTCGGGTATTTTAACGTTATCTCTCTTTGGTATAGTAAATTTTTCTCACCTGGTGGACTCCCATGCCCTGCTGCAGCTGTGGCAATAGCAAAAGCAGAAGCAGGAGAAACGGCACAGTGACTGTTGTCAGCAGTTTGTACTGTAAAGGGAACAGACAGAGAAAGATCAACAACTACTACAAGCTTTGAATTTTTCCAGGTTAGGTGACAGTAATATTTGAATTCTTCACTAATGTTTAAATGTTGAAAACATTTTCTGTTGTCACTGTCATAGGATTTTACATGAAAGGAAATAAAAATATCACAATGACATTTGTGGTTCAAATTTTATTTCCAAGTTGTTATAATTGACATCACTATGGAAAAAATTAAGACATTGCCAGGGATGAGGAATAAGCATCAACCAAACAGAACAAGAAAAACAACGGTACAGAGAATCAGCTCTAACAAAAAATGATGTTAAAGGACTGAGCATCTTAACCAATCTTGATGAGGTTTACACATTTTTGAGATTACTGTTTAAGATAAGTACAGTTCTGCAAAAATTCTCAAAATTTCTATATAAGAAGTTCTGTGAATGTTGATTCTGATCAATACTTGGATAATATAATACTGTTCCTCACAATTTCCAGCTCCAAAATCTTGCCATCCCACTGTAACCATACCTAATAATAAAAGATTACTGTTGGTTTAATATTGAAGTGTCTCAGTAACTTAACAGTTGAGAAGAATCTGTTCTGTTTTTGTTTTTATAATCCCAGGCATCAAACAACTGCCTTGAAATCTGGCTTGTGTGAGATGACAGCATTTTAAGTGTTCAGAGACATAGCTCACAGCTCTGTTAATGATTTTGAAGAGCCGTGTGAGAACTATTTGAGGAGATCCAGCTTTCACTCTTCCTCTTCAACTGAGCAGTTTATTCAAATTTTGGAATGAATAATGCGACACCATCTGTAAATCTTCAGTTTCATACAAGGAAACAAACATAGTCATTCCCCATTGACAATAATGAGTATTTTGTATTTCATGATTACATATGGTGTCCAAAATATGTCCCCTTAGTAGCTGAAAAAATCTGTAAAGGTCTTGAGAATAACAGTGATTCAGTGTTAGTACATCCTGTTCAAACTATTAAAGAACATTTCATCATATACAGAGATCTAATATGCTTCCAAGTCTCTTGTTCTTACTATATTAATTGACTGTCATAATTCACATTTTAATGGCTTTTATTTTTATACTTGAGAAATAAGGAAAATACAAATAAAACACATTATTAATAGATTATTCTCTTCTAGTATCCTGCAAAGATTACAGCTACCGTATTTAAACTCTTTAAATTACATAGAGCAGAAATTTAGTTTTTTACCTCCTGATTGACGATAGCGGAGATGACGTGGTGTTGAAGGGGATCTACCTGGGGAAAGTTCAGTGGTATCCACTGCTGAGGTGCTTTCAGGAATAGTCCTGTCCACTGACACAGATTCTAGAACTGCTGCTTTAAAAGAAATTGGATGTTAGCACTGGGATGATCACTCATATTTTACAACTTATGGTCACTAGGAAAAAATATATATGGCTTTGTAGTATGCTTTTTTAAATCACAGAGCATAGTCAGATTATTTTTTCTTAGATATGAAAATAGTGCTGCTCTGCAGAGAATACAGAGTACACAGGTGGTTCAGGACTTTCAGTTTATGAACACCAAAAGATAGAGAGTCTTCAAATAAGCAACTTTGAGCAATTTGAACTGTACTGCAATGACACAAAAGGATTTGTGTGTCAAAAGAGGCTGCATTGGAATAATAATAATAATAAAAAAAAAGGTAATTAATTAATAGTATTTTATGTCAGTGTTTAAATACCAAACCTTATACACATAAATATTATTTAGCACAAAATTGTTCACGTTTAATCTGTGTTTTATAGTTGATATATAATAGCACATTTAAATGGTACTGCTTTTGGAACTTGCCATACATCTTTTGCTTTATGAAGATTCAGCAATAATTATCCTCTGGAAGGAAACTTTTGTACCTATGATATAGTCACACAAAAGCTCTTAAATAAAGAATTTGGTGAAAAACAGCAAGTTCTCAGTTTTAAAAATAGCTTGGCTATGTGTCCTGGTTTCAGTTAGGACAGTTATTTTTCCTCCTAGTAGCTGGTAGGGTGCTATGTTTTGCATTAGGATGAGAAGAGTGCTGATAACATGCTGATGTTTTAATTGCTGCAGAGCACTGCTTACCAAGGACTTTTCAGCTTCTCACTCTGTCCAGCCAGCGGGCAGGCTGGGGGTGCAGCAAGAGCTGGGAGGGGACAGACCCAGGACAGCTGACCCAAACTGGCCAAAGGGGTATTTCATACCATCTGACGGCATGCTAAACAATACCTAGGGGTGGCTAGCCGGGGTGGGGGGCCGGCTGCTCGGGGTTGGGCTGGGCATTGGTCAGCGGGTGGTGAGCAATTGCATTGTGCATCACTTGTTTGTACATATTATTATTATTTTCTATTTTAATAAACTGTCTTTATCTCAACTCACAGGCTTCACTTTCCCGTTTCTCTCCCCCATCCCAGAGAGGGAGGGGGGAGGGTGAGCGAACGGCTGTGTGGTGTTTAGCTGCCAGCCAGGTTAAACCACAACACTATGACTGCAATTTAAGTCAGCAGAATATTCAGTGGAATGCATATGTAATAAGGATATGTGATGTCATAAGTTTCATACGAGCTCATGAAAAAGAACCTTTGCTGGATAACCACCTATAATCAGAAAACTGCCTAATAAAATGGCCAAACAACACTGCAGAGCTGAATAGTCTATGGAGGCATTCTTCTGTCAGAAGCATAATGAAAGGAATGAATGATCATAACTACAGAATAGCAAAAAGAATACTTCCTAAATGAGGGAAAACTATTTTCAAAAACTGACAAAATAAATTCTACATTTGATACAAATGACAACTGTGCCTAGTAGTACTATAAAGTAAGTACTATAAATATAGAAAAATATAAATAAACTTTGGAAGTGGGTGAAGGAGGTGAAAATACAGGAATGTAAATGGACCACATTCAACAAGAACAACCTCCACCATAACAACAAGTCTTGGAAAACTGAATTTGTACAGTTACATTGAATTTAGAATAAGCCACCTTTGTTTTTCTGGAAATCTGGCAGTACCAGAGCAACAGTATTAACCATAAGGAGATGGTGTCTCCTGATTAAATAGAACTGGTCTTCTTACCCAGAAAATTTCTGAAACAAAGAACCATGTCTGAATGATGTGGAATGTGTAGATCATCATTCTGTAGTTCTTCCAATACCCATTTCCATTCTCCTTGTGAGAATTCTTTTTAAACTTACTCCTCTTCCTGAATATGCTACAAGCAGCCTTGTGACAAAAGGACTTTCCCCTGGAGAACAGAGCTAGCTAGTTGCAAATTCTTCCCAAATGTGTGGAAACTGTTCAGTAGGAGATCCCCAAAGGAACTAGAGACTGCCATTTAGCATTTAGGTGAGATTCTTGCCATTTCCAGAAGTTCCTCATGCTGCCCAGATGACACTCCCAGCTTCGACAGACTGGAATGCAGTATGTTAACACCTCTGCAGTAATGCCTGGTGCTAACAGTAGACCAGAATAATATTCTTTAGTAGGTGTATTCTTAAAGTGTAGCAAAAAACATTACATCTAAGACTGTAGTTACGTATGTAAAATTCATTTAATGCATGGCCTGTATTTTGGAACATGCTTTCACATTGATTTGAATGTGGTTACCCTAGCATACAAGAAGAATTGGAACAACCCTACATAGTAAATAATTTATTTCATTTTGTATGTTAGATTCTGTTATGCAATTCGTTTAAAAACATCCAGCATACAGAAAAAAACATGTTTAAATATAACAGCCTATCAGCATTTTATGAAAACATAAAAAATTGGCAAGCATATGCTCCTAGAACACTAACATGGCTAATTTGCCTGACGAAAAGATTATGTGTTAAGTAATACATTATACCCTGTAAAAATAATGCATCAGTAGGAAGGAGGCATAATGCTTCAATCATATTTTTCTTAGTTTACTTTTCGTAATTTCTGTCTTATTTTCTCTTTGGTTTTATCAATTTCCAATGTTAAAGTGATTGTAAATAAAATCACGGCATATTCTGCTCAGACTTGCTCAGGATGTAGCTCAGGCCCTGGAGGACCATTTCTAAACATGAGTTTTAGGAAGAAAACAGTATTTTTGTATTTCCTCATTTTCTGCTTAACATTACAACAGTACAAAAAATTAGGATTTACTTTTATTCCAGTTGAGAAGACCATCCCTCCATTCCCAAACAGCAATGAGAAATAACTATTCACCCATGCATCCTACTCAATTAGAGCTACTTTGTTGCTTCGAACAACTTAAATGACTCTGTGATTCTATGTGCAACACTCCCATTCCAGACGTCCACAGTGAGGTTTATATCAACTAGCTTTATCCCTCTGAAAGTAGTACCTATTCTAAGGTGTCTCACAGAGGCCTTGGTGGAAAAGAGGCATTTGCACAGGAGCAATTCATCTTTTTTAGATGTCTGCCTTCTGGATTGATAACAGTCAGATGACATGAATCTCAACAATGTACCAAGTGCTCACATACTTTATTTGTTCAGATTAGTGATGGAATCCTTCTGAAAAACTAGCCCTGCTGTGTAAACATGTTAAAGCATGTTTTTACATTCCTGTTTCTTTTTCACTTAATATACTTTTACTTCATGAGACAGCTCCAAAATCTTTTTTCCCTCAGGAAATGCAACTGGCATCAAACATTTCTGTCTGTCTTTTTTCCCAGCATTCTTCTGAAGGGAAAACAGACAATATCATTCTGCCATACTGCTACTCCTCCTACTAAAAAGAAAAAACAAGGAAGTGGAAATGCTTCACAACCTCTGCTAGAAAAGAGTTAGAGAGCAGAGTATTTTATTATCACAGGTTACTCTGATCATGAAACAAAAAGAAGTAAGAAAAAACTTCTCTGCAGTATTCTGACATAAGTTAAGCTTTCTTTAGAGACTACTCCATTTAGCAAAAGTTACATTCAGTATTGTGTCGATATAGAATACCTCTTCGAATGCTTCTCCTCAGTTTGTTACAGAGGTCAATGCGAGGATTCTCCAGGTTGTCCTCTATGGAGCCAGGGCTTTGCTCAGGAGAGGAGGGCCCTTTGCTAAGGTCCAGAGGTACCTTGCTACCTGTTGGTGGAGGGGAGGTGGCAGGGCTATAGGTCGAGGTAGGACTGCTTGCCACAGATGAAGTAGTGAGATCAAGGGCACCAATTTTTGAATTCAGTGGTGAAGTCAATGACAATTTTCGAGTTCTGACAGGTGAGGAAGTTCTGGAAAGCGACAGTGGAGGAGGAGAAGAAAACTTGCGACAGAGATGTGGTGACTTCCCATCAACTAGGTACTCTCCTCTATTATTTTGATTGGTAGCAAAAAATAATTCCAAAGACCTTAGAGTAAGAAACAAGAAAGCAACATAGTAATAACAAATGCAAAACAGGTGAAAACACTTGCAAACAAATTTGAGCATGCAAAATCTGTATGACACTTAGTTCTCAAAGCCTGGGAAGGAAGTGGAGGCAAGCTTATCCAAAAACTTGCATCCCGTTTACAAACAATGAACTTTTTTCTTAATTTATTTACATAATAAAAATCATGTTTGAAAACAAACAACACCCTGGTAACTCTGTAAGAAATTTATCATAGAAGATAAAAAACAGAGCTCACCTGACTGGAATGGAAGTGAAGGGCCGTCTGTATATGTCTGAAAGTTTTTCCAGTACAATAGTTGCAGTAGTAAATATGCGGTAAGTATGTAGGAAAGTATTCAGGAAATCAATACTTAGAAATCGCAAGTCTGTTAGTCTTTCCAAAAGCCGTTCAACACTTGCATAACGGATTTGAGGTACTTTGCAGGAATTCAGAGTTTTGCTGAAGCAGATATCAACGTCATCTCTATGAAGACGAGCATCTGACCTACACAAATATTAAATTAGAACATTTCACCGAAGAGGAAGAGTTATTATGGTACTGCAGTGATATAACTTCAGTCACTCCTGTCAACACAGAACCAGGCAATATATACCTATCAACACAATAAAACTCTTCATTTGTGGGAAAGCTCACTTCCATTCAGTTATATTTGATGTCATAATTGAAGCCATTTTGATTCATTTTTGGCAAATAATTAATTTACATTTCAAAATCTAAGAAACCATTAATGAAGTCTAAATTTCTTAAGTGGAACAGGAGACAGAATTGTTACCATTTGTCTCTTTTAAGCTGTAGAGCTACTGCAGTGAGAAGCTTTCTGTAATATAACTGTGAACTGCTTGCAGTTTTTCTGCTGGGATCTCACTTTATAAAATAAACTAGCGGACCCCAGCAAAAGACAGCAAAATTAACTCCTTATTTAAGTTTAAATCTTGCTTACAATGTAACACCTGCACTCAGGCTCTAATAATTACTTAAGAAAAAAAAAAGGCAAGCAAACAGGAACAGAATGAAACATCTCAAATAAGAACCACTCCCCCCTCCAGTGGGTTTGTTTCTGAAAAAAAAAAAAAAAAAAAAAAAATTTTTTTTTGCTTGGACATCACAAAAAGAATTAATCATATACATAGCCCTACTCATGATGTTTTTTTCTATATGTGGTTTTCCTTCATTTTAACTAGTTGATGCTTTAGTTTGTAGAAAAACAGGTTGGATGCTAAGTACAACATATTTCAATAATGTTTTGACTTTTTAAGAGCAGAGGTAAGGTTTTCTTACATCATCAAAGTATTCTGAACACTTCACTGTATTGAGCAAAATACAATTCTTCTTGAGTTGGGTCCTCAGAAAAGTAGATTTTTTTTTTCTTTTATTTCATCTAAATATATTCATCCAAAGGCATGATTTACTATAATACTTTAAAGGCCAATGAATGCTAAAAATCCAACCGATTATTAAAATTTCATAAAGGGAAGAACAAATCTGTGTACATTGTTAAGATTCTGCATGTTTTTTTTTTAGAATTAAGATTTCTTTTTCTTGACTTTTTTCTTTCACTTCACCATAATCTACAATTTGAAAAGGATATTAATGTTAACATTCGGTAGGTAACAGAAGTGTTTAAATGTCTTCTTTCCAGGGATTAAAGGTATGTGCTCTAATTCTGTATTCAGATGGGTATATTCTAATCTTTAACATTTATATTTAATATTGGTAGGTAAAACAGAGGTAAATCAGAACTGTAGAAAACCCCAAAGGTAAAATTATGTTGGAAAGTTGGAATCAAGTCCTGAAATATTGCCTATGAACAAAAATGACTCTTCTGGAAAAATAAATAATTGAAAGAATGCAAGAGTGAAGGAAGCAGGTTTATGAATAATGATTGTTACTTTGATGTGATCAGTTAAAATTGTAAGATAATTTTTTCTTCAGATACAAGAAAAGGAAAAGAAAAATTTTGGCTAGTAAATAGAATGCTTTGGAAAAGGATACTTGTCTGCACTCAACCTAAATTGTGCAGATATTTTAAAATATATTCAATAAAATTATGAGTTGTAGACATAAGACAAAAATCTAATAGAGAATTAAATCACTCATCTGAAGCATAACAATGCAATTTCACAAATAAGAGAAAAATCTGAGCTGTGATCCTATACCATCCAACACTGTGAATTTAGACTTTATTTTGATTTATTCCTACCACTTCAAGAAACAGATTGAAAAGATACATGTTGGGACATAGAATTAATTCCATTCAACAAAAATGGAAAAAAAAAAAAAAAAGACAAAAAAAAAAAAGGATAGAAAGAAAGAAACCAAACCAAACTAAACCAAACCAAAAGGCTTCATTTTCCAAAATATTTTTTCTTTTGATGAAACTTTTATTAAAAACCGAAAAGGCTATTTTATTCACTGGGGAAAATATGCTGCACTTACTTTATCATATGTGGCACTGTGACTTTAGAATTTTCTTCAAATACTATGGTCATTAAACCATTGCACCGTATGTTATCAATGCACTGTGAAAATAGATATTGAAAACTGTTAGCATCAGAACACACTTTAAGAGGACTGACTTCCACACTGTTAGGATTGTTGTAAGCCTACAACATAGCTTTCATAGGGCCTGAACTGACTGGTAAAAAGTATTTTCATAAAAGAAAAGCAGTGATGGAGGAATGACAATGGACATGATTCTCTAGTCTTTTTCCTTTGATTTGCACAGCTGCAAGTCCTTGCATCTTTACCAGCACACTCACAGAAGTCAGCTCAGAATCTCTTTTACACACGATTAGGTATTTTCAATTCAAAATTAAATAGCCATGAAGTTCCTTTGAAACTGAACAAAATTAAATACCTCCAGCATATCTTGAAAAATCCGTACTGGAAATAAATTACAATACTTTATACATAAAGTGAGGTACAAATAGCTTCTAAAAACACACTTTTATTGAAAAAAAAAAAAAATCAAACGGTGCTATTATTCTTAAATACAGATATGAAGCTGCTGTCAGAGAAGTCCATTGCAAACTCTTGTATAACAGTTTTGGGCTAGGTATTAGGATCTGGAAAAGCACTGCTGGGGCATGTTCACAAAACACACTGCTTTGAAATTATAGGCTGTCCTGTGTCAAATAGAAATTTACAAGTTAGGGGTCCTTAAGCTGTTATTCAGTTCTCAAAGCAGCTCAGTGCTGGTGGTGCATAAGTACAGCTCAAAGCCATTTGAACAGCATTTTCTGCTGATTTGTACTTTGATGTAGTTGAGGTAAAACCACAGCCTTTGATCATCCACTGGTGGTTGAGGCTTTTATGGTCTGCAACAAACATCTCATACATAATACTACAGGACTATACTATACTACACAGATACTATCTTTCTAGCTAAGTTATTAGTGGAACGGGGATCGAGGGGCAAATCAACAAAGAAATGTGCACTTTTCATAAGAAGCTTATGGTTTGAGTGAAAGGAATATAAATTCAAGCAAACTCACTAAGAACATACCATCAAATAAGACTTATGTGCCATATACATATGTAATTTAATAAGATATGCAGAACTCTGGAAACCAAGACACATTGTGTGGATGAACTGCAACTACATGTATACACTTTTATTTGCAAACATTTTTGGGAGAACACACCTTGATTAAAAAAAAATGCTTTCTATATGCCCGTTTTTGTTAGTGTAGTTCCTATGTTCTCCTTGAGGGCTGTAGGCAGGACAAAGAGAACAAAGTGCTTCCGGGCAGCTGATTCAGTAATTGTTAATGACATGGTTTGTGCTGGTAATGGGTTCAGTCAGGAACATGATTTTGTTTTCAAGAGACCAGTGGTCTCAATTATTTAGTGGTTCAGTAGTACTAGTTCCCCCTTCAGAATTCCAGTGGTGTTTGCACAGGTCTTGTGCCCATACTATTTTTTCTTTTAAGGCGATGCTTATCCCTTCAGCATCTCTTGCTTCCTTTTGTAAGGCTAGAGGTCAAGCTCTTTCACTCTCACAATGCTAACGGGTCTCAGTTTTCTCAGGCTTTTACTTATAAGATTCTCTTAATTGTTGACCCCAATCCTCTCCAGTACCCCCGTGTTCAATAGCTGGAGGAGACTTTCCTTTTCTCAAAGACGGAACAAGAGAATAAAAGTTTATTATGTTTATTCCCTGGCTATCTGATTAACCCCTCTTTGCTCTCTCAGCTGTATGCAGCTAGTTATATCTACCTCTAAATTATTATGTCAGTTCCAAGCTTTGCAGGCATGTAGCTGTCTAGTCAGTTGTGGAGCTTTTCAATTCTCATTGAGACACATATTTCACTGATGACTCAAATGCAAAGACAAGATTTTGGGGAAAATAGGTAACACTAAAGGATTTTCATACATATCACTGTCAATCAGCCCTCAAGAAATCATCAGCTCACTCTTGGATTAGTTCTAAGAAACACAGAATAAAACAAGATTTCAAGACAAGCAAGATAAAGAATGCAGTAAACTACCTGACTTATATCACTTGTCCATGCAGCTTTCTCCTGACGTGAAGGGGCTAAGAGGACAACAGTAAAAGGAGGAGCATCCGTGGGTTCAACTACAAGCTTGAAATCAAGGTGTCCAAATACTTGTCCAGAACTTTTTGCTTTACAATGAGAGGAGTTAAAAAAAGTCAAAATGTAATATTTCAAACCACAGAACAAAGAAATAATGTTTCCACTTACAGTGGAAGTTACTTTAAACCATTTCTCTGACAAAGAGCAAATCCAGCTGGTGATCCAGGGCAGTGTTTTTGTTTTGTTTTGTTTTGTTGTTTTTTTGTTTTTTGTTTTCCACATACACCAAATACAAAATAAGCTACCAACATGCAATAGTGGAAGTTGCTGTAAGTTACATTTTAAAATGCCAAATAAGACTAGAGTCCTTCTAACATTTCTGTGTTAAAATATTCTCAGCTTACTAGAAATATGCTGAAATTAATGAAACTACTTTCTCAATTCAAGTGCAATTCTTGCCTAAAACTCCAGCATGGAAGCCAAACTAAGTAACAGTAAAATCAGCTTGGGAATGTGTTTTGTTATTTCATTTGAAGAAGGTTGTAGTCAATATCTGTAGGGAGTCCAAGACAGAAACTTTCCACTAATTCTGCCAACTCACTCAGCCCCCATGTATTTAAGAAACCCAATTATCTGTTTCATCCTTCAAGACATTTTTCTTTCTTTCCAAGATCCTTGGGGTGAATTTGTATACAAAAGTCAGCAAACAGTTTGTCACATTCCTTCAGCCAATGCACTTGAAAATCTTATGTGGGATGTCAACAGCAGGAACAAAGAAAGCAAAACAAATCCTTACACAAACCAACATGTCCATTATGAAAACATATATTCTACTCAATCAGTTAACAGAGTTATTTCTCTGGCTTCATGAACATGGAGAACTTATCATTTTGTTTTTATGAAAAATAAACAAAGGGTAACACTTTTAAGAAAATACTTAGAACTGTAAATATGACAAACATCTGAATGTGACTTACAGTCATCATCAGTTGCATCTGTCTCCTCAACCAGTGTGCACTCTATTAAAGACAGAACACCTCCTGTCTGTGAAACAAAGCACGTTTTTCATAAATGTAGACATTTGATCCTATTTGCCATTACAGATATTTTTAAACATGAATATACCTTATTGTATGATTTTACTTTACTCAGAGCTCTTAGGAAGGTATATCAGTTTCTAGATGCACATTTTTCCTCAAGAACCAAAACCACATAGATTAAACATAATATCTTCCTTAAGCAAATGAATCAATATTAAACATAATATCTTCCTTAAGCAAATGAATCAATAATACAATTAAAGGTGCAAAATTTCTTTCATTTTTACTACAATATTATAATTTATCTCACATAAAGGCTTGTTCACAAGATTCAAAAATGGTTAGAATTTCATCATCTTCTGAATTTATATCAAATTGTTACTTGTTTTTAAGGTTCAGTTACACTTAATTTACTTTGCAAAATACATTAATTACTTAAAGAGTACAAAGTGAGAAAGCATACAAAAAGTAATGAAAGAGACTCTCTAAGCAGTCTTAATCATATCTCAGAAATAATGTCTTTGTCAACTTGAAATTCTGTTCAAAATAAACCACTCTGAAAACTACTAATCCTTCTTTATTCACAAACCAACCCAAGAAAGCCTGATTCTCAACTAATATAACTAGAATGTTCTTAGATCATTTGGTTTGAAGGAACGCTGTTTGGGAAAACAGAACTGACTTTTAAAATTAATTTTATTAAGAGTTCTGGAAATTATTCCTTGGTAAATCCATGGGGTTGTACTGGCTGATATGTACTGAAAACTGACTCACAGTCAGTGATAGCTTATACAGAGGTACACACTATGTCCTGTTTCTAGCCCCCAGCTTATTAGAATTACATAGTTCTGGAAAAAAAAAAATATATATATATATATATATATATAAGAACTTTGACTGAATTCTATTATTTGCCGCAAGAAGACAGAGCAATCAATTATTTTACATCCTCTCACTTCTGTTCATCATAACACAAAATCTCAGGTTAAAGCCATAAAATATTGAAATTTCACTGAAGCTGTGTTTTCATTTCATAAGTTGAGTCATAATGTAGAATCTGTACCTTGAGCAGATGCAGTTTTCCTCCTGAACTTCTTGTACAAATTAAAAAATGCTTTGTAAATAAGAAGCACTGCCTGTCTCCTTCTTTTTTCAAAGATAATGATCCCAGACGAACTTTACTAAGTTTTCCCCTCTCAACTGAAGGGACTTGAATAAGGGAACCTAATAATAACCAAAATGAAAAACATACTGTAACTATAATAATATTTAGTGTGTGTAGTGTTAATCCATCAAACACTATGACATTAAATCATGCAACTTTTCATTCAAATAAGTACTAATGTACATTAATATCTGATTTAAACACAAGTCATTCATCTTTTTTGTACCAGCTCATTTTGTTTTCTAGGGTAAGTTCAGGATAACAGTTTTGCGCTTTTTCATGGAGAGAAAAAAGTCTGTCTTTACAACAACATTCTTAGAATCAAGCAAGCACAGTCTAGACCTATATTTATGTACATGCCTGGACCAGATCTTGGGCAAATTTTTATGCATCTTTAAGACATTAATAGTACATTGTTCAGAAAAAAAAAAAAAAAAAAAAAAAAAAAAAACAACAACAACTCCACTTTTGGCAGCTGCTAGACTTGCAAAAGGTATGTTACTTTCAAGCTAAAGAGACAGAGAATGAAAAGAGAATGTTTTGAAGGAAAACAGTTTTCTGTGTGTGCCTCTGTGCAAGAAAGATGGGAATGAAGCAGGTTTCTTCTTATCTTCTTACCTTCTATTATTTCAGTGGTACACAGCTCATCTAAAACTTCAGAACTAAACTGAATCTCATTATGTAGGTCTGAATTTGTGCTATGCAGAATTCCAGACTGGGAAAACTAGGCTTCTGTACTGTTCCATACCTCAAAAACACTATCTGAGCAACCTTTGCATATTGATATCGCCATGTGTTACTACTTCTGGTTTTGAATGTGGAATCAATTTTGATAGTGAAGTGCAATTTGAAGTTCACATACATGATCCTAAGCTTACAGAGAAATGATGACAACTCTCTGAAAAAGTTACTGTTTCTCTACATCACATTATTCTACATTTAGTTCCCCCTATGTATTTAATTAGTGTTTATTTATTAATATATCTGAAACATATCATCTGGCACAGCAAAATATATACTAGTGAACTTATAACGTTATAGTAGTCTTTGACAGCCACTTTTAAATTGAGTACACCATGATTTGTGTCACTGCTACAAAACAGTAAAGTTTTACTCCAGAAATTCGGAAAGGTATGCAACATTTTTGAGGTTCACCTGAATTCTAACTAAAAAAAAAGAAACAAACAAAAAAAACTTACTACTTGTTGTACAATTCCCTTGGACAAAAGAGTATAATTATCTCTACTGTAAAAGGTAGCAAGGAGCAAGGAAATCATTCCCACGTGTTGGAACTGTGACTGTTCTGTGACATTGCATGTCCCTCAGCTCCCAGTACAAGGCCATTACTATGTACAAAACAATTCACAAGCAACTTCCCATCCCAAAATTCTTAGTGTAATTTTCTTCTGAAATTCCCCCTACACATTTTGGTAACAACATTCTACTTGTTCTTTTCTTCCTATGCTGCTCCTTAGAAAAATGTTGTAAACATAACACATACACGTATAACCATGAAACTTGATTTGTATTATTTTTTTTATTTTCTTTAGAATGCTTTTAGGAATACTGTTTTAGGATGCTTTAGAATCTTTTTAGGAATTTCTGTTTTGCAAAAATGGGCTGAAGGTTAAATGGTGTTCTTGTATGGACCCCACATATTACTGTTTAAGGTAAATCAAAAGAATGCAGATTTTATGCAGCAGAGAAAGATTACGTTATCACTCTTGGATACTGAACTTAACTTTCACAGAGATAAACAGATTTCCATATGGCTCACATCTAATAAGGACTTGTGCATTCCTGTGAAGCTCTTGTGATTAATGAAAATGATTTGCCTGACAGGGCTTCTATTACAAATTTCCTCTTAAGGAAAAAAAGTCATGATTGGCCAATGTACAGCTGCAATAACTGTGTGAGGATAATTTTGGAATGTTCATTAATAGCACACGATTTGGACAATTGGTGTAATCTAAGGATTTTTTATCCAGCTACTGACCAAAGCACATTCAGTAGTTCACTAATGCCAGAATAGTCGTAATAGCCCATGTTCAATCCAACAAGTACAAAGGGTTGTATTTAAAAAGAACAAAAAAGGGAAAGAAACAAAACAAAGCTACATTGTATTAAGTGGTTTACAAAGTCAGTTTGGCTTTCTCCACTCGAGATGCTTTTTGATTTCTCCGTGAGGGTGATCAAACAGTGAACAGGTTGCTCACTCAGAGAGGCTGTGGAGTCCCCATTCTTGGAAACAATCAAAACTGGACTGGATGTAGTACTGAACAACCTGCTCCAGTTGATGCTGCTTTAAACAGGTGGGATTGGACTGGACTATTTCAAGAAATCCTTTCCAACCTCAACTATTGCATAATATTTTAATTATGATATATTTGTCAGGAGGGGTAAATTCAGTGCAGCTGATGAAAAGATCAGACATTGTATTTGGTGGCCTCTGAAGGGCCACCAGATGACAGCTTTTGTGAGTGTCAGCCAATGCTGTACTGCAGATTGAGGATGCTGTTTTAACTTTAGACTCTTAGAGATGACATTCCATAATGGTTTGCCTTGACCTACAGAGTGCCTGACAATAAAGTCTGTATCTAAATATGAGAGAAAGAGAAGGAGATCCCAAGACACATGAAGGGGATTCTGAAATACACATTGCAAAGCACTGCCAGAGAGAATTCCTGTGGTCTCAACATTCTTCACAGAATCAAACTCTTCGAAAAATTAAGAAAGTAACATAGATAAAATATGGCAAAATTGGAATGGACCCTCATAGGAAAAGCCTGAATAAAGATAAGGTTACCTATCCCTTTCTGTGCCAGAAAGGTATTTCCTGTACCAGTCTACACTCATTAAGAGAAAGAATACAGGCCAAATTGAAATGATAGGAAATAGACATCACTCTCAAAGTGACCCTACAGTCAGATGTGAAAGGCAAATGGGCTTGGTATTACTTCATTAACTCATTTCAGATTTCTGCATTTACATAGTATCACATGCATTAGGTATTTTAAAAGATAAACTGCAATACAGCCATTCTTAAAATAACACCCCAAGGTGCAGCACAGCAGCCTGGCTGCCATGCTGCATCACCTGTTTGGTCCCACATGCAGATCTCCAGCTGGAGCTGGTTTGCTCGTATGCAGTATTTTGGGTTTGTTGCAGTTGCAGAGCTTGAAGCTCCACAGATGAACTCTGGCTTTGAGCACATCAGTGGCACAAACCCCCATGGGGGAGATCTGGTTGGCAATAGCTTCCTGCCTGCTGCACGGAGTCCTTTCTTTATAGGAGAGGTGCTTCAGCCCTCTGATCATCTTTGTAGCCCTCCTCTGGACTCGCTTTAACAGACCCACATCTTTCTTGAGCTGGGGGCCCCAAACCTGGATGCAGTATTCCGGGTGGGGCCTCACAAGGGCAGAGTGGAAGGGCACAATCACCTCCCTCCACCTGCCGGTCATACCTCTTTTGATGCAGCCCAGGATGCCATTGGCTTTCTGGGCTGCAAGTGCACACTGCTGGCTCACATGCAGTTTTAAGTTATACACTGCCCTTGTCTGAATACCTGAAATAAATCTGAAATTGGTTTACTTAAGCCATGAGTTTGACCTGAGTCACAGTACCCTCCAACAGTAACCTTTACAAACTGATTCCCACAGAAAAATTAGTATTTTTTTACTGAAGAAATACTAGGTACCCAGACAAATGATATTAGCCAATTTTAAGGAAAAACAAAACAAAACAAAGCAAACAAACAAAAAAACCCACAGATATTTAAATGCAAAATATTGTAATCATGTTGAAAAAATAAGTTATTCAGTATAAGTAAATTGCATGGTACAAGTCAGTCAAGGCAAATCACAACCCTATTATTTTCTGGAAGTGGATGCACTCTAACAGTTTTATATTTTTCTTGAAGCTACATTCACAACTCTTTACATACCTCAGTTATAACAAATACATAAATTTAAGGAATGATCCAGTAAGTTACAAGTGGACATTGTACAAACTATCTTAGTAGTTATTATAGAATGCTTCACAGTTTGGCCACATAACTAGAGAAACACTATAGAAAGGATTTCAAAACGTATACTAAAACAATTAAACAACTAGTTATGCATATGGTTCTACTTATAATATCAGATACTCTGCTGATGCTAGCTAGAGAAGATCTAGTGAAGGGATACACCTAAATTACATTCCCAACCTTTGTTAAGTATGTTATTCTTTTCAGAAACAAAAAAGCTTGCACTTAGTCAAAATGATGTAGCTACTGTATACAGATCAACTAAGTTGTCACAAAAGATCCAGAAGTAAATTTGTATATAAATGGAAAATAAGCTTCTTATGAAGTCTGCACATTTGTTGCTCTACCATTAAATAAGCCCCTCCAGGTAAGAACTGCAACCTGTTTACAGTTCCTGGTTAAATTTAACACTTATTTTAAATTACAATTTTGTGAAATATAAGAAATTCATTCTCTGCTATTATAGAATGGTTAAGGTTAGAAGGGACCTCTGGAGCTCATCTGGTCCAACCTCCCTGCTCAAGCAGGGCCACTGAGAGCAGGTTCTCCAAGCCCATGTCCAGGCAGCTTTTAAAAATCTCCAAGGACAAGATTCCACAGCCTCTCTGGGCAGCCTATGCCAGTGGTCAGTCACTCACAAAGTAACTAAGTGCTTCCTGACATTCAGACAGAACCTTTTGTGTTCCTGTTTATGCCTGCTGCCTCTTGTCCTATCCCAGGGCATCACTCAAAATGGCATGGCTCTGTCTTAATTGCAACCTCCCTTCTGGTATTTATACACATTGGTAAGATCCCCCCTGAGCCTCCTGTTCTCCCTGCTGAACAGTCTCAGTTCTCTCAGCTTCCCTTCAGGACAGGTGTTCCAGTAACTTGATCATCTCATTGGCCCTCTATTGGACTTTCTCCAGTATGTCCGTATCT
>NC_048926.1:72061487-72126036 GCF_011077185.1 Oxyura jamaicensis
CCCCCCCCCCCCCCCCCCCCCCCCCCCCCCCCCCCCCCCAGAACTGGACACAGTACTCCAGATACTCCAGCCTTGCCAATGCTGAGTAGAGAGGAAGGATCACTTCCGCTGATCTGCTATATCTAAGCTTCAATGGGAACAGTTTCCGAAACCACTGAGAATAAAGTATGTGGTATATTTCCTCTCTCTTTTTGCTAACTCCATTTTATTAGAATTTATTCTACATCAGAATCATACAACCATAGCATTTGGTTAGAAAGGACTTTAAAGATCACCCAGTTCCAATCCCGTGTCATAGGCAGGGATGCCATCCACTAGATCAGGTTGGTCAGTGCCCCATCCAATCTGACCTTGAACACCTCCAGAGATGGGACACGCATAGCTTCTCTGGGCAATCTGTGACAGTGCCTCAAGACAGTGAGCAATCTGTGACAGTGCCAACTCTTTACTCTTTGAGTAAAGAATTTCCTCTTGACCTCTAATCTATATCTCCCCTTTTTTAGCTCAAAGCTATTCCTCCTTGTCCCATCACTGTCTGCCCATGTAAAAAGTCACTCTCCATCTTTTTTATAAGCTCCCTTTAAGTATTGAAATGGTGCAATGAGGTCTCACCAGAGCCTTCTCTTTTTTAAGCTGAAGAGCCCCAGCTCTCTCAGACTTTCTTCACAGGAAAGGTGCTCCAACCCTCCGATCACCTCCAGGGCCATCCTTTGAACCCAGTATACCACGTCCACATCTTTCTGGTGCTGGGGATCCCAGGCCTGGACACAACACCACAAGTGAAGCCTCACAAGGGCAGGGAAGAGGGGGAGAATCACCTCCCTTGACCAGCTGGTCACACCTCTGTATACACTGCTGGCTCACGTCGAGATTCTTTCCACCAGAACCCTGAAGTCCTTCTCTGCAGGGCTGCTTCTCCCAGTTTGTACTCATGGCTGGGATTTCCCTGACCTAGGTGCAGCATCTTTCAGTTGGACCTGTTGAACCTCATTAGGTTCATGTGGGCCCAATTCTCAAGCTTCTCCAGGTCCCTTTGGATGGCATCCCTTCTATCTGTTGGATCAACTGCACCACTCAGCTTGGTGTTGTCTGCAAACTTGCTGAAGGTCCACTCAATCCCATTGTCTATGTCATTGATGAAGATACTAAAAACCACCAGTCCCAAGATGGAAGCCCTGAGGGATTCCACCTGGACACAGAGACATTGACCACAAATCTCTGGGTACAGCCTTCAAACCAATTCCTTATACACTGAATGCTCCACCCTTCAAATCAATCTCTCTCCAATTTGGAGATCAGGATGTCATGTGGGACTGTGTCAAAGGCCTTACAGAAGACCAGGTAGATGACATCAGTCAGTCTTCCCTTGTCAATTAATGCAGCCACTCCATCATAGAAGGCCACCAGATCAGTCAGGCAAAATTTGCCCTTGGTGAAGCCATGCTGGCTGTCTTGAATCACCTTCTTGTCTTGCATATGCCTTGACATTGCTTCCAGGGGGATCTGTTCCATGATCTTGTCAGGCACAGAGGTGAGGCTCACCAGGCTGTAGTTCCCCAGGTCTTCCTTTCTACCTGTTTTAAAAACAGGAGTGATATTTCCCTTTTTCCAGTCACTGGGGACTTCACCTGACTGCCACAACATTTCAAATCTGATGGAGAGAGGCTTGGCAACTCCATCAGCCCATTCCCTCAGGACACTGGGATGCATGGCATCAGACCCCATAGACTTGTACCTCTTCAGTTTCATCAGGTGCTCACAAACCTGCTCTTCACTTGCAGTGGGAGGGACTTATTTCCCCCAGTCCCTGTGTAGAGATTCAGGGACATGAGAGCCGTGGGATGCCTGACTGGCAGTGAAGTCTGAGACAAAGAACTTGTTGAGTGCCTCAGTCTTCGCCATGTCTGTTGTTACCAGTTCTCCCCTCTCCTTTGTCAGACAGGTAACACTCTCCTTGGCCTTTAATTTCTGGCCAATGTACCTGTAGAATCTCTTCTTGTTATTTTTTGCTTCCCTTGCCAAGCTCAATTACATCCGTGTCTTGGCTTTCCTTATCCCATCCCTGCACATCTGGATGGCATCCTTGTACTCTTTGCAGATCACATGTCCTTGCTTTCATTGACTCTGCATTTTCTTCTTGCACCTCATTCTGACCAACAGGTCTTACTCAGCCATCCCAGTTTCCTGCCGTCTCTGCTTGATTTCTTACACATTATTATGTAAAGAAAAAGACATCTCTTTTTTTTCATAACCTCTTCTTGTAGGATTGCTTTTTGTATCTATCCTGAACTTCTACTGAAGCCCAAAAAAGTACATCTCAGGGGACAGAGTGAGTATGTTCAGGTATTGTACCTATTCTGCCAGGATCAATTTTGAGATGTTTCTGAAGCACTGAGAAAAATAGGAACAACTGACGGCTATTTTCTGTTTTAGCAATCACTTTATCATTTGACAAAGCGTCAAGCTTCTCTTGCACTTTTGCCCAAATGTTGGCATCCGCTGGCTTTGGCATGTTAACTGGCCAGGCAGCCCTGGTCTCTGTGGAGCTGTAGATAATTTCTTTGAAGATCACAGTCCAGACAGTGTGCATATTACTGTTCCATGGATGCTTTACCATTACTGTGCTGCTTTTTTTCATGGTTCCTCAAGAAAACAGCACAGAAGTGGGGGTCAGCTATAGCCCCAATTTAGCTGTCATCTGTTGTTAACATTTTGTGACTTATCCTACATGGACTGTTAAGTATGTCAGCTGTGCCTAGTACAGTGACCTACCCAATGATGGCAAAGTGAATCCTGCTGTTTTTAAAGAATTTTTTCATGATTATTTATATAGCTTTAGAGGAGAATGTCTTACCTTGGCGTATAAAAGTTTGGCTAGTATCTAGTAAAATATCACAGCCTTCTACTATTGTTCTTTCTATGGCGAGATTCTTCCGGATGTTTTCTGTGTCACTCACTTCATCATGCATCACCCTGTCAGACACAATACAAAATGCACTTTAAATTCCCTGAAATATATCTCACACCTGCTGTGTCTATTTTCACTTGCACATATTTAGTGTATGCACAAAAAGTAGCTAATGTCCTTTACCACAAAACAGATGTATACATGCAGTACATGATTACTTCTGAGTAAGTTTCTTGTTTTTTTCCCCCCTTTCAAATGATTGTTGCAATCATTTCATTTTTTCAGCAGAACCTATTTTGGCAGAGTTGTTTTTAGACTTTTCCTGAACACACCTGACAGAAGCCACCAAGCTAAAAACTCTTCACAGCTGCTACAAGAGTGCATCTTGATCCGTAATAAAATAGTCTACCACAAAACTGGAAATGTTTTCTAGTTCTTTGTATTACTTATATAACACATTTTGGACACTTTGCCCTTGATTTTAGGTTCTCACCCTATTCTGCTTCAGTTTACATTTGAATGTACCATTCACTTCCTCATCTCTTCCTACAACAATCATAGCTTCAATGGCTCATCTCCAAACTTTTTCCACTTCTTTTCATAGGTATCCTCCCCTTACACAGAGAAGTATAGTTTTTTCCAACTCAACTGAACTCAACACAGAAGCTTAGATGGTGTTGTGGTATTCCTGACCTGGGACTTGACTGTACTATACGAAAGCTACTCTTCTCTCAAATCTATAATAAATGAGTCAAAACGTTTAATATTTGTGGTCTGTACTACCTGCCTTATGAGAAAAGGAGGATCAGTCAATATAAGCCTCCAATTCTGAAAATTCAGGGATGAATCTGTTAGATTAGCAATGAACTCTGACCTATGAGAAGAAGCGGAGTCAAAGCTATTTGATCTGATTGCATGTATAACACTAACCATAGAAATTCTATGCTTTGACTAAATGGAAAGGAGATGCTCTTCTCTGCTTCAAATGGCTTCATAACATGGAAGATCTTGCTAAACACTGCAGGAATCAAACACAGACACAGACACTTTTATAAAAGCCACTGCCTGCCCAACCCTTTAAGAAGCCCAAGCTTGAAGAGGTGACAGGATGTGACCTGTAGATGACTCAGAAAGCTGCCTCTGTTGAAGATAGAGTATGGCAAAAAGGAAAAAATAACAAGCTCCAAATTAGTGGGTAGTTTGCACAACATAGTTACTAGGACTTAGAAGCCTTAAAAAACTGAACAGTCAAAAGCATGCAACAGCTACAAAGCAATCACTGGTTTACAACTACATATTTCATAAGTATTTATTTGGTGAATACTCCAGATATTCAAGGCATATGTCCTAGAGTTCATGCAGCATTTCTCTTCTACACAGCAGAAAGCTGTATTGCCTAGAGATAGCAACCAAATTGCTTACTGGGCTGACAGAGAGAAACATCTAAGAAAGGCCTGGAATTTCTAGGAAGAGATTCATTTTGCAAGTTTTTACAGCAAGCACCAATTCTTAAAATATATTCTTTAGCTTCTGTTTATCTGGTATTATTTAAGGCATATATGTAGATCAGTTATTTCATTAACACACGCAAACTGTAACACAGATTGAGAACTCAGTAGTTTTTGAGACCCTGACTGATCCCCATTCTCACAGAATATCAAAAATGCCCATTAAAAAAAAAAAAAAATGTGAAAAAATACATACATGCGTATATATAAAGAAAAATACTTTGCTCATAACCCAAGGGTAGGTAGTTTCTATAGCAGCTCCATTTTCCCCTACCCAAAATACAAGGAGACATTTGTAGATTTGTTAGCCAAAAAAAAAGAAAAAAAACACAGAAGAGCCAAAGTATTAGTATTTTGGCTTTGGTTATCTTTATTCTGGTTTGGTTTACTTCCGTTTCTTTAAGATAACTTTTTAGAAAAGGACAAAAAACAAAACAAAACAAAGAAAACTGATTTTTCATTTCAGAGTCTTTGATGCAGGATTATCAAAAAAAAAAAAAAAAAAAAAAAAAAAAAGTGAAAAGACTTACCTTGAAAGTTCTTCCAGTTTAGATTTAGCAAATTCAAGGCTCTTTCGTTCAATGTGTTCATGTGGTGTGTGAGCCAGAAGTTCATGTAGTGTTATAATATATCTAGGGATCTTAAAATAAATTAGGTATAGAATCAGCAAATCCATAAAGAATAATTCCATTACAGCATTTTCTTAAATATTAACTATTATATTGGTCACTGAAGTTTTGCAAACATGGCCTTTTTTTCTTTTTTTTTTTTTTTAACATATATCCACAGGTAAGTAATTATACATAAACTATAAATAAAACTGCGAAAAATGCTAAACTTTTGGGTGCCAGAGGCTGTATATGCATAGGTACATTTTCAGTTTGAGGAAACACAACTTTCATTTATTACATTTTAAGAAAAAATTCAGGTCAGAGGCAGTGACAAATATGACATAAATTTCATTTTTTCATGCTGCTATCCACGTGCCAACACAGAAAACCTTCAGAACTCTCTGGGAGATCCATATATACCTTCCCATAATTTTGATAGGATATATGCATCTAGATTTTTTTATGACTTTGAAAATACCAGTTCAGTACCAAAACCTTCAGAACTCTCTGGGAGATCCATATATACCTTCCCACAATTTGATAGGATTGATAGGATACATGCTCCTATTAGCGTACAGATGAAAGAATTCGCATTGTACTAATGAACATTAAATGCCAAATAGAAGAACAACGACACTGACTCACTTTGTCATCACTTAAAGCAGTTTCATAATTGTTAAACAAAACCAAGTGATACTACAGTAAACTTATTTTTACAGAGTAAAAGTCATTTAGAAAGTGGAGAGGTGTGTTCTCTTGTGCTGAAGTGAAAAGTCCTCAGCACTGACACTGTCCATCACATATTGAAAGGTTTCATATCCTAATTTCTCTTTCCTCTCTAAAATCCCAATATTTTTCTTAAATTATTTTTTCAACTAAAAGATACCCAAACTTTATGATATACAAACCCAAAGCTGAACAAAGGCACTGTTACAGGTGGTAACGGCCTTTAGGTTAATATGGCTGACTAGAACTACCACAAATGTCAGTGACCCCCCCCAACTTTTTTTTTCTTTTTTTTCTCTACTTGTTTTTTCAGTAATTGAAGAAACTGAGGGGGTTCACTGTTGTCATGATGAGTAAATTTTTATGTCAAATATATAAATCACTAAATCAATGAACTAGCATTTCATAGACCTATGAAAACAGCTGCAAATAATTAATCCAGGCAGATCAAGACAAAGTATCAGAAGGCTAATAGTTTTCAAAACTTTTGCAGAATATTTTTCATTTTTCAAATACCAGGTGACTGGAGAACAAAGTGGTTACCAAGAGTATTCCTTGTAGAATGCTTGTGGTTGTTCTAGCTGGTTACACTAGTTATATTGCTGCATATCCCCACAGCAGATCAGAAGTTGAAAATTTGTTTCTCAGCTTTTCTTTTTCAGTCTTTTGGCATTAGTCCTTATCTAACATTCTCCTTGAACATACACAAGATTCTGGATAGAGCTGAATCAGTGCAGTGGGAGAAAAGATCTCCATATAATATGTGTAATAAATAAATGTAAACTAAATTAATTTGCATGAGACTACTTTAGTTAAGCAAAAAGCATCTTCTATCAATCATAATTTCAGCAACACAAAATGATTCAACCAAACAATTAAAACAAACAGTAAAAAAATGTACAGAGACTACCTGAAACATGGGGTAAGTAAGGAAAGTTTCCAGCATTCGCCCCTCACATGCTGGGTTGGCTTCATATTGCTTCAAGAGTTTGTCAAAATCTCTGTTTTGCTTACAGTTTGCCAGTACTTGTAGACTATATTGATGATTCCGAACAAATTCTTGATATATGTTCAGCATTGGCAGCAGAATGTCAAAAATGTCAGCTAGAAAAAGTCAAGAAATGCTTTTTTTTTCCAGCTACCCATCTCTTGGAATGTTATTTTTAAAGAAACTACCATGTTCTAAGTGAACTACTGTAATCAGTACTGAGATTTTAGAAGCATTAAACTTGGTTCTTCCACCTGCCAAAATACAGTTGTTCTGAGCTATCAGCTCACTGAAAATTCAGGGGCCCATGTCTAAACAATGCTTAGCGTAGAGGCTAACCCAGAGGCATTCTCATATATGGACTTAAGAGAGTCATATTTATTACTGCTCACATGAAACACTCACTACACCAGATCACACGGTATTACTTCTGCAAATGCTTTCCACTCAAAAAGGACATTATCTTTAAAAACCAACCAACAAACAAACAAAAAAAAAACAGTCACTGTGATTTCAAAAATAATTAAGGAAATTGTACCCTTAGAGAAAAAACAGTAACTTACCTAAAATTAAAGTAGGCCAATTAGCTATTCTTGCTTTTAAACCTTGGTGAAATATTTCATGAAGAAACATGATTGTTTCACTGAAAAACAAGTATTTAAAGAAAAAAAAAAAAAAAAAGACAATACAGGTCTATTTTCTCATTTGTGATTCAAAGAGGAACATACATACCTTCATAGATATTAGTGTATTTTGCACTTTGGTAGAAAAAAATATAAGACAGTCATTATTATAGAGGTAAATGCTTCATTTTATTATACTGTATAAAATTGTTAGTATAATATCTTTACAAAATTTGTAGTATTTATTGTAAAAAGCATATTCTAACAGCTTAGTGTTTTAAATAAAAGCATCTATTAAATAACATATTCCACACAGGTTAAATAATAGATTACCCTTGACAATGCATTCAGTATTTAGGAGGATCAATAAGATGCAGAAAACCTCTAGCCAGCGGTAGTCATCTATATTCTTACTTGCTGTTCTTAAAAATATGAATTCTAGAACTTTTCTGTAACATGAACCTTAACATTGTACTTTAGCTCATGAGGTCAGCAAAATCAGCATTAGAGGCATCCCAATTTTAAGTGAAACCATGAAGAGTGAAGTGATTATGCATACACTGTTATGAAAGGGAAGCCTGTCTCATAACTAAAGGACCATGTTCTTTTTCTTAGAATTTTGGGGCAGACTTGGATGCAATCTCAATCCTGTTTCAAATTCTAGATGCCTGTTGGTTTATTTTTTGCTTACTCATTACAAGAGCACTTGGATGCTTAATGCAAAGAATACTTTTTTTTTTTTTTTTTTTTTTTTTTTTTTTTGTACGATATGAACAGAAAAGCAAGAGAGAAGATTCCTTAAGCATGACAAAAGCAGATAGGAAATATGACATAGTCAACCCCAGGGTCTTATCTGGATCATATGAGACCATTAAGTCCATTTTTGCTCTCTTAAGGGAAAAGGAAAGAAGAAAGGTGACAGAAAATTTAAGAGAACTGCCCCCATGAGGCATTATCTGTGTTCTTCTTCCTCTAGCAAAGAAGACAAAGAATGTAAGGAGGCACGGAGGACTAACTGGCTTCAAACAGCATCACAGACAGCACCTTGACTCTTACCCTAAAGTAATGTGGTCCACCTCAGTCACATTACTTACATCAGAAGAACAACAAAAAAACACAAATTCCAATCTTCACTACTGAAAATTCAAGCAGAATGGGAAGAAGTGGTCAGAGAAATCCCCAAAAGCAACTAAAAAAGAAAAAAACAAACAACCTACCTGTTGAGGAAAATGCTACTAACATCATCGTGACTGATAGGTGGCTTCTTTGAACTTGCAGCCATTCTTAAGGGCCTCAGAAAACAGTTCACAAGAACATAAAGTTGATGCACATATTCAGATTCAGCCTCAACCATGTTAAAAACTATCTGATTCCTTTTTCTCATACTTTCTGCGTGAGGAGAACAAATATAATCTTGGACAATAGTCTTCCATTTTCTTCTACATAGCCAGCCCCGCATAAAGCTCTGAACCTAAAAAGGCACCAAGTAGAAAAGAAGAATGAGATGACTTAAAATAAGTTTTTCACTGCAGAAATTACCTTCTGTGTGAAATGCTTCTGTCAAAAAATAATAATAATAATAAATCTATTGTCCTCTAAAACATTACTGATCCGTAATTGTTCCTGATTTATATTTTTTAGTTATCTACTTATTAGTAAGAGTAGACCTGTTGCGCAAACATGTACATATCAAAGTACCTTTTACTGCAGGCTCAAAGGTTGTACCTTTTCACATATTCTTCCTGTCAGCACAACTATCCTATACACTGCACAGGTTATTTTAACTTCTTTCACCTCTCCTTACATATTTCTCACTTTCTTCTGCCCCAAATCATATTGTATGTAAATATTTCATATTTCATGTAAAACATTTCAAGACAGATTTTGATATCAGCTTTGAAATAGTTCTGAAAAAGCTGCTACCCTCCGTTTTCTTTCTGTTTTGTATAGATACTACTTACTGTTTGTATTTAAAGCTACATATACTGTTTAATATCAGACACCTAGGCCAGCAATACTATTACTCAGAAAAGTCAGATTTTGGACATTCCTAAGAGGTATCTCTATGTCAGAGAAAAATCTACTTAGGCATAATATCCACTGAAGTTACAAGTGGATGAAAGACTACAGAAAAGGTCTACTTCTGGTCACAGAAAACTTCATTATGTCTTTTCCTTGACCTTTATGTGATGATCATTCATTTTGAAAAAGAAATGGAAAATTTCATTGGTAACAGTTTACTCTGAATAAACAACTAAAAAAAAAAAAAAAAAAAAAAGTCCTAATTGTCAAAACGATCAAGATGTAGAATGCAGTGAATCAGAATCAGAACTCTCCTTGTACTAAAAGATGCATTTCTGGCTCTATTACGATGTTTAATCTGTATGAAAAAGAAAATTCATACAAGGGAACCAGCTCAATACCTGACTCAGACTATGTGACCCAGAAATGGTTACGGAAACCAAGTCCATATAGCAGAAAAGAAATTATGTAATTTAAGAGATTGGAGACTGTGAAAATATGTGTGACAGATAAAGGACCACATCTTCAAGCATGATTGCCATTCATGCTCATGTATTAGGATTTGTAGGAGTAAGCTATGGGCAGTGTTGTGGAGGCTGGTTTTATCCAGCCTTAAGCAGTATTATCAAAAGCTATGCATGTAAATACCATACAGTTTGGGTCAATTATTTCCCTGATACTAAAAACACTGGCCATATTATCCTAGCACCATCAGCATCAAACAGACCAGCAGGCAACCTGAAACAATAATGCTCTCTGCATTTTCAGTATATGTATTCCATCTGCAGTGACAAAATGTAAGCTGTTTTTTTATATCTTTATAAGCATTTTTATAAGAAAGGAGTATAAAGGTACTACATACTTGATTCCCAGAGGACATAGCCCATGACTGCATTTCACTCTTCATAAGCAGTCAAATGCAAAGTCCAACTTTCTATCATTAACTGAATATATACAAAGTAAAAATGAATACTTAACTAACAAAGACACTCAGGGATAAATAGCCCCTGAAGCATATTAAGTTGATATAATTTAAGTGTTTTGAGTAGGGTCAGGGCAAAAGACATCTGGACAGTTGAGTGTACTTAATCAAACAGTACCTGAATGCAAAATTAGACAGACTAAAATACACAAGCAACCTCCCACATCCCATTTTTCTCCTTTCAAACACAGAACAACATATTTACCTTTTTAATTTTTTTAATATCTGGATCCTCATCTTCCTGGTTGCCTTGATAAGGTCGCATTCTTTCTTTTGTTTTATTGAGAGCTATAATCTGACAAAAACAACCATTCGTTAAATGTTTTTTTCAATGTAATTAAGTTCCTTGCTACAAAACTAATAGAAAAATCATTTCCTCTTCTTCTAAAGCTCTTCCTAAAGACTGTTAAAGCTGCATGGAATGACAAGCACATTTTTGGTCACAGGGATATAAACATGGTCCTCAGAAAACAAGCAAGGCTTTTGATCCAGATTACTGAAGGACCAAAAGAGAGCTGGTTCTCCTCTCGGAATGAAGTGTGTCTTTCAGACCTTCTCAGCTCTGAACTGCAACACTTTTAACACTCAATGAAATAGAGTAGCTTGGAATGGTCCACAATAATGTCACAACCACAGACGGTGTTTAGAGGACCAAATTCCATGTGTGACGACAGGTAGGAAATAACACCATCAGTGGGGTCAATATTGCAAAGCAACATGTCATCTTAAATTCTGACAATGTAGTAATCCAATAAGATTTTCTGTCTATACTATTTCTAAGAAAAGTATCTAGGCAAGGGTTCATAGGAGGACTATTACATGTAGACCTTACTGGGTACTGTTATTTTTGCAAATATTACAGAAATATTAAAAATTATTAGAACGCACATAGCAAAACATTACAATTGATTGGTTGCTTGATGACTCTGCCAAATACCTCAGATTTAAGTCTTTCAATTTCTGTGTCTTGATCTTCAAGCTGATGTCGAAGTTGATTGGCTGCAATCTTTTCAGTCTCCACAATTTGCACAAGATGAATATACTTCTGCATCAGTACCTCCCTTTCAATCAGTATATCTGAATAACTAAAAAGGAAAGCATTCAATTTAGTAAAAGTAGCCAGATGTTGTCTTTCGTATTTCCTTATAGAATATTGAAAGAATAAACATCACATGAATGCCAAGAAATCTGCAAAATTGTTTTTGTTTGACCTAATATAAAATTAATAGCTTGGTCATAAATAGTGTAAACCTATGAAGTGTTCAGTCATCTTTTTAGAGATAGGAGTCAGCAGTATCCACTATCCCAGAACCAAGAGCAAGGTAATTGCGCTGATCTTTTTAAAAGCTTCTGTTTTCAGGTTAAGCTCAAGAACTCTATTCATTCAATTTCTTGAATTATTTTAAGGGCTGCTCTTTTTTGAATGAAGTATTTTATACTTCATCTGAACTATTTTGAATTCTGTCTCTCAGGTTTCTTCAAGGAAGAATTCCCATCATAACCTTCAACATTATTATTTTGGTTTCTAATACCTATTTTATTGTTGAGGTCAGTTTGATATTACTCAAATAAATGCATTTAATCTAATTAGTAACAGGAACTGTACTTTAAGTCATTTTTTTTAAGTCTTTTTTTTTTTTTTTAATCTTTTAGCTAGTTTCCATCAATTAATATTTTCCTGAAAAGGGACAGTATCCCTAGAGCAATTAAATATCACAATCAGAGCTGTGATGAGCATCAATAGCGTTAAACTAAAAGACGGGACATTTAGATTAGAGGTTAGGAAGAAATTCTTCACTCAGAGGGAGAAGCTGTGGGTGCCCCATCTCTGGAGCGGTTCAAGGTCAGGCTGGATGGTCTGGTCGGAGATGTCCCTGCCCATGGCAGGGGGTTTGGAGCTAGATGGTCTTTAAGGTCCCTTCCAACCCAAATCATTCTGTGATCATATAGGAAGTACTGTTTACAACTTCACATAAAGAAGAAATCAGATGTTCCTACTCAACATCTTCACCAGACTGATCTTTCATGTGATTCAATCTCTCTGACATAGATAATTTAAATGTGTGAAAAAGTATAGTTCTATGAAGTGCTTGTTTGCTGGCAATGATTCAGCAAAATCTACAGACACATACAGCCTCTTCACTTGGCCTCTGGGAGCTTGTTCCTCCAGTGTTAAATAATTAACCACTCACCCTAGCTGCATGGTGTAGTCGAGTCGCTGGAGGAAAGGGATGCTGGGACCTGAGCAGGCCTGAGAGGTGGGCCTGTGCGAATGTCATGGAGTTCAACAAGGCCAAGTGCAAGGTCCTGCACCTGGGCTGGGGCAATCCCAAGCACAAATACAGGCTGGACAATGAGTAGGTTGAGAGGAGCACTGTGGAGAAGAACCTGGGGGTATTGGTGGTTGAAAAACTGAATATGAGCTGTCAGTGTGTGCTTGCAGCCCAAAGAGCCAACCATATCCTGGCCTGCACCAAAAGCAGCGTGGGCAGCAGGGTGAGGGAGGGGATTCTCCCCATCTTCTCTGCTCTCTTGAGACCCCACACTTCAGCTGGGCCATTGCCTTCTCCCCCAGCCTTGCCATTGTTCCCCCCTGGCACACCTCTAATAAGCCTTATTTCAGCCCTGTCCCCCTTCCTACCTAGTTTAAAGCCCTCAATGAGCCCTGACAGCTCCTGGGCTAGGATCCGTTTTCCCCTAGATAGAGGGGAAAGAGAGATAGATAGAGATATCTAGAGATAGATGGGACCTGTCTGCAGCCATGAGGCTGGGTGCTGAGTAAAGCGCCCCGTGGTCAAAAAAAAAAAAAAATCTGTATTGGCACCAGCCTCTGAGCCATGTGTTTATCAGGTGGGCTTTCCGTGTCCTCTCTGTACCCCTCCCTGCCACTGTAGGGATGGACAAAAATACCACCTGTACCATCCCGCTCCATCCACTAACCATCCCAGTCACCTAAAGTCTCGTTTCATAGCCTTCAGGCTTCTCTCTTCAACATTATAACTGCCAGCCTGGACTATCAAAAGAGGTAGTAATTACAGGGACAAACCAGGTTGGGAAGCTTTCTGGCAACATCCCTGACCCTGGCCCCAGGGAGGCAGCAGACTTCCCTACGGGTAGGGTCAGACTGACAAATAGGGCCCTCCGTTCCCCTGAGAAGGGAGTCGCCTACAATGATTACCCTTCTATCTTTCTTGGTGGAGGCAGTCTTGAGGCGTGGAATCGACTTCCTCACCCTAGGCATCCTCCTGGGTAGACTTTCTACCACATCTTCACCCACCGGTCTCTCAAGCTCCAGGGCCTCAAATCTGTTGTGTAAGGCCACCTGGGATGGGGCCGGTGAGAGGGGGGGGGGGGGGTATTGCCTATGAGGTCGAACAGGGCATTTCTCCATTCCTCCTCAACTCCTAGGTCCCCTCCCTCTGCTCGAAAGCAACAGGGCAGGGGGTCTACCCTCATTTGGAGGGTCTCACCCTGATACCTCTCCTTCAGGCCTTGCAGAGTTGCTCCACTAGTCTATCTCCCACTCACACTCCCTGATGGCCGTCAATCTCTCCACCTCCTCGAGTTCTGCCACCAGGCGGACCAAGTCATCCACCTGCTTGCACCTCACACACACAGTATCTCTGCCTCCCTCAGACGGCAGCAACAGGCTCAGACACTCCCTTCACCCAGAGACCTGAACTGCCGCATTGGTGAGCGGGCAGTCAGTCTGGGTGGTTACAGACTTTCCAGAGAGAGCTCTCTGCCTAGCGTAGACCATTGTGGCCTAGCTAGTGGTAGACAGCCGTTAATTGAGTTGTTCGTATGGGCAGGGGGTAACGCTCTGCCCTGCCCCAGCGAACTGCCCTGCAAACTGCTGGGCCCTGCCTTTCTGACGAGCCACGCCCTGTTTACCTGTCTTGGTCACTGTGCCCCCTAGGGACTGCTTTTGAACGTCAGGGTAGAGGGGCGCTGCTGGCTCCGCCTACGCCTCGTCAGCCTCCCTTGCTTGGGCTGCGGGGTCCTGGCGGCTCCCTCGGCTGCCTTGAGTGGCCTCAATGCTGGAAAAAAAAAAAAAAAAAAAAAAAAGCACTGCCTGTCCGATCCCCTGCTCTGCTGCAAAACGCATCTGCCCCAGAGCCGATTGCTAAGTCATTGGAAAAGCTCTCAGGATCACATTTTAAGCTGAAAAGGTTTTTCCCTGTTGAGGTATGAAATACACAACACAGGAAGCATACTTTGGGATTGTGCAAGACTCATTATATCATGTTTATAGGAGGAACCAAGGGCAAGGAAAGGGAGAGCTCAAGGAAGTTCACAGAACAAGAATAGAAAAGTGGACAGTTATGGGGATAATAGGAGATAAACATTAACATGTGGAAAGGTTGCTGATCAGTACACTTGTCTGATCAACACCTGCTAATACAGTACACCTGCACCTGATCAACAGTCTTCTGTCTTTGCATTGAACTCAGTGTCTGTTCGCCTGGGTCAGAGGACTCTCTATATGTGTGCATGGAGCTCTATGTGGCAATGTGCAGTTGGAACCGCAGGCCATGGCCCCTGTGTCTGCAGTGCCGGTAACCACCTGGAGATGCAGGGGTGCGTGCATTGTGTGTGTGTGTGTGTGTGTGTGTGTGTGTGTGCGCGCGCATGCGCACGCCTGGCTACCCAGTGTACTGGATTAGCCCTTGGAAGCTTGGTACTGAAGAGGCTGCAAAACAGGGATCATCAGTATGCAAGTTGTCCACTGCCACTGAAGATCCTGTTCAGCTACTGGGAAGACCATAAGGTTGGGTGACTGACTAAGAAGTGCATTTGCAAACGTGTGTTTCTCTGTGACAGCTGGAAATGAGCATATCCAAGGGCCAGATACCAGCTAGGCTGAGTGTGTATGGCCAGTCACAGGAGAGATCCACACCTCCCAGCAAGGGGGGGCGAGGACCAGCAGCTGAAGTGGGATGGGGGGCCTGGAAGGCACATTTCCAGCTGCCAGCAACAGGGGAGACCAAGGATCTGGGGCCAGTTCCTGGACAGACTGAATGTCTAGGCTATTTATTTGAAGGATCCATGTTGTATATATGCATATTTTTCCACTTACCATACCTTCACCCTGATCAGCCAGGGAAGGAAACTGGATAAGGCTGCTGGTGATGTCCATGTCTGAGAGGGTGCTGCATGTCTGTGCTGGTCTGTGTAGTCAGCTATGTTTGCATGTGTGCTCATCTGTGTTGGGAATACATGCTGAGGCTCACCTCTGGTTCAGCCTGGGTACAAGCAGAGGCAGCGTTGCTTCTGTCAAGCTACCAGATCTAGCAACCCCTGTCATTTTGTTCTGTGGATCTAGTCAGACATTATTTGAAAGGCAGATAAAATACAGGTTTGCTCATGATCTAAGAATTACTAAAATCCTTACAGGTCTGTTCCCAGCCAACTGGAAACAACAAAATTGTTCTTATTATCACCTGTACAGTATGCAGGCATTAGTAGCAAAGGTACTTGCTGTGAGCTTCTGGGCAGCTCTGAGGTAGCACACTGAGCTTAGAACTGTCTGCAAAATACTCTGCGAAATATACCCTGCATTATCAGGTAAAGTGTGCCAACAAACCTGAAGAATGATCCTTTCCTTTAAGAACTGCTAGTTTGAGGGCAGTAGTTAGTTCATCTATATTAGTTAGTTCATCATATTAGTTCATCTATATTAGTTAGTTCATCATATGCTTTAAACAGTAAACTAGCTGAAAGAAACACTCCCACTCTTCTCACCAACACAGCACATTTGCTCTCCTACATCTCACCCATCCATTTCCCTTCTCCTTGTGTGGTGAACACAGGTGTACTGTGTGGATGTGTAGTGAACAGATCCAGTGAACTGAGACAGATTAAAACTAAGCTGGCAAAAAAACAAGCAACACATCATTCTTTTTAGTGCATATCAGTTTCCCAATTAAGTTCACACTTGTGGGAGCCTGAGGGAAGGGTTGGTAAAGGTGTGCGAATGAATGGCTGACTGAGCAGAATGACAGCTTTTTCTTCCAGGAGCAATGTGGGCTTGTGCAGGTTTAAAGCATACTACAGCCTGGGGTGCATACTTCAAGATTTTCCAATAAGCTAAAGTAGAAAATACCAATAAATTTGATGAGTACTGCATACACATTAAAAAATGAAATCTAACAAGTTTTCAGTTAAACACAAAAAAAATATTAAAACCATAGAAAAATGTGTAAGAGCAGGAAAAAAGTCAGTCTCAGTATACTGATGGTGAAACAGAGTTTTTCGTAAGAGAACAAGTTCTGGAACAAAATCCCCAGACAGAAATCCCACATGTAGTCACTGATGGAGGAGCCAGGGTTTACCAAGAACAAATCCACCAGCAAAGTGTAATTTGGAAAAAGTAAACATTACTCCGCCACTCTGGGTATTATGGAAAACTCGAAACACTGAGGACTGAAACAAAATAAAAAGCGGTGAAAAGCAGGAGTGCAGGTGTAGCTCACATGAATGGAGTCCCATTAGAATATGTTGAATTGCATATCCCATTGCAACCTGGTAAGCCACCCTCCCTCAGATGAGGAGGAGGCTCTATGGAGGTGAAAATAAGCACTGCAGAATCTGACTGCAGCACAAAAAAGCCTGACAGCTTTCAAAGAGCATGTACAGTACACCCCAAGTGAAAAGTGGCAACATATCACCCATAGTGAAATCTTCCATGAAATAATAGGCAATGCCACAGCAGAAAGTGCTTTAATTATTTATTTGCATCCAAAAAACAAAACAAAACAAACAAACAAACAAACAAAAAGAAAACAAAACAAAACAAAACAAAAAACTAATTACCAAAGTGGGACATGTGTATAAGATGGAAAGGGCTATTTTTTCAGGTCTACATTTGTAACTTGCAAGTTAAACCACATGGAAGAGACTGATGACTGCAAACATGCATTTGGCAAAAAGTCATAAAAAGCAATCCAAAATTAGATTTTGTATATATTAATCTAAAACAAAACAAACAAACGCACAACACAAAAAAGCCAACCTACTTTGTCTCAGCTAAAACATGGATTACCATCGCTGATGTATTCACCCAGAATAAAATATTCCCATGCCTATTTTCAGTTTAATGGTAAGGGGGAATGTTCTTAACACCTCCTCAAATTTTTATCTAAGATATCTGAGATACTGCAAAGAAGTATCTTAAAAAGGCTACACAAATCATGACTTAGAAATTCAAAACAAAAGTATGAGGGAAGGGTCAGAAACGTTTTATGTCTCAAAAAGTTGGAGACTCAAAAAGTTGCTTCTGCAACTTCTCCCCATACATCAAAAATACAGACAAACTCAAGCAAAAATTGTGCAGTTATGATGAAGGAAAATTTAACCACTGAGACAACATTGTTTTATTATTTTTTATTTATTTAAGTTGTCAAAAATGTTAGGGAATAGCCTAAAACTATTATTTCCACTTCTCAGTTATATATTTATATATCTTTGGTGAAACTCAAGTAACTATTATTTGGTCAGGTAACTATTATGCAGCCCCAGGTGTTTTCTGCTAGGTACAACACAAAGCAAATAAAAGCAATTTGCACCGAAGTAGAAAGCATCAGAATAACAAGGTAACCACAGCAGTGTCCAACACTCTATTTTCATCAGCTAAGTTTCCACAGACATTTTGATGTCTGCAAGTATTTTCTCAAGATATAACACTAGAACATGAAAAGCAATGACCAAGTTCCAAAAAAATTTACGAAGAAATTTAAAACCTATGAAGAAAAGTACATTAAAAAAAAAAAAATTAAATTCCTCAAATGACATAGGGCCCTGAGAATACTCCTCACAGTTATGTCCATAGTTCCATATTATTATAGCTGTCACTTCAGGTGATAAGCACAAATAGTGGAAAAGTTATGTAGTACAAGGGAGATAAGCACGCTGATCTCTTCCTTAAAACAGATTCAGTCTTCTGAATGTTGCACTGGTAGCAATCTGGTGGATGCAAAATTCAAGACTAACCTCTTCTGAGCAAGTTTGTCAATATTTTCAATTGCATGTTCTTTAAAGCTGGCTTAATATTTTGTTAAATGCTGCCATGAAAATTCGCGTGTGATATTTTTATGGAATGAATGTCCCAAGAAGAAATTTTAACTCGGTGTTGTGAGCTCTTCTTGGTTATGAGCCTTTCATACCAGGCAAAAGAAAAGAAGAAAACTATCCTCAGAAAAGGGAACACACTACTGCAGACTCCTGCTTTCCCTTACCACAAGGCAAAAAAAAACAAAAAAATAAACTAGTATGAAAAAGCAGGCTCCTTTCTTCCTTTCCTTGCTGTCACAAAAGAAATTGACCCAAATTCAGTAACAAGGTGAACAGTTCTCTCATCTCACCTGAACAACATAGGACTGTCTGCTGGTGTTACGGTCTGAGAACTCAACACCTCATATCTTCTCCATTTCTGAAATGTGCTCATTGACAGGGCTACCAAGCAAAATATGTCTCATGTAGTACCACAACGCAGCAGGTGCTTTCCAAGAAACCGTAAGACCAGTTCAGTTATGTGCCAACGCTAAGAAAACAATAAAGATCCAGAGACTGGGTGTCTAGAGGAGACAAGGTCTAGAGCTTCAGGGATCTAAATTAAAAACTGCTCTCTGGTGTTGTATCTTTTTAGTTATAAAACACAAGCACTTCTGTTTACATGGCTTAGGTCCTAAGCAACTCAGAAACCGTCTTCTTCCTAGTGCGTTACCATGGTATTGTAGATTAGCTGAGGTTAGTATGTAAGAGAGGAGGCTGGAGAAAGTGCATTTCAGCAAAGACACTTGCCTCTGCAACCCATGTCTCAAAACTTCAGTTAGCTGATTTTCTTTTAGATTAAACTGTAAAGCTTGCATATTTGCCAGTCACACTTTTCTCAGGGAAATATTACTGCATGGCTGGAAGCACTACTACTACTATTATGCCCCCGTTCACAAGACTGACCATTGATAAGAACTTCATTTTTGAAGAAGAAATTGAATTTCTTACATTTTATCATAATAATGGTTTGACCTTCTCTTTCTTATACTTATTCCTGTGTAAGAGCTTTTGAACACTTACTCATTCATTTGGCAGATCACTTATTTCTTCATTTATATAGCACACTTTGCCTTTGATGGACACTAACCCTAGGAGTTGTTTCCAGTAAAAGGGCATTCTTGAACAAATTCCAACTGAACACAATCACTTGCAAATGATAAAATACTGCGTTGTATGCGCAAACTAATAAACACATTTTTTCTGTAACATATCTATGAATTACAGGTAATACACATCTAATACACCGTAAAATGTCTTTTTGTTTAGAGAGTGAATTTAGATTTTGAAATTACTATCAACTTATTTGTAATAAAATGGAGGTTAAGATCAATGATCAGGTTCCATACCTAGCTTGGTGAATAGCTTCTACCCATTCATCTCCATCAACTTCATCCTCACAACGGAGCTCCAGTGGCTTCTGCCCTTCATGGCCAAATAGAACAGTAAAGTAATACTGCAAATTAAAACAAGAAAAAAATGTTCAGAAACTCTTTTAAACAAAATGGATATATAAAATTTCAAAAAATAATCTGACTTTTAAAATTCAGTGCACGCTATTGCCAGCCTAGGAAAACATGTTTCAAGCTACCAGTCATGGAACACAGACTGAAGCTGAAAATAAATCTGTAACGTATTCTCCTCTGAATTGATGTAATAGCTTTCGTGAAACTTACCATAAGTTATTGTTCTTAAGCTTCCCCATACAAGACAACAGAATATAATTCCCTCAGTAGCTTCTACAGTCAAATACAATAGTGGGTGTCAAATGCCAGTGGAGTGTCTGTAGTTCTTTTTTTCTTGCACTTTTTCAGCTGAGATTTTTCTTTGATGCCATCACAAGGATACCAAATCCAGTAATGACACGACTTCATCACAAGAATGTGCACTGAGTCTAGATAATTTCTTCACCGTTGCAAAAGAACAAGACAAGGGTCTTGTCTCCCACGCTCCAAAAATGGTTTTCGCTTCTTTTGAGAAGCCTCAGCCATAATCATCATTGCAACACACACACACACACATATATATGTATATATTTATTTTAATATGAAAATGCTGTTCATACAAGAAGTGTCATATGCTTTGATGGCATTTCTTACATAAAGGACTTCATCTGTGGTATGTTCTGTAGGACACAGAATTTCAAAGAAGTTTTTGCCATTTTCAAAATGTAGTAATTGTAGTCTTGCCTAAGAGGGAAGGGAAAACTTCCAGTCATCTACTTTAAAACATATTTCTTAAGTTACTTACAGTCAGGTAGTAAACAGTATTATTCGAATTTATGTGAAAACAGGTGAGAAAATGTTCTAACTAAACACACATATGTAATTTCAATAGATGCCTTAAATGCAGCCATTAGAAAGCCAGCTCTTTCACAGGTAGGGGCACCTGTGATGGGCCTGCCCCCGCACAGCCCACAGTTTTTAGGTTCATTGTGATTCAGGAGGCCTTGGAGCCAAACATCTCCTCACCAGACCATTCAGTTTTCTTCAATATCTACAATTTGTTAACCTCTCTTCCTTCATCATCGCAATTAACAGGGAACTGACTGTAACCACATGGCAGCAGTTATTTTCTGGAATCCAACAGCAAACTCCACACTCACTCCAGCCAGCAAGTGAGGCATGCAATTGACATTCTCCCACTCCATGAGCCATTGTTTACAGCAGTAAGTAACCCCTGAGGTGATGTCAACAAACATTCTGCTTTCCTTGTCAAATCCACAGTTTAGCTGGAAAAAAAAAAAAAAAAAACTCTCCAAGCCAAACACAGTACCAGGGATCAAGCAAATATAAACCACCTCAGAATAAAAAGCCATTTCCAAGGCAGGAGGAATGCAAGCATAAACAGAAACAGAAGGGATGAAATTTTACATACAGAGAATTGGCTGCAGATGTTGTCAACATTTATAATGAATTCTGTCCCTAAGGAAAAAAAAAAAAAAAAAAAAAAAAGTGTTTTTTTTTTTAGTCTTTTACTGTCCCTTCCTTAAACACCTGGCAGCCTGCTGTGCAGGCACAACACACAGGTCAGCTGCACAGTCTGTACAGAGCAGGTTCAATACACCCCTGGTGAATTATATTCACTGCACTGGCACCAGCACTGTGTGTGCACCTGTATTTGCATCTAAGTTTGTGCCTGGGGACCTCACATTTACAAAAACCATCTGCCTCTGAGCTTCTGAGTATGGTCCTATGTTTGGTTTCATTTAGGTAACAAGTACATATGATGGCATTCCACAAAAAAAAGAAAACTATTCATCTGTGAATTGTATTGTTTACTAAAAATTGTTACATGTATACAAAACATTTTTCATACAGAAGACCACAAATACTGCAGCCGACAATCAAAACAACGGGAGCAAGGCAAAATAAGCAGAAATATTCACATTTTAATAGGCCATACAAAGAAAATTCAGGCCCAGATCAGCTGAGTTTCTGAAAGAAAACTACTTGAGTGCACAGCCAAGGTTCAGTAAATCATTCAAAGGACAACCTTATTTTGACTAATTTTTTCAGTTGTCGAATCCTGCATTTTTTCAACAATAAATCACTTTTCACTTAAATCTAAATTCCGTTAAAAAAAAAAAAAAAAAAAAAAAAAAAAAAAAGAGTTCCGTAAGGTTGTTCGTAACAGTGTTAGACAAAAGCTTTTATAATCATGGCAGAGAACTTTTCCTAAGCTGATGCTAGACAGGGACACTACCACTAGAGGAACATTACTGAATGTCACTTCTCTGGCTGGTACGTAGCACTACTCAAAGTTCCTTCCTATGGTGAGAAGGGAAGACCATGCAATGAGCTGATCAGTACTTCTGCTTCAGAGAAATGACTGGAACAAGACTAAAAACATGACAGAAAGTAGTTCACCAGAGCATTTCAATGCCACTCATTATTATGCTGGACTCTCTACTGACAG
Organism: Oxyura jamaicensis; assembly: GCF_011077185.1. Taxonomy (NCBI): domain Eukaryota; kingdom Metazoa; phylum Chordata; class Aves; order Anseriformes; family Anatidae; genus Oxyura; species Oxyura jamaicensis. The sequence continues at coordinate 72,083,826 of NC_048926.1, forward strand.
CATTAATATATATAACTTTGTCCTCATAAAGTTGTACAGATAATAGCTGTATTCAAAATAAGACAGCAAAAGACTTAATGTTACTATGCTTTCTAAAAAAAAAAAAAAAAGATTAAAATGAAAATACATGCCCTATAACTAACACCTCTTTCATAGCATACTAGGGTAGATTTTCCATCAATACAAACACTCCAAAGACTAAATTTCTCAACAACAGCATGCTGTTTCCCTTGTGACTGACAAGAGTATTTGCTGTTTATGAGGTGAGAGTCACACCAACTCAGACAGCACTCTCCCAGTAAACAGGGGTGGTCCTGCAGATCACTTTTTTCTCTCTACCTCACATGGAATCTGCAAAGGACATCTCCACTCTGTCCCCTAATAACTCATCACTGTGCCTGTTTCATCTATTTACTACTTTTTGTCCCCTAGCACTGAGGTAATCCAACACATCTTTTCCATTTGTAAATTAGCAGCAACACTCACAATGGAAGCAACTATTTGAAGTTACTGAGACACCAGAGGACCAAGAGGAATAAGCACGAATCGTCCCATAGTGGTGCTACCACATGTCACAGACTGAAAAGCTACTTCCACAGATAATAATGCTGCCTGACATCTCCTATTACAAGCTTCTGCCTTCAGCTCCTTGTAAATTTGGTCAGCTTTCAGTGCCTGGATGGAAAAACTCGTACTCCATAAAAGATGCATGTGTCAACAGTGGTTTTGCTATCTTATCCTTTCATCAGCACAGCATATAAACATTTAAATTATGTTGCAAAGGACTCCACAAGGTGACTACCAAATGTAGTATTGGTACTACAGCAGCCCATACAGTGCTGCGCTCTGCACTTGTAGCTAGAACAGCAGTGGGATCACATTGGTGTTGTGTCTGCTGCTGAGAAGTGCTGGCACAGCATCAGGACTCTCTCTAACCCTCCCAGGGGGTGGGCAAAAAGTGAGAAAGAAACATCATCAGGCAGCTGACCTAAACCAACCATAGGGATATTCCATACCATATGATGTCACACTCAGCAATAAAAGGTGGAAAAAGGAGGAAGAGGGGAGGGGTGGGCTCTTGTTGTGAGAGCATCTGTCCTCCTCCCAAACACCGGCTACGTGCGTTGAGGCCCTGCTTCAAGGACGTGGTCAAGCATCGCTCATTTGTGGGAAGTAGAGAGTAATTTCTTTCCTCTGCACTTCCACGTAGCCTTTACTTGTTTTGTTTAGTTACTCCCTTTCCCCCCTCCGTCTTCCCCTTTCCCTTTTTTCCCTTTAGTTGAATTGTTTAATTAATAATAATATTTCCTTAATAACATATATATATATATATATATATTCTCTTTAATTAAATCATCCTTATCTCAACCCGTGAGTTGTTCTTTCCTTTACTTCTTCCCCTCCTCATTTGAGGAGGGGAAAACCACCACAGCTTGTAAATGATTATAGTGGGCTAATGGCTACTTGCCTATGCATTGCTTTTCCCTAAACTTTCCTTATTAAACATAAAACTAATTTTCTTCATAGTATACTAAAAGTAAATAAACAAACACATTTTTAAAGGTCAAGTGTGAAGTGACCACCTAATGTTATTTCCTGATCTGTCAATGACTTAATGTGCAGTTCTGATCCCATCACTCAAGCCAGAACCTTGAGAAGAATTTAAAAAGAAAATTCCAATCATCATATTGAAGAGAATGGCAAGTACAAATGTGAAACATCTGGGAAAAAGTTACTTTGTATACCAAGATTGATACTGAAAATTAAGAGTCTTAGAATAGACCATAGAATCATCAAGGTTGGAAAAGACCTCCAAGACCATCTGGTCCAACCATCACCCTACCACCAATGTCACCCACTAAACCATGTCCCTATGTACCAGCTCCTACCTTTCCTTGAACACCCCCAGGGATGGTGATGCCACCACTTCCCTGGAAAACCCGTACCAATGCCTGACCACTCTTTCTAAGAAATGTCTCCTAATTTCCAACCTAGACCTCACCTGATGCAACTTGAGGCTATTTCCTCTGGTTCTATCACCAGTTACCTGCAAGAAGAGGCTGACCCCTAGCTCCCCACACCTTCCTTTCAGGTAGTTGTAGAGAGCAATGAGGTCTCCCCTGAGCCTCCTCCTCTCTAGACTAAACACCCCCAGTTCCCTTAGCCACTCCTCACGGGACTTGTGTCCCAGGCTCTTCACCAGCTTTGTAGCCCTTCTCTGGACACGCTCCAGGGCTTTGATGTCCTTCTTGTTGTGAGGGGCCCAAAACTGCACACAGTACTCAAGGTACGGCCTCATCTGAGCAGAGTACAGCGGGACAATCACCTCCCTGATTCTGCTGGCTACGCTATCCCTGATACAAGCCAGGATGCTGTTGGCCTTCTTGGCCACCTGGGCACACTGCTGGCTCATGGTCATGCAAGCATCGACCAACACCTCCAGATCCTTTTCCTCTGCACAGCTTTTCAGCCACTCTGCCCCATGCCTGTAGCTCTGCATGGGGTGTTGTGGCCAAAATGCAAGACGCAGCACTTAGCCATGTTGAACCTCATCCCGTTGGCCGAGGCCAATGGGATGAGATCCAACCTGTCCAGGTCCAGAGGCAGGACCGTCCTACCCTCTGGCAGATCAACACTTCCCCCTAACTTGCTGTCATCTGCAAACTTACTGAGGGTGCAGTCAATGACTTTGTCTTAACAAAGTCATGTCTTCAAAATGAAATAATGAGGAAGCTTTAGCATTTGCTATATCATTAAGGCTTATATTCACAACCTGATCTTTATAAGGGCACATTAAAAATCTTCTGAGGGTAAAAGAGATGGGAGAGACAACTAATTAAGATTGAAAGAGACAGGCAAGAAATATTTCTCATTCTTGACTTCCAAGGAAATTTTCAGAGTCTGGAAATCTGTATGCAATCTCAAGCACTAGGAAATTATTGGGCAAAAGAGGACAATCACTGCAGCAATACAAGATTCTTCAACAATCCTTGAAATAAAAGGAGCAAACCACTGTCTAAATCCTGTACCAGCCTGTACTATTCACGGACATGTTAACTCATGAAGTTTCCAGAAAGAGGAGGAAAGGAAAAAGTGTTTTTCGAAGAAGGCAGCATCCCTAAAGTGGATAAGAGAGCAGAAGGATGAGGGTCATCAGGGAGTGCGAGCGGGAGATAGACTGGTGGAGCAACTCCCTGCAAGGCCTGAAGGAGAGGCACCGGGGTGAGACTCCCCTAATGGGGGTGGACTCCCTGCCCGGACACTGTCGGGCAGAGAGAGGGGACCTAGGAGTTGAGGAGGAATGGAGACATGTCCCTGCTTGACATTGCAGGAAACGCCCCCCACCACCTGCCCCACCTTCCCAGGTGCCCTTACACAACAGGTTTGAGGCCCTGGAGCTTGAGAGAGCGGTGGATGAGGGTGTGGTAGGAAGTTTAACCAGGAAGCCTAGGGCAAGGAAGTCTGCTCCATGCCTCAAGACTGCTCCCACCAAGAAGGAAAGAAGGGTGATCGTTGTGGGCGACTCCCTTCTCAGAGGAACAGAGGGCCCTATCTGTCGGCCTGACCCTACCCATAGGGAAGTCTGCTGCCTCCCTGGGGCCAGGGTCAGGGATGTTGCCAGAAAGCTTCCCAACCTGGTTCGCCCCTCCGATTACTACCCACTACTGATAGTCCAGGCTGGCAGTGATACCATTGATGAGAGAAGCCTGAAGGCTATCAAATGGGACTTCAGGGGGCTGGGACAGTTAGCGGACGGAGCGGGAGTACAGGTGGTGTTTTCGTCCATTCCTACAGTGGCAGGGAATGGTTCAGAAAGGACACGAAAAGCCCACCTGATAAACACGTGGCTCAGAGGCTGGTGCCAACACAGAAGTTTTGGGTTCTTTGACCACGGGGCGCTTTACTCGGCACCCGGCCTGATGGCTGCAAACAGGTCCCAACTGTCCGCAAGGGGAAAACGGATCCTGGCCCAGGAGCTGGCAGGGCTCACTGAGAGGGCTTTAAACTAGGTAAGAAGGGGGGCGGGGATGAAACAAAGCCTGTTGGAGGTGTGCCAGGGGGAACAGTGGCAAGGCTGGGGGAGAAGGCTAAGGCCCAGCTGAAGTGCATCTACACTAATGCACACAGCATGGGCAACAAGCAGGAGGAGCTGGAAGCCATTGTGCAGCAGGCAGGCTATGACTTGGTTGCCATCACGGAAACGTGGTGGGACCACTCTCAGGACAGGAGTGCTGCAATGTCTGGCTATAGGCTCTTCAGAAGGGACAGGCAGCATGGAAGGGGTGGTGGAGTGGCTCTCTATATTAGAGAGCATTATGATGTCATCGAACTTGAGGCTGGGAATGACAAGGTGGAGTCGCTATGGGTTAGGATCAGCGGAAAGGCCAACAAGGGAAGCATCCTGATGGGGGTCTGTTATAGACTGCCAAACCAGGATGAGGGGATGGATGAGGAGTTCTACAGGCAGCTGGCAGAAGTTGCGAAATCATCAGGGCTTATTCTCGTGGGGGACTTTAACTTCCCAGACATCTCCTGGAACCACAACACAGCCCAGAGAAAGCAGTCCAGGAGGTTTCTGGAGAGCGTGGAAGATAACTTCCTGACACAGCTGGTTGGCGAGCCTACCAGGGAGGTGCCCCGCTAGACCTTCTGTTCACTAACAGAGAAGGGCTGGTGGGAGGTGTGGTGGTCAGGGGCTGTCTTGGGCAGAGTGACCACAAAATGGTAGAGTTCTCGATACTTGGCGAAGTCAGGAAGGGGATCAGAAAAACTGCTGTCTTGGACTTCTGGAGGGCTGACTTTGAGCTGTTCAAGACACTGGTTGGCAGAGTCCCTTGGGAGGTGGTTCTGAAAGACAGAGGAGTCCAGGAAGGCGGGGCGCTCTTCAGGAAAGAAATCTTAATGGCTCAGGAGCGATCTGTCCCCACGTGCCCAAAGACAAGCTGGTGCGGAAGAAGACCAGCCTGGCTGAACAGAGAGTTGTGGCTTGAGCTTAGGAGAAAAAAGAGGGTTTATAATCTTTGGAAAAGAGGGCAGGCCACTCAGGGGGACTACAAGAATGTTGCGAGGCTGTGCAGGGACAAAATTAGAAAGGCCAAAGCTCATCTGGAGCTCAATCTGGCCACTGCTGTTAAAGATAACAAAAAATGTTTTTATAAATACATCAATACCAAAAGGAGGACTAAGGAGAATCTCCGTCCTTTACTGGATGTGGGGGGAAACTTAGTTACCAGAGATGAGGGAAAAGCTGAGGTGCTTAATGCCTTCTTTGCCTCAGCCTTTAGCAGCAAAACCAGTTGTTCTCTGGACGCCCAGTACCCTGAGCTGGTGGAAGGGGATGAGGAGCAGAATGTGGCCCTCACAATCCACGAGGAAATGATTGGCAACCTACTACAGCATTTGGATGTATGCAAGTCAATGGGGCCAGATGGGATCCACCCGAGGGTACTGAGGGAACTGGCGGAAGAGGTGGCCAAGCCGCTTTCCATCATTTATTGGCAGTCCTGGCTATCGGGGGAGGTCCCACTTGACTGGCGGATAGCAAACGTGACACCCATCTACAAGAAGGGCCGGAGGGTAGACCCGGGGAACTATAGGCCTGTTAGTTTAACATCAGTGCCAGGGAGGCTCATGGAGCAGATTATCTTGGGTGTCATCATGCGGCAGTTGCAGGGCAAGCAGGCAATCAGGCCCAGTCAGCATGGGTTTATGAAGGGCAGGTCCTGCTTGACGAACCTGATCTCCTTCTATGACAAGGTGACACGCTTAGTGGATGAGGGAAGGGCTGTGGATGTGGTCTACCTTGACTTCAGTAAGGCATTTGACACCGTTCCCCACAGCATTCTCCTCAGGAAACTGGCTGCTCATGGCTTGGACTGGCATACACTTTGTTGGGTTAAGAGCTGGCTGGATGGCCGGGCCCAGAGAGTTGTGGTGAATGGAGTCAAATCCAGTTGGAGGCCGGTCACTAGTGGAGTCCCCCAGGGCTCAGTACTGGGACCAGTCCTCTTTAACATCTTCATCAATGATCTGGACAAGGGGATTGAGTGCACCCTCAGCAAGTTTGCAGACGACACCAAGTTAGGTGCATGTGTCGATCTGCTTGAGGGTAGGAAGGCTCTGCAGGAGGATCTGGAGAGGCTGGACCGATGGGCCGAGGCCAACGCTATGAAGTTCAACAAGGCCAAGTGCCGGGTCCTGCACCTGGGGCCCAACAACCCCAAACAGAGCTACAGGCTGGGAGATGAGTGGTTAGAAAGCTGCCTGGCAGAGAAGGACCTGGGAGTAGTGGTTGACAGTCGGCTGAATATGAGCCAGCAGTGTGCTCAGGCAGCCAAGAAGGCCAGCAGCATCCTGGCTTGCATAAGCATGGCCAGCAGGTCCAGGGAAGTGACTGTCCCCCTGTACTCGGCTCTGGTGAGGCCGCACCTCGAGTAATGCATTCAGTTTAGGGCTCCTCACTATAAGAAGGACATGGAGGTGCTTGAGCGAGTCCAGAGAAGGGCTATGAAGCTGGTGAAGGGTCTGGAGAACAAGTCTTACGAGGAGCCGCTGAGGGAGCTGGGTCTTTTTAGCCTGGAGAAGAGGAGGCTCAGGGGCGACCTTACTGCACTCTACAGGTACCTGAAAGGAGGCTGTAGCAAGGTGGTGGTTGGTCTATTCTCCCACATGCCTGGTGACAGGACGAGGGGGACTGGGCTAAAGTTGCACCAGGGGAGGTTTAGGTTGGATAACAGGAAGAACTTCTTTACTGAACGGGTTGTTAGTCACTGGAATAGGCTGCCCAGGGAAGTGGTTGAGTCACCATCCCTGGAGGTCTTTAAAAGACATTTAGATGTAGAGCTTAGGGATATGGTTTAGTGGAAGATTTGTTAGCGTTAGGTCAGAGGTTGGACTCGGTGATCTCGGAGGTCTATTCCAACCTAAACTATTCTGTGATTATATGATTCTGTGATATAGAGGTGAGGAAAATGTTGGGCGGGGGGAAGCAACAATCCCTTTCCATCACTGGATCACAGGCATGTTAGGAGTGGGAAGGAAGGGAAATATTTTTATTTAAATAAGGGGAAAGTAAATGCCAGGGCTTGGTTTTGCCCTATCTTGAGATTTGCTGTGCCACTAGCTCTGTCCAAAAATGTGTAGCCCATTGTTGTTAAATTAACATGAAAACAGACTAATGTCTGGAGGGTGAAGAGTATAATATTTTTTTTTTAAAGTTTCTAGGGAGATCTACAAAGCCAATGCAGTTCATATTTATATCACACCAATTAGTAGAAACTATAATGAGAACAGAATTAGTGGATGTTAGGCTTAATATGACGTTCTTGGGAAGTCAGTATTGCTTATATAAGCAATCTGATTGATTTTGATTCTTTAAAGAAATACAGAAGAAATTTACAAAACTGGTAGGGAGCCACTGCAGTATTTTAGCTTCTGTATTTCTTTGTGTTGGCACAGTTTTGCTCGAGAAGGTTAGAGATTAAGGGTTTTTAAATCATCTTAATGTTACTTCACCACGCCTGGTAGATAGAAATCTGGTACTGAACGGGACAAGAGAGAAAAAACTCTAGAAATAAATAAGAATAGAGCTTAAGAATGTGCCAGGCCATAGCAAGAATAAGCCAAGAATAAGAATCTGCCAAACTGGATCAAGAAAAGATGAGAAATTTCTTTGAATGCCATCTCACACTGAGGAGATTCAGAGATGAGCTGTAGTGTCTATTCCAGTTTGGGGTTAAACACTGACCAAATACGTACTGCAACCCTATAAAAGACAATTAAGTCATGGTAGATGAGATGGATTGATGCCTTCTGTCCTTAACTAATACTGGATTAATCAACTTATAAACTGCATCATAAAATGTATTCTGGCATGTGTCAGTTAGCCATGTTTCTGAGCTATTCTGCAAATGCTGTCTAGGCCAAAAACAGCATTGAGGTCAATATGTTTAAACATGCAATATTGTCCTTAAGGTGAATATACAGAAATCTATCCTTTTTTTATCCTACTTTTCCAATAAATATCCTACCTTTCCGATATTTATTTTAAAATACCATACCCAATTTGTGCGTAAAACAAACAAAAAGAAGAATACACAATGGTCACTGTAGACCATAATTATCCTGCAACCCCACTGACTTGAATCAAAATGATGCCAAGTCATAGTGGTTATGGCATCCATATCTTCATGGATGACAGAATCAGACTAATATGGCCCCATCTGCTAAATTTTCAACGCTGACCATTTGTTCTTCAGCAATAGCTCATCAAAAGGGAAAAACTCTGCCATACAAAAGGAAATTTCAGAAAGCAAAAACTACAATAACCGATACAACACAGTAAGCACAGCTAAATTACTCACTAGTAATAAACAGAACATGGGTGCCATCTTCTCAAAATGTATTTGACAGTGTCCAGTGAGAATTTTCTATCAGAAAACGGAGGCTGTTTGCCTGTAAGGCTGTGCATTACCTATCTGCAGGACGTCTTCCCTCTTCTCACTATACTCATTTCTCTACTGCTGCTGTCCCCAGGGTTTTGCACTGAACAGAAATAGGGCCTGTAATGAAGGTACAGGACAGAAATTCAGGATGGTCAGATTAAACTTCCGATTTTGTTGGGAAATCTGTGCATGACACGTCTCTTAAAGGTTTTGGCAACCCACATGAGACTTGTGCTCTACCACTATGCTTGACTCTGGCAAAGCAATCTACAAAGCACCTCACCTGCGTTTTAAGGGACCTGAAAGGCTGCATCCCAATACCTGTGTATTCAATAGTAAACATTCACAGCATTGCCAGAGCAGCTGCCTTCCTGCTTATCTTTAGCCTCTCCTCCCACGTGTAAAGCCGTAAGGGACTGACACTGATATGTCTCTACATCTAACATCTTGGGGTAGCTGTACCCTGAAGATACTTTCTATAAAATAAATATCTATAAAGTGAAAACTGTTTTCTACCCAGGAAACAAATCAAATATGCCTAAACCAAGAGACAGGCAAAATTTATTATCATATCTAATGGTTTAGGTGTTCTTCTGCTCCCCGCTGTATGCTATGAATCACTTTCATAGGATTCTCACCTTCTCAAGCACTGGAAAAAGGAGATGTCACTCAAGTCTGCAGATTTCACTGATCAATTAAACCTCTAAACTTTAGTTACATTGCCTCTGATCTCTTCCAGTCATCCGTTTCTTTTTAATATATTCCGTATATGCCCTTGCAAAGGGAAAATCACTTGCTTTTCAAGGGTTCCTTTTATGCATATTTTGAGCCATTTTCAGGAGACAGGCGTATGCAGAAAGCCCAGCATATGTGTGTGTTGGGACCATGACCTCCTCTGCTACTGCAATACAAACAACAGAAAAGGAACACAGAAATCCCATCGCTCTTACTGACAACCTATTCCAGCAGAGGCTGGGAGCACAGCTCCTCAGTTCTCGTCCCTGCCTCCCCCTCTCCTCGGTGTCACTAACTGCTTCCCCTTGGGGCCAAAGAGTAGGAAAATCCTGGTCCTCTCCCGGGCTCTCCTGCCTGCCCTCAGGCATGGCACATCTAACGGGAATCAGAATTGCAGACCAACCTCGCAACTCAACACACATTAGCTGTATTAGCAGAGCACTTTACTGTTCAAGGTGACAAAGAAAGGACATATGGGAGGAATGGATAGAAAGAGACAACAGAGTATACAACAGAGTGAGCTGACAGTTTTATATATATTTCAGGAAGTAGACTTTTTGAGAGTTTTTTTTTTTTTTTTTTTTTTTTTTTTTACGTCTTATTCCTTCACTGTTCTTAGCAAGCCTAACCTTTCTCCATGTCCTGACAGCCATTCTCTCCCTGTCCAACAAACACTCTGAGCACCTGTTATCCAACTTTCTTGTCTGAAATCTGATGATGCAGAGCTCTTTCACATGCATTCAGCTGTAAATTACCTCAGTCCTTGTTTTGCCCCACAAAATAAATCTCTGTATTTTAATTAGCAGATAAGACTTTAAAGGGCAGAAGGGACATTTATAATCTTCTAGGGAGACCTCTTGGGCAATGCAGGCCAGAAGAAACTTACTAGATAACTCCTGCATCAAACATTGCCTCAACGTGAGCCTTAATCAGTCCTAACATTAAAAGTAATGAAAATCTACCTAAGCCTATGTTTATTTGTTCTAGATGTCAAATTACCCTCACTACTAAAATACATACGTCTTAATTTTAAATAAAGTGCAAACAGCTAAATAAGGAAATTATATAGCAAGACTCAGTTTTGAATATTTTGTCCATGCAGTGTACTGCAACAGTGGTGTCTGGGTTTCTCAGCAGACTCACACACACACACACAAAAACAAACAAACAAACAAAGAATAAATAATAATAATAAAAAGGCATATACCCCAGGTCGTACACACAAAGAATTTTTATACAGCAACTAATTTTGAAATATTAATTACCAAGAAGCAGATTAATAGGCTGGCTTCCTATTTGTATTTGGAAGACACACAAACACAGGATTTCTCATTTTTAACGCTCTTTACAGACAGTAACTAAGCTTCCAGTTCTTCTACAAGGTGAGAATTATGGTGCCCATTTTAGACATAAGGATATGTGCAAAGATGTCCAAATATAGATCTGCTGTAAACGAGTTCAACCCAAGATTGCTATAAACAGAGCTTCTCTCTCTGAAGTAAGCCAGCATACAATCAAGGAATCAAAAGTCAGCACATCCCAGACCTTGTTACATCTCTGTTATATATAATAATTTCTATATATAAACACTTCTGGGGAAAAAAAAAAAAAAAAAAAAAAAAAAAAAAAAAAAAATAGCCAATGCGGTATTCTCTGAGATGAGGAGGAAGACTGGCATGCTCCACCCTCCAGGACAGGAGATTGCCAGTGCTCTGATGGAAGATAGAAAGACCACTGCAATCAGCTACATACAATGTTTTCAGAACTGGCCATCAAGCCTGAGTGTCCTTATGACATGGAAAAAATGTCTTTTCAGAACCACAAAGCTAACTGAAACCTCTACTCTGCAATTCACTAGGGATGAACTACTCTGTCATTTGCTAGTTTAACTAGGGTTGGAGCTAGTAAAAAGCATAGAAAGAAGAGACAGAACCTAGTCTTAAGCAAAAGAAGGTTATTCCATCTCTAGAAGCATGTTTTGCTGCATAGAGAGCCACCTTACATTTGAATCCCATCGGAACTGACCCACTGGAAAGGTTTGGATCAAATTTAACAGCTCTGCACACATTCTTACAACTGCTATCCTTAAAGTTCTCCAAGGTTTCATCAATGACAAAAAAATCCAATGTACCTCACATTGGCTAAGCAATAATTATGATGACTCAGTCCACAAGACAGTCTTTTACTAATCTTCAGTCACATTATTTCAACTTCAGATTGTCTTGTCAACACCTGTTTTTGTCCAAAGATTCACTGTATTTACTTAAGCTGATGAAGTTGTTTAGACATGCTGTACCAGTAAACTGAAGCTAATCCAATCAACTAACCTACCTTGCATTTATAAATTGAAACCTCACATTGGTTAGACTGTTACATCCATAAGTACTTTATATGAAGAGAGAGAACTGTTGTACAATGGAACTGGCTAGCCAACAACTGCTTTTCTAAATTTGGCAGATTACTAAAACATGTTGACGGCTTTTGTAAAATAAATTATTTTCAGGCTATAAAACCAACACCATAGAGATGCAATCAACATTTTTATAATGTTCAGTATCAATGACACACTTAAACATTCATTTTTCAACAATTTACCCAACTACAACTACAGTAGATGTTGTCTTTTCAGGTTTTCACAAAGATCTCTAAAATCATGTTAGCTGTGATACACTCAATAGATTGTCTGTTAGTAACAAATATTTTTGAAGTTTATGCAATGTGAAGTCCTTTAAACTCCCAGAAATTTTATCTGACTTTTCACCAAAATTAGTGTCATGCATACAGCAAAGGACATGTTGTAGTTTCCTTTTTAAGTAACTTAACAATTACTGGTATTCTCTGCTGCTCCACCTGGACTGTCACAAGTCCATGGGGTCAGATGGGATCCACCTGAGGGTGCTGAGGGAGTTGAATGTGACTGCTGGGCTGCTTTCTGTCTTCTATGAGTGGTCATAGTTATCCGGAGAGATCCTGGATCTGGAGACTTGCTAATGGGACATCTATCTATAAGAAGTGCCATAAGGAGGACCCAGGAAACTACAGGCCTGCTTTCCTGACCTCAGTGCAAGGAAAGTGATGGAATAGGTCATCTTGAATGTAATCACACAGCATATGCGGGACAACTGAGGGATCAGGCCCAGTCAGCACGGGTTCATGAAAGGCAGGTCCTGTCTGACCAACCCATCCCCAAGCAGCAGCTCTACTACCACCCCAACCAACCAGCCCATATGAATTGTTCATATAACTCCATTATATGTTATGGAATATCTCTTTGGCCACTTGGGGTCAGCTGTCCTGCTTCTGTCCCCTCCCAGCCTCCTGCGCACCTCCAGCCTCCTTGCTGAGAGACCAGTGTGAGAAGCTGAAATGGACTTAGTATAAGCATTACTTGGGAACAACTGAAACACTGTTGTGACCAAAGTGCAGGACCCGGCACTTGCTTTTGTTGAACTTCATCCCATTGGCCTCAACCCACCAATGCAGACCTTCTGCAGGGCCTTCCTACACTCTGGCAGATCAACACTTCCCCCCAGCTTGGTGTCATCTGCAAACTTGCTTAGGGTGCCCTCAATTCCATCATCCAAGTCATCAAGAAAGATCTTAAAGAGAATGGGTCCCAACACCAACCCCTGGGGAACACCACTGGTGACCAGTCACCAGCTGGATTTCACTCCATTCACCACCACTGGCCTGACCCTCCAGCCAGTTTTTAACCCAACAGGGAGGCCTTGCAGAGAGACCTTGCCAAATTAGAGAGTTGGGCAATCCCCAACAAGTACAAGGTTGAGCAAGTGCCAGATTCCACACCTGGCAAGGGGCAACACTGGCTGTACAGTTTGGGGGATGAGAGGCTGGAGAGCAGCCCCACAGAAAGGGACCTAGGGCTTTTGGTCAATGTCAAGTTGAACATGAGTCAACCATGGGCCCTGGCAGCCAGGAGGGGCAACTGCATCCTGAGGTGCCTCCAGCATGGCATCACTAGCCAGTCAAGGGAAGGGATTGCTGTGCTTTGCTCTGTGCTTTCAGCATCACCTCGATGCCCTGTGTGCAGTTTTGGGCGCTACAATATCAGAAGGATATAAAACTATTAGAGAGCATCCAAAGGAGGGTTTCAAAATGGTGAAGGGTCTGGAGAGCAAGATGGAGGAGGAGCGGCTGAGGTCTCTGAATTTCTTCAGCCTGCAGGAGAGGCCTCGTGGCAGTCTGCAGCTTCCTCATGAGGCCACCCCAGCACCATGAGGACACAGGGCAGGGGACACAGGGCCCCGGTGAGCCCTGCACAGGAGCTGCAGCCCCAGGCAGCTGTGTGAGGGGATGGGCTGTGTCACCCAGGCTGTGACCTCATGGCCCTCACTGCTCATATTGGGGTGCCAGCAGAGCCCCTCCCAGCCAGGCTCGTGCCTGGACTCCTGCTGAGTGTGTGTACGAGGCATGGAGTGTTGAGTGAGGCTTTGGTGGAGATGTGCTGTGGGGCCATCAGCAGCTGCTCTCAGTGCCCGTCCCCAAAGCCAGTGCCCATGTTTTCCTGGCCCCGCCTGGCTCAGGCAGCCGGGGTCCTGTGAGGCGTGCTCGCATCAGAGCAGGTGAGCTGTGCTGGGACACGTGCCCTGGCGTGGCCCACGTGGGGCACAGGATGGCCCAGCTTCAGGGCTGGGGCTGGGGGATTTCCTGTTGAGGGGCCAGGGCACTGCCACTGCCTGCCCCGGCACAGCCACTGACCCTGGCCTCTCTCCTTCTTGCAGCACACAGCACCTGTTGTAGCGGCCCCAGCGAGAAGAAGCAGCTCTCCATCCGCAGCTCTCCCCAGCCCACTGCAACAAGCCAGCATCATGGCCAGTGAGGCCGACGTGACCTGCCCTGTGTGCCAGGGAACCCCAAAGGATCCAAGCTACGTCAGCTCCTGCCTTCACCAGTTCTGCTTTGGCTGCATCATGCACTGGGCCAAGAGAAGTACCACCTGCCCCCTCTGTAGGCAGGACATAACCTCCATCCACTACTCCATCTGGCCGCAAGACAACTTTCTGGAGGTCCAAGTTGTCCACCGTGCAGAGAACAAAGATGACAGACACCAGGACGAGCAGGGGGCTGCAGAGCCAGTACCCCAGAGAGCAGTGAGCAGCCTCCTGCCTGAGGAATGGGCAGCCCTCTTCAGGGAACACCTGGAAATCCTTGGTCCTCTGAGGCCCTGGGTGCGCCAGCAAGCCAGGGAGTTGTCTGGGGCTGCCTTGTGGGACCAGGATGTGCTGGAGGCTAATGTTATTGCCTGCCTGTGCTGCTGTGGGGTGGCTGAGGAGGCCTTGGTCTGGGAGCTGCAGCCCTTCCTGCAGGGCCGTACAGTGAGCTTTGTGCACCAGCTCATTGATGGAACCATAGAGATGTGTAGTGACGAGTTTCTCGAGGAGCTGGGGCTGCTGGAACCCCCTTCTGCCAGCCAGCACCAGAACAGCCCTGAGGTGGACCTTGAGGGCTCCCAAGATACCAGGGAGCCCAAAGACAACCCTGCGGCCACCCCCAGCCCTGCTGTTTCCCCCCAGGAGACTCTTCTACCCAGCCTGCTCTTCTTCAGCAGCCTGGAGGCTTCTGATATTGAGGAACTCCTCAGCACCTCCAGTGCTGCCCTGTGGGGGGGGTCCTGGCCACCTGCCTACTACACCCATCCCCAGGCAGCAGGAGGAGCCCTACAGAGAGCCGGGACAGGCAGCTGCAGAAGATGACGCAGTGCAGGGCTGTAGCCATGGGCCCTCTCCTCCTGGCCAGGGCAGGGACAGGTCACCTGGGGGGCCCTGGAGCCCCCCAAAGAGAAGGGCTGACAGCAACCTGGATTCTCCCCAGCCCTGCAAGAGGCCACCCTTCCAGCACCTTTAGCAGGGCACATTAGGCTCCCATTAAACAAAATAAAAGTGGTGACTCTGCCACAGACAGTGTCTTGGTATTCTTCACAGAATCGTAGAATCATACAATCATACAATTACAGAATTGTAGAGTGGCTCAGGTTGGAAGACACCTTAAAGATCTTCTAGTTGCAACCCCCCTGCCATAGACAGGGATGCTACCCACTACATTTGGTTGCCCATGGCCTCACCAAACCTCATCTTGAGCTCCTCCAGGGAGGTGCTCATCTCACCACCCTCAGAGTGAAGAATTTTCTCCTTATAGCTAATCTAAATCTACCCTTTTTTAGTCTAAAACCATTACTCCTTGTTCTGTCGCTACACTCCCTAACAGAGAGTCCCTCCCCAGCTTTCTTGTAGCCCCCTTTTCGTATTGGAAGGCTGCTGTAAGGTCTCCCTGGAGCCTTCTCCAGGCTGAACAACCCCAGCTCCCTCAGCCTGTCTTTGTAGGAGAGGTGCTCCAGCACTTTGATCATCCTCGTGGCTTCCTCTGGACTCATTCTAATAAAGATACACTCTCTTGGAGAGCTTCAAAGCCCGACTGGACTAAGCTCTAAGCATCCTGATCTGCCCCTATGGCTGTGATCCCACAGAGATTCTTTGGTAATATGGCTATTGCTAGGTCACATTGCTCTCATGGTAAGCCTTGAACTCTACAGATGACTTAAATGTTCTGCAATTAGGACCTGCACAACATTTGAAATAGTCAGTGTAGACTTGAGCAAAGCCTTTGATATGGTCTCCCACAGTATTCTCCTGGAGAAGCTGGCAGCCCATGGCTTGCAAAGGTACACTCTTTGCTGGGTTAAAAACTGACTGGATGGCTGGGCCCAGAGACTAGTGGTGTACGGAGTGAAATCCAGCTGGTAACCGTTCACCAGTGGTATTCTCCAGGGACTGGTGTTGGGACCCATGCTCTTTAATATCTTTATTAATGAGGGATGAGGGAATTGAGTGTACCCTCAGTAAGTTTGCAGATGACAGCAAGTTAGGGGGAAGTGTTGATCTGCCAGAGGGTAGGACGGTCCTGCCTCTGGACCTGGACAGGTTGGATCGATGGGCAGAGGCCAATGGGATGAGGTTCAACATGGCTAAGTGCTGCGTCTTGCATTTTGGCCACAACACCCCATGCAGTGCTACAGGCATGGGGCAGAGTGGCTGAAAAGCTGTGCAGAGGAAAAGGATCTGGAGGTGTTGGTCGATGCTTGCATGAACATGAGCCAGCAGTGTGCCCAGGTGGCCAAGAAGGGATATCAGGGATAGCGTAGCCAGCAGGACCAGGGAGGTGATCATCCCCTTGTACTCTGCTGTGGTAAGGCTGCACCTCAAGTCCTGTGTTCAATTTTTGTGATCTTGGAGGTCTTTTCCAACCTTAATGACTTTATGGTTCTATAATACGATGGAAACATTTCATAACTTCTAGAGAATGCCTGGATATTGGTTCCCCCAAAAATTGTTTGTGAAGATTCTGTTTGTAATCACACTTATCATTCCACCACTATTAATCGAGCAATATAGTTTGTACAGAGCAATAGGAAGTTACTTGTTTGTAACTATAATCTATTTCCTACTATTTCAAGTGTACAGAGGAGAAAAAAACACTACATTTCTGTATAGACATGTCCCCAGATTTTGCTGGAACAGTGTTAATATTCACTGTCAAGACTTTGTACCCATTCAAACACCAAGACAATCTTAACTGAATCTCTGTATTTGCAGAAGCATTTTTTTCTCTCCTCCAAAGTGTTTCAAAGACATCACCAGAAAAGACTGCCTTATTGAGGAAAATGAGGAGAATTTTCCCAATTCTTTTTTGGACCTATAGGTTTCCTGCAATAAGGGAGTTCACACCTGGGTTTATTAGTTTCACTAATGCAGAGATCACATCTCCTGGATCTTGCTCTGGGTAAAGTTCACATGGAGGAAAAGGCTCCACAAAATCTTCTGTGTGAGAAAGATGCTACAGGTGTCATGTTCTTAACTGCATAAGAGCACTTCAAGATACACATCCTACCAAACAACTTCAGGAAACACAAGCATTACTTGTCAAACTGCCCCTCTTGGCCACAAATACCAATCATTATCATCTCACTATCAATGCCACCTCAGGAGAACAGAGCTTGTGCAACTGATTCTAAACGTTGTCTTTATCCAGATGTGACTTGTGATAGCAGACATCCTCTCCTTTCAGAGGTGACATGAAAATAGCTAGTAATGAACCAAAATTATCTTGTGTGCGCTGATTTTTAGCTTGTATAGAAATAAAATGGGCTTAGAGTAAATACTTCTAGAAGACTACTTTTTAAAATCCATTTAGTGATAATACACTTCCATCAACTCTTTTTCTACTGGAACTATGACAAGTCGTGTTGTCAAGTAAACAGCTGTGGTGCAATTTTTTTTTTTTTTTTTTTTTTTTTTGTACTGGGTGTTTACTGAGGGATTTATGATTAAAAAAAAAAAAAAAGAAAAAGAAAAAGAAATGAATCCTTTTATTCATTCTAGGTGTGAGTTTCCTTTTCTGATGATGATAGTATTTGCGCGCTGTATAGGCTGGTACAGACCATTGAAAGCACCTTGCTGATTATGTATACATTTCCAGGTGTTCCACAACTCATGGATTGCATCTGCATTGTAGAAGTGTCACCAAAAGCTCTTCTTAGATTATACTCTGCTTTGGTACTCAGGATAAGGTGCATGCAGCATGGTTTCACTCCCTGAACAATACAGTTCATTATGTCATTTCACATTACATGTGTTTAAATTAACACCATTTTCTCTTTCAGACTTTCTGAAATATTTATTGCAGGATGTCAGCAACTGACAGTGCACACCCTTCACAGAGCTGTCATGGGCAGAGCAGAGCTCTGTTTCAGAGTCACGGATACTGCTCAGGCACCATGGCCACGTCACCTAACCCCGCTTTACCCTGCCGCCAGGCTCTCCTGCACACACTCTCGAAAGCAGCAAAGGCTGATCCTGCTGTCCACAGATGTGATTTGAAAATTTCAAAGCATACACAGAGCAGCTGGCAAATGTCACTTCCCTGCAGGGAGTGGTGACTATGAGAACTGAGAGTACTTCCAAGCTGGCATCATCTGTGAGAAGACATAGTCATATGAATGGTGGAAGGAGAAAGGGCAGAAAACTATGGGCATCACTTACTCAGAAACACATCTGTAGGTTGTATGCAGAATAATGGGGTTTTCTGTTTGTTTTCCGCACAGAGGATATGCTGTGTTTTTCTTCTTAAGCAACCTCACTGGTTGCCGCTTGTGTCTAGCTGCATACCCAGGAGCAATAGATTTACTTGAACAAAGAGACTGAGTTATTGAGGGAGATCATCTTTGAACAGGAAAACCTTCACATGACAGTAGCAATGTTGCTAGTCTACAACAAATACTATGAAGCCTTGGCCTGAGCCTTGCAAAATGACATTCTGATCTTTCCTTTGCGGCAGGCCAAATGTTATCAATTTCTTGCCAATTTGACAGAAGTCAGCAGTTCGTTAGGTCTTGATCTTGCCATACAATCATAGAAACTTTTCTGGTTAGTAAACCTCAGTGTTCTACTGTTTACTTCACAGCACTTTTAATAATAAATAGCTGAAAAAACTAAAGTGGCAAATAGAGTAGCTAAATTAGCTTCAGCTTGAACACAAATAGAACAATTTTAAAGGATGCACTTTCTTTTAGTGCTGCCAATATCAATTTTTAGAAGTTATGAACTCTGGTATTCTACTGGATTTTCTCAAAATTATAATCATGATTCACATTTCTTTATGTAATATGATAAAGTCTGATCCAAGAAGAATTCACATGGTAAATGCTGAAATTCAATTTGTTTTACCTTTCTTCTTTGCATTTGCACATAGCTGTCTCATTTTTGAACAAAAATATTTTTCCTCTCTCACAAAATATAATTTCCCTGTTTTATTTCATTCAATTTAACCAAAACTGATCATTTTTTAAAAAGGTACACACAGAAAAACACCACCACCACCACATATTTAAGCCTTCAGTTTAAAATTGGAGAAACTGTTAATCATCAAAAACTGCATCTAAATTCAAATAGTTTCTGTTGGGGTTTTGTTTGTTTGTTTCTAACTCACTGGAATTTAATGTGGGAAGACTATGCTTCAAATTCAGTTCTTCTCCTCACAGTTCTTTCAGGTTTGGAGCTTTATAGCCCACATGAATATTATCCATTTCAAAGCCACAGAAACACACACAGCAGTGTGTAAAGAACACAATGGATGGATTGAAAAGCTACAGTTTTGCTGCTGACAAGAAAAGAAGCATACCAAGGAAAGTATAAAGAGTATAGTATTCTGTACCAACAGGCATAAATTCAAATACAGTGGGAATCAACTGCAGCTTTCAGATCAGTTAAAATCCTCACCCACTTTCCTACTGAAAACTTTTTTTTTTTTTTTTTTCCGGAAACAGACAAATATTGCTTAAGACATCTTTTATTGAAGAGCACTTTAATTAAGAGGAAAATTACTGCTTGTATCTTCTACTTTGATTTACACCAGAGTTAGGCAAGGGAGGTGGGGTTGGTAACAAGACAAAAAACACCCTTCTATCCCACAGCTACTGCTTCAGCATATCAAGGATTATTTGGAAACATAACAAAAAATCTTTCAGCACCTTGTGTTGAATCTGTCCATGGTGATGGACCAACCAAAACCACTTTGTTCAAAGGCTATTCCACATTAACCTATGTGGGCAAAAAGGGAACTGTAATGCAGCTCTTGCTTCATACAGGTGTACTTTTTATACAACCCACATTTCAATAATGGGTCTAAATTCATAGGTCTTCCAGGACACATGGTTCTCAGCTGTGGTAGAAGCAGGGAAGTGCCAAGGTCTACAAAAAAACATGAGAGGCACCATATCCAGCTTTGAGCCACTCTAACCCTATAGACCAATAAAGTTTAACACTGCTCAGGTCAAAGACAAGCATTTCACTGTGGTTTACTAGATAATTTGATTTATCAAATCAAGCCAGCCAAAAATTAAGTACTGAATCACATGGGAAAAATTGCAGTAAATTGAATGGAGGTTTCTCAGGTCTCTTGACCTGAGGTCTACTGCAGACATTGTAGCAATTAGGGTGATTGTTATCCTACTGCCCAAAATGCCAGAAAGATAATCTCAGTCAGGTTTCTTTAAAAAGGAGGAAAAAAAAAAAAAAAATTTAAAGTTCCTGTCAAGTCATTAAATTTATCACTTCCAAAGATAAAACAATCTGTGAGTAGCTCTAGTGCTTCTGATAGCTAAAGCTAGGAGTTTCAAAGTTCACATTTTGAACACAACAGAGGAAATATTTGCTTCTTCAGTAGCACAAAGAGATATTTACCATACATTCCTGATGTAGCATACCAAGTTGTAGCATTAAAGATGCATTATAGTCCTTTATACCCATGTATATATATATATATATATATATATATATATATATATATATGACATAAAAACTGTATGGCTGCCTGCTACAAAAATGTGAATGACATAGCTAGCTAGTGTAATGGAGGAAAAAAAAAATAATAATAATAACATGGTTCATTGACATTCTAGCTTCAAAGTGACATTCCCATTATTGTTATCATAGTTATACAGACAAATCTGCATCAAGAATTTTGTGAGAAAGTTCTGCAGGATCCAACTATAAAGAACTGACCTGGAACAATACTACCCAAAGCAAAAGTACTGCTCTGATTTGCCATTTTCTCTTGTATACTTGTTTTGAGGGAAGCCAATTGTTAATGATGTCTTAATTCTTTGTTAATTAAATGCAGAGACAACAGAGTCATTTCAACAATGTTTGCCATGGTATCTAAGTGGAGGGCCGACTTAATGAACAGAGCTGACAGCATGCTATAGTCCAATCCTCAGTTGTAGATGGACTGTTAGCTTGCACAGATAGGTTAAGAGCATGGGCTGAGTGATGCAAGTTTTGTGTAAGCCTGGAAACAAGATCCAAAAAACAAACAGCTCCAGTGTAAACTGTGACATTTAAAACCTTCTTTCTGACCTTCCACCTCAAAGGTACTGAAAATGAAAACAATAAGCACACAACCTGGTTTAAATTCTGTCAGCAAGAACCACAGGATCATTTTTATTCTGCTCCATTTCTTTGCAAAAAACAAACAAACAAACAAACAAACAAAAAAAAAACGTTGGCTCTATGAAGATAGGCTACTGTTGTCTCTTAAAACTGTTGAGCTAGAAACATTGTATATAAAAGTGCCATAAAACCACCATGTATAATCAGAATATAGCTGATTATGCTAGAATATAGTATAACATAAAATATAGGCATGGCAAGCAGCTACACATTGTAGTTATGGACTCTGCCAACCTGGCGTAAATCAGCCACCTATCTATTATTTTACCATGACCACAGCCCGTTTTTAAATGATTCAGAGCTAGGGTGGAGAACAAATTGTTGCTGAAAACAGGCAATACAATTACAAAAACACAATTCCTAGTAGCTGCCATTAGTGTCAATTGTGTGTTCGCAATATATGTTATAGTCCTAAAAAAGTTATGAGAAGGGCAAGTGCTATTACAAAACACAGTACGTAAATATTTTACTTGCTGCAACTGGATGATTCTTCTTTTAAAATGTATATAGATATATTTTTCCCTTGCAGCTTAACTCACTGTGTTTATTTCTCTATCATTCAAAAGGCAAATATTTTCCATTTGAGTTGCAACAGTAACTTAGATTGCTGAACAAACCTTAACATTAAAAGTAGTGACACACCTCTTTACATTTTTAAAGATTCACTTTTTAGATATTTCAAGTTACCATTGAGACCTCTCTCTTGGAAGTAATTGCATTGGATAATTTTTTAAACTTTCACAGCATATGTACCAATCTATATGATTCCTCCAATTAAGTTACTGCTATTTCGATCTGAAACACTGAAGAGCAATTTATTCCTGCTCTACTAAAGTGTATTACAATATCATTAAGTTGAAGTAGTTATCAACCAGAGTTGTAACAAAACAAGCTTAAGGTAAATTTGCAACATAACAAGGTGACAGATGTCACAGTGTAAAATGTGGGGCTTGCGAACAAGAGAACACCATGCCTTACTAAGATGGTCAGTAATCCAAACACAGCTATCTACATATCTAGACAAAGAGCTGGGATGAACATTTCAAAATGCCTCTGTAAAATATTGACTGTACAGCACTAGTAGCACTACTAGAATAATTAGGAAGAGTGGTTGTTTATCTCCTAGCAATCTGTCCTCATATTTAGCTGGCTAAATTATGACTGCTGGGATGAAATCTTATCATGGAAATAAATGGCAGAACTCCAACCAAATTAAAAGTAATCTGGGGGGTTTAGGCCTGACTTAGATTTAACTCACTTTGAGGTAAAACTGGTGCTAACTGATGCTAAACTGATGCTATAGCATCACCCATTATTTCTTCTAAGTCTTCTTATTTCCCATGTTAACTCCCAAGTAAGTTTCTAGACAGCTTAAAATCCTTCACATCCAGAAGGTCACAGCACACAAAATAATTGTTCTCTTTGCTCAGGTCCTTCAGCATACCTCTCCCACTGCATGCTGCCCTCACCTCACAGATTTTAGAAGTATTTTAGTACACAGATTAAAGGAGCAGGCCTGGAGCTGGTGGCTCACATCATGTGTTCAATCACAAAGACTCTAAAGAAACTGCCAAAACTCAGCATCCATTATTTGTTTGGTGTGCAGAAGAGAAAGTCATTATTCAATTGCACTACAGATTTTATTCACTACTTCTGGAAAAAAAGAGACTCCACAACATAAAACAAAAACAAATCAAAAGATATTTTTTATATAATTAAGAAGCAGTCTAATATATATATATATATGTATATATATATATATTTATATATATAATCTTACACCTACTATAATCATTGATACATTTCTGGCCTTCAATATTAGAGAAAATAAATACTATGTGCTACAAATTAGGTTGACTCATAAAGCCAGAAAAGAAGACAGTTTTTAACAAAAAAGGGCACTAATTTTTAAAATAAATAAAAGAAAGGATTAGAGTGTCTAACACACACAAAATTTATTTAAGAATGCATGGAGAACTATGTGCCAGTGGCTTCTCCATTAAGCTATGAGATTTTTGGTGTCTCAAAAATTCTGTAGCTTGCTTTTAGATCTCCCTGCTCTAGTCTGTTAGTGACAGGCAATAAATTACATTAATCTCCCTATGCTGAGTCTGTTTTGCCCATGACAATAACTGGTGAGTGATCTCCCTGTCCTTATCTCAACCCTTGAGCCCTTTTCATCCTATTTTCTTCCCCTTTCCCTTTGAGGAGGGGAAGTGAGAGAGCAGCTGTGGTGGAGATCGGCCGCCCAGCTTAGTAAAACCACCACAATTAGGAAAATTATTGCCTGCAGGTCAAGAGGGATGACCCTCCCACTCGAACTAGCTCTGTTGAGACCACATCTGAAATACAGAGTCCAGCTGTGGGCTCCTCGGTATGAGCAAGCCATGGATGTACTGGAGTGACCACAAAGATGATGAAGGGACAGGAGCATCTCTTGGAGGAGGAAAGGCTCAGAGAGCTGGGACTCTTCAGACCAGAGATCAGGAGGCTTGATTGGGTTCTTACCAATGCATGCAAGTAGCTGAAAGGAGGGTGCAGGAAGGGTCTTCTCAGTGGTGCCCTGGGACAGAAGAAGAGGCAATGGGCACAAAGTGGAGCACAGGAAGTTCACCAGGGAGTATTTATTTTACTGTGTGAGTGACAGAGCACTGGCACAGGCTGCCCAGGGAGGCTGCGGAGTCTCCTCCTTGGATATGGGCCTGGACACCCTGCTCTGGGTGTCCCTGCTTGAGCAGGGGGATGGACCAGATGAGCTCCAGAGGACCCTTCCAGCCTCAGCCATTCTGTGATTCTTTGGCCTACAGCCATGCTTTAGCATTTAAATGTAGTCCCAGTTTTCACAAGAACATTCACTAAACATTCATGGCATTACCATGCTGGATTAGGCCTGTGCTCTCTCTGTTTTTGTAGCTGGTGTAGCTGACCTCCAGAGGTCTCTTCCAACCTCAATGTTCTGTAGCAGATCACAGGGGTCTGTGTGCCTGTTGTGCCAGCAGCACGTGATTGCTAGCAAACACCGAGCCTGACTAGTCAGTGAGTAGAAGTCACCTTGGCAGACAGACACCAACACAAAAATAAGTGTGGGCTGGACAGATGACAGAACTAGCGGAGTTGGATACTAGAAGGAGCCAAAAGATCCAGGCCAACCTTTGGAGAGACCATGAAGTCTAGGGGTCTATGGAGAGTCCTGCTGGTGTGTGTCTGTTTCTGCACATGAAGTAACTGACAAGAGGATCTGGGAGTTGGCTGCTGGATGAATTGCACAGAGGCCACTTTCTGAGGGGATCTGTATTGTACAGAGGCTTAATTTCCCACTAATGGGCATTCATCTTGATCAGCCAGAGTGGGGAGCAGGAGGTGCCCATTGGTACTGTTTGTGTTTGAAAGTGTGCAAAGTTCTGTGAAAGTATCTTATTGGCCAGCAATAAGATACTTTGTCAACAAAACAGTGGGGGTTCACACCAAACTAACAGGAGGTAGCAGGCTTTCTCCCTACCAGGACACAGATACATAACTAGAATATGCAGGATTAGAAGGGGGACCTCAAAGATTTTTTTCTTTATTGTGAAATGTTTAACTAGGTAGGAGTATCATAATTATCAGTTACCTAATGTTCTGCAGCTATCAGAACATATCAGGCAAGACACCAGACATCAATTTCCAGATCTGGGTGTCAGTGTGCGGCTAGGAAACCAATTTGAATGCAAGTTTTCAAGACTACTTTTAATATATTAGATTGTGTGTACTTAGAGGTATTATATCCTTCTTGCTGTCTGCCAGCTGATTCTGGAAAACCTTGTTGGCTTGCTAGTAATATGGCTAGCCATAAAGGAGATGTGCAACTGTTAGATTTAACATCCTTAACTATTTGTGTTAGGGGTTGAGAAATTGCATGTTATCAGCGAAAACATTGAGCAACTTGGAGTGTGTGATGGATGCCAAGTACAATAAGCAGGAATTATTCCTACTACATTTAAAAGTCCCTGACAATAGCAGTTACGTAGACAACATTTCATGAAGTACATTTCATGAAGTACTTTTCAGGATTGCAAAAGGAAGCTCTTTCTAGGTGATATGAGAGGGTTAAGAAATCCTTTAACCTGGAAACTGTTCTGGTTTTAGTTAGGACAGCGTTATTTTTCCTCCTAGTAGCTGGTAGGGTGCTATGTTTTGCATTAGGATGAGAAGAGTGCTGATAACATGCTGATGTTTTAATTGCTGCAGAGCACTGCTTACACTAAACCAAGGACTTTTCAGCTTCTCACTCTGTCCAGCCAGCGGGCAGGCTGGGGGTGCAGCAAGAGCTGGGATGTGACAGACCCAGGACAGCTGACCCCAACTGGCCAAAGGGGTATTCCATCCCATCTGACGTCATGCTGAACAATACATAGGGGTGGCTAGCCAGGGTGGGGGGCCAGCTGCTCGGGGTTGGGCTGGGCATCGGTCAGCGGGTGGTGAGCAATTGCATTGTGCATCGCTTGTTTGTACATATTATTATTATTATTATTATTATTTTCTATTTTAATAAACTGTCTTTATCTCAACTCACAGGCTTCACTTTCCCGTTTCTCTCCCCCATCCCAGAGAGGGAGGGGGGAGGGTGAGCGAACGGCTATGTGGTGTTTAGCTGCCGGCCGGGTTAAACCACAACAGAAACATAAACTAGGAATTTTCTAAAATGTTGGGATGTACTACCATGCTTTCTATATTAGTATATTTAATATTAATATTACATGTATTAAATTTTATATTTAATAATATAAAGAATAAGAGATTTTAAAACACCTGAGTTCACCTGTAGTATGTTCCTGCTGCATAAACAATTTAAAGTGAATATTGGCTAATGTTTCCAAACATGAAACCATTGGTTTTTAACTGGTACATTAGAACAATTAATTCAGCATAAGTTCTTAGAACAAGCATCTCAAATAGTAAAATGAAGGATATTCTCAGAGCAGTTCTTGTAACAAGATTTATAAATATATATATATATATATCTCCACACTTCTACATCTGTATTGTATATTTTGTTTTACTGATCACAAGGACTTTTGCTGTCTATTCTGTGTTTATTATGCTAACAGATGCCAACACTTCCATTTAATCCAATCTGGAATGTTTGCTGTATCTTACTGTGCCTTCCTGTGTCTATGTATGGTAAATTAAGCATGCCTAGCTCTAAGACGCCTGCAGTTATACAGCTTTAGCTCCTACACGTACAAGCACTATCTTCTAATTTAGCTTCTCTGAGTATTTAACAGAGGCCGCTGAAATTGATTAAGGCTTTCTGCATACCCAAATGATTCTTATGGATTTAAATGCATAACCCTGGTAAATAAGTTTTCTAATATTATCTGACAGGAACAGATCATTTGTAGGGACACTGCTATTTTTGATGATCCACAAAGTTCTCCCCACCCCACCCAGGAATGGGGATGAACTAACAGATTGTCCAACACAATTCTGACATCAAAGCAGCACTAGGGCAGTGAGGCTTTGACCAGCGCATGAACCCATTTATCTCAGAACAGTTTAAAATTATGTATATTTTCTCAATTTACTAGAGGAGATGGCTCCTCTAGTAAATGAGAGAGGATGCCAACCACTCTAGACTGATCTTTTCCATGTTATTACCTTAGTAGCTTTTTATTATTCTCAGGCAGTTCATGGAAAACTGCAATTGTTTTAAGCAGGTTTGACATACTCCAACATCCCAAATAACAATGAAAAATTCACATACACTCACATTCTCAAGACACGAATAACCCATAATAAAAGCTGCAGGTTACATATATACAATATATGCAGAACTGGATATTGTGATAAAGAAAATAATTTTCTGTGACTACATTCAGGGTATTTTTTAGAGGGTAAAGCCTGATTCTGATAAGCATTTGTAATCAAATGAGTCAATTGCATTTGACTTCTCTTCTTTGGAAGCTCCCCAAACTCTCTTCCAAATATGTTTTCCATTAATTGTCCATATTTCCCATAGCACTCCACCCAAATCATATCCTTCCTGACCTAGGGTTACCTAAAAATAACCGTGAATCGAGAAAGAACATCAGGAAATATAAATAGAAATGACTGCTGATCACCTTAATAAAAGGTACATGGTACTAGAGAAGTACGGACACCTGGTCCCACTTGATGATTTAAAAAAGTCTAAACTCTGAAGTCAAATAGTTTACATAGTTTACATAATCCACTCCAGTGAAAGGATAACAAGGAGAGATACTTAGTTCTATGCTTTTGATGAAGGAATGCATTCATGGATTTTTATAAAAGTAAGTAGAGTCGGATAAACTTTCACAATGCTTAACTTTGAGAAATGCTTACACAATGCTTTGTGAAATGCTTTCACAATGCTTAACTTTGCCTGGGGACTTTCCAGATTTATACATGATGCAGCTTCACTACTGGTTAGGTGCTTCCCAAATATATCCTGATGGGAGAAGACAGCTGAATATACACTACTGATAAATAAACGACAACTGAAAACTCAGGAAGAAAAGGGATAACAAAAATGGGTAACAGAGATACATAATAGAGCCAACATGAGGCCTTCTGACAGTTTCTTAAACATACTAAAGCTTAGGAATCTCTTTCCTTCTTTCCTTAGTAGCAAAAGAGTAGTAAAACTAAATATTTCTTACTATTACTGCTCAGCACAAGGAGAAAACAACAGCCAAAAAATGCTGAAGTATGGATATATTCCAAGTATCTCAAGAGAAGGAAAAAAGACTTAATCTCAAGTTAGCAATAGATATATCACATTCTTCTTATTGGGGCGAAAAGTTTAAAGTTAACAGTCTAGTTGCATAATTTCTCCTGATACAATTTAAACATGCTTACCAAACCAGACTGACTACTTCAAATTTAAATCAGATGAAATGATTAAAAAGGAAGTAATCTCCTTACTCCCCAGGAAAAACAGAAAAGTAGAAAATACATGCTATATATGTACTGCACAAATGCACGCAAAATAAAGAAAAGAATAAATTACAAACACAAAAAGATTAAAACTTTTTTTTTTTAATTGGTAAACCCTTATAAATTCAGAATTCTGATTTTTACAATAGTTCTCAGTAACAAAGCAGCTGAGATGCTGAGCCAATAGTAAATTTATTTCAGAGAAAGAAAAGTAAGACTGTACAGCAACTTAAAACAATGTCCTGGCATACATATTTCTTTTTACCCTTGATTTTACTTCCTGACAACAAGCATAGCGAAAAATTTTAAGAAAGTGAAATAAGATGCCTTGCAGTTTTGCCTTACCAAATAAATAAATAAATAAATAAAAATCTATCATTTGGGCCAACAGTCCTTTTCAACTAAATGTCCTGGTTGGAGGTCTGACATCAGTGACCACCTGTCCACTAGGCCTGGACATTCAGCCAGTTTTAATCTACATCACCGGCCGCTTATCTAACCCACACTTTGTCAGCTGTCTGTGACGATGATGTTATGGCAGCTAGTGTCAAAAACTTCTCTAAAGTTGGGGTAAACAACACCCACTGCTTTCCCCTGATCCACCAAGTCAGTCACCTCATTGTGGAAGGCTATCAGGTTGGTCAAGCATGGTTTACACTTTGTAAATCCATGCTGACCACTCCCAGTCACCTTCTTGTCTTCCTATGTTTGGAAATGCTTTCCAGAAGGATTTTTTGCATCACCTTCCAGAGACCAACATGAGACCAACGAGCCTGTATCTCTGTGGATCCTCCTCTTTGCCCTACTGGAAGTATCTGCTCTTTTTCAGTCTTCAGGCACCTCTCCCAGTAATGGTGACTGTTCTACAGCTTTCAAGTCTTCATGCCTACAGGAGTAAGATGTGTTCACCTGAGTAAAAAGTTTAGATACTGCTGAACTACAATAAGATGTCATTAAAAACTGTAGATGGTCTAAAGTCTTCAAAGACTATAGATTCAAGGTCAATGAGACTTGCATCCTTAGAAAATTCTGAATTCTAAAATTAAACTGGAGTAAATCATAGAAAGAATTGCCGTGCTTTGCAGCAGATGGGGACACTATAGTAAGGAGGCAAAATCCAAACACCTAAACATATTAGGAAAGGTGAAAAAAAAAAAAAAAAATCCAAAAGATGAGATGCCTTGGACGCTGCTTGTTTTTCCTATGCTTACTTAACAGTTCTCATATGCCACCAAGGAAGACAAAGAGACAAAAATCAGAATTGCTTTCAAAATCATTTGGAATTGTTGTGTGGTCTCTGCAAAGTAAATCATTGAAGCTTCTTCTGGACATTCAGCTTACTCTACAAGCCACCTAAAGGCAGACCCAATGTTTAGTGTTACCTTTGTCATATAGATAATTCAACAGATTTCCATCCAAGGTCTCACATACTTCCTACATCCTAGAAATCTAGAACCCGACATAGAAAAAAGTTGTAAGGAAAAAAAAATCCTTACTACAAAGTAGAGAAATCTGGTAATATCACTGTCAGGTAGCCAAGAAAGGATATAAGAAATTAAGGGGCTGAATCACTCAGTGGACTGTGGTCACCGGGGAGCCCAGCTTAAGGAAAACACCCCAACAGCTTGAGATAGGTGAAGTGCCAAGTGAAAGCAAGCTCCCAGCAAGATTACAAATATCACGTCCGTGCTCTGAGAGGCAGAATCTACACCTTGCTACACAAGTCATTTGGAAATTATTTATTGGGTTATTCATTTGACAGCACATTGTTTTCTTCCAAACTTGTTACATGCAAGCTAAGTAAGTCACACAAAATCATGTATTTCTGTAGCCTTCTGTATACCACACCTCTGTAGGAATAGAAGGATTTGGTTGCTTGTACTTCCCCCCTGTCCTTGAAAACAGCAGTAGAAAGGACCAGGCAGACCAAGTAGTAGAATGGTCTTGTCCTCGTAGCTAGTGCAGCAGTTGGACAAAAAGGGTACAATGCATTTGGGAAGCCATGAGAATGGACACAAGTAAAGAAATAAGGCTTACAGGGTACCTTGTTTTTGTTCATGTGTTCCCTCTTATTAGTATACTGAAGTTTTTTCTAGTAGAAACTGAATGAGAGCAGTATGGAGACTAAGCAAACTCATGCAGCACTCCCAGCACTGTGCACATGAAGTAACTCAGAACCACTGCCTCAGCATTCATGGAGCAGAAATCAGACCAGGAAGACAGAAAAAGCAGTGTGAAACTTAAACAAAGCAAAGCATCCACCAAATGGACAGTGTCAAAGCTAAGGACACCAGGAAAATGAAGCAAATGTGTGTACAATAATACAGTATTAATCTAGCAATTAATTTCAATGATTATAGTCTTTACAGATAAGAAACATCCTTCTAGTGTAAGCAGCATTAAGAGGTACTACACTTTAATTGCATATAACTCATTTTCTTATGAATCATTAAGTTGCTACTGTTTCACCAGAAGGAGAGAGAGAGAGAAGGAGAGGGAGAGAGAGAAAGAATCTCCAATTTCAGTTAAGTGCATCAAAACCAAACTAAAAAAAAAAAAAAAAAAAAAAAAAAATTATGCAATTCAGGTCAACAGGACTAACAAGAGCATTTTACATGCACTACAGATTAGCAAGATGTGCCCAACAGTGGGAATTAAAGTCATTAATTGCAATTATACCCCAGCTGAATGTTTTAGAATTAGGCACTATTCAGGTCTCATCATGTGCTTCTCCCTTATTCAGAAACATGCACACGTTACCTCACAACTAACTTGTTAAACACTTCTGTGCTCACCCATTAAACCACAGGTGGACACCCTTAAATACTGCAAGGATAAACAAATATCCCCATGCAGATGGTGTTACCCATATGCTAACATATAGGAAGTAGTATTAGGCCTGTGCTACTACTGAGGAAGTAAGGCAGTCAAAAAACTGATTTACCAGGAGGCCACAGACAGCAAGGGGCTCAGGCAGAAAACACGCGCAGGACATGCCTAATACAAACAACCATTCTGCTTCTCCTCACCCAGCCTATGAACACACATATGACATGCACTCCTCATTTAGAGGTCTTCAAAGAAGTAAAGGTAAAATAAAATTAAACAAACAAACAAACAAGCAAGAAACCAAAGTGGTATTTGCAGAAAGCCAATTAACTTTACAAAAAAACTATTTTAAATCAGAGCTGGGAAAATACTTGCATTTTTTGCCCTTCTGTGGTAGGTAAATCTATTTATTTCACTTGGAACTGCTTGGCATCATTCTAAATTTTCATCAGAACATACATCTGAGTGGTTGCCTTTACTTGCTTCACTTTGATGGCATGCAGCCAAGGTATCTGCTGCTAAGCTACAAGAATGCAGTACAGCATTAAGGGAAGAATCTCTTTAAAACCTTTTAATATAAGTATACGTGGTGCAGACATGACTTCTCCGTAGGTCTGCAGCAGTGTTCATACTGCTGATGATGGAGGTCTCTCAGGTCGCTGCACATTTTGGACTGTATAATATCGGACACGAGCTAACTTGGCTTTCCCTCAGGACACCAAGTAATGCACTTACGCAACTTCCATCTGCAGCAAGCAACACAAATCTGAAAAGAATTAGTCTAGGACCTGCATGCTCACACCCCTCACAATAAGAAAATGGCAGCAAAATTAATTTTCTCCATCTACTTAATTCCATGTAGGTCAAAAAGCTTATTTTTTTTACACGCATTTTTACATCAATTTCACGTTTTAGATTTGTTTCTTTTTTTTGGGGGGGGGGGAGGAGGGGTATGGTGGGTGTTAGTTTTTGGCATTATAGATTACAAAGACAAGTAAACAGAGGTCAGGAGAAGTGCCATCTTTGAAGCCTCCTTGTTCATTGTTAGTTTAGTCCCATGTTTGCAAACATAGTAATTACTGAATTTTATTGCATAATTGTTTTTCCAAGAGCTTGATTATTGAATGCATGTCACCGTATTTTATTGCAGACTAATTATCAGAGTTCAGAAACCTTTTATATGCCATCCTAAGACACTCATCATTACATCATTCAGATGCTTCCTTAGAATTAATACATTTTCACAACAGCCTGTGAAGCACTTGTGCAAATGTGGTCACCACAAAAAACAGTGGTTTCATAAACAGCAACTAATTTGGGATGCCTGACCTGAAAAACCATCAGCATTTTGTATTTGTAAGGCACTTTTATTTGTTTTAATCATAGCTTTCATAGATCAGTTTTACCTTTGACTGCCTAGCTCTTGTTTCATATTGGGTCCCCAAAACGAGAGATGATTAAAACCTCTTGTAAAGCACCTCATGTATATACTTGTGCAACATTGCATGGGGATTCTAGGCATAAGAGGAAATCCTGTTCCTGCAGAGGGTGTCCGAATTTTACTATGAAATCATTTTTCTCTTTGTGCAGTCTCACATCTCGTTTACTACTAATTTTTAGAGTAGAAGGGGAAAAACTGGAAAGCCCTGCATAAAATGGCCTCCTTCTGGACACAATCCCAATTATTTTGTTTGGTTGTTTTTGTTTTTTTGCCTGATTTAGGAGAAAGGTGTCCCGGGAAAGAAACATCTGCTGGGATATAGATTCATATCATGGAATTGATGAACAGCTTGGGTTGGAAAGGACCTTAAAGACCATCTAGTTCCAACCCCCCTGCCATAGGCAGGGAAACCTAGGACCAGACAAGGTTGCTCAAAGCCCCATCCAGCCTGGCCTTGGGCAGGGATAGAGCATCCACAGCTTCTCTGGACAACCTGTTCCAGTGCCTCACCACAGAGTGAAGAATTTCCTCCAAAACTCTAATCTAAATCTCCCCTCTTAAAGACATTTCCCCTTGTTCTGTCACTGCCCACATAAAAAGTTGCTCTCCATCTTTTTTATAAGCTCCCTTTAAGTATTGAAATGCTGCAATGAGGTCTCCCCAGAGACTTCTCTTCTCCAGGCTGAACAGCCCTAGCTCTCTCAGACATTTTTCATAGGAGAGGTGCTCCAGCCCTCTGATTATCTTCACATCTCTCCTCTGGACCTTCTCCAACAGGTCCAGGTCTGCCTGGTGCTGGGGATCCCAGGCCCGGACACAGCACTCCAAAGTGAAGCCTCACAAGGGCAGAACAGAGGGGCACAATCACCTCCCTCAACCTGCTTCTCCCAGTCTGTGCTCATGTCTGGGATTGTCCCGACCCAGCTGCAGCACCTTGCATTTCTTGAACCTCATTAGGTTCATGTAGGCCCACTTCTCCAGGCCCCTCTGGATGGACTCCCTTCTTTCTGTTGGATCAGCTGCACCACTTAGCTTGGTGTTGTCTGCAGCTTGCTGAGGGTGCACTCTATCCCACTGTCTATATCATTGATAAAGACACTAAACAGCTTAAACTTATCCCATCCCTGCACATCTGGATGGCATCCCTGTACTCTTCCCAGGCCCTATCTCTCTGCTTTCATTGACTTTGCATTTCCTTCTTGCACCTCATTCTGACCAGCAGGTCCTTGCTCAGTCATCCCAGTTTCCTGCCCTCCCTGCCCACTTTCTTACACAGGGGGATGAAGAGTTTGTGTGCTATACAGAAAACATCCTTAAAGAGTTGCCAGCTCTGTTCAGCTACTCTATCCTTAAGGACAGTGTTCCGGGGAACAGCAGATCACACTGTTACACAGAAGAACATGTAACTTTTAGTCTGCTCAAGAAGCCCCAGTTCTGTTCTCTTTGGACTACTGGGTGCTTAATATTGCATTCCTAATGTCTGTTCGTATACTCTGGGCACACATCTCCTTGAGCTTCATAAAAAAAAAACAAAAGAGACATAAAAGGAAAATACTTCATGCAAACCCACACTACTACTTACACAGAACAGCTGCAGGATCAAAGACTCAGCTCCAGCACTTGGACCTCAAACTGAGCTGATGCTGTGATAGCAGGAGCTGACCACTCTCCTGCTCTGGGATAACCACTAGATGTGTAGAAGGCAGGTACCTCCCTCTCAAGTTGGTTTTATACTTAGGAGTTGCCAACACAAAAATCCCGAGATTCCCAAATTCTAGTGGCAGTTCTGAAGGAAATATAATTTAATGACTACAGCCTCATGTTCTGTCCTGGCCTGTTTGGCCGGCATCAGTATCAAACTACTTGCAGCCTGTCCAGTTCCTATCTACCTTACCACTTGAATTTTAGGTGCAGTGTTAAAGCTATTCAGTCAGCAAACTGTGGCCCTGTTTGTGCTCAGAACACAACAAGTAATTCCCACTGCCTGCTTGTGACAGTAAGCATCCCTCATTGGTATGTAGCTGGGGAAAAGAAAAAGAGGAGGAAAGCCTGGGATCACAAGTTCATCTGGATCTTCTGTGTCTTCTCCCCTCCACTACACCCCACCACAGCCTGTATCTTCTTCAATCATCACATTCCTCTTGTGGCAAGAAAGCTACAATAAAAAGACCTCAAAATCACAAAATCAACAAAAATACCTGGCAAATTACAGATATGAGGCTAAACACTAGCCCAGGAACATAATTCCACAGCCCTCATTCGCCTGATGTTCTTTGTCAAGCCCTAGAAATAGGTAAGAATACTTATGCTATCAAATACAATAGCCATGTATTTGCCTCAGTACTGTTCTTCCGTTCATCTGTATACACAGATATCTGTATGACTAGTGACAATATTGCAGGGATACCAGTGTTGAATCCCTCCACTCTTCTGACAGTTTTTCTTCCTTCTTTCTCTTACTAGAGTTTTGCAGATGCCCCACAACTTTGAACCTCTCTGTGAAAGATTCGTTAGGAAGAAATACTTCTCTAAAATTGCTCTGTGCGCCAAATAGAAGAGAATAACATTAGCTAAAAAAAAAAAAAAAAAAAAAAAAAAAAAATCCCACATTCATTCTAGAGGATATCAGAGAGATATTGTCAAAATCACTACGCATGATCTCCACAGTTCCAGAGAAGAAAGTAAAATCTTTGGCATGTGCAGAAACAGGAGAAACAACTTGTCGAATGCTGAAGAAGGGATTGAAAAGCAGAAGGAAAAATCATAGAATCATAGAACCATTCAGGTTGGAAAGAACCCCTAAGATCATCTATTCCAACTTTTAACCTACTATTGACAAGTCCACCAATAAACCATGCTACTAAGTTCTACATCTACATTTTTCTTGAAGATCTCCAGGGATGGTGACTCAATCACTTCCTCTGGCAGCCCATTCCAACGCCACAAGATTTCTCCTGATATCCAACCTAAACCTCCCCTGATGCAACTTGAGGCCATTTAGCCTTGTCCTGTCAGTTGCTGCATGGGAGAAGACCATGATCCTCACCTTGCTGCAACCTCCTTTCAGGTGATTCTAAAGTACAATGAGGTTTTCTCTGAGCCTTTTCTCCAAACTTGTCGTGCTTGAGCATCCGTGGACGTTGAGTCATGAACATCTCCACATAACCAACAGTCCTCTGCAATCTTTCTAAGCTTCAAACAAGTGAGATCCAGAACATAACTAAAATATCAATCAGAAAACAGCAATAGTGTAGTATGTTTTAGCAACCAGCATGGCAGAATTCAGAACTTTGTCTATATCCACAAACACTCAAATCTCATGGCTGGCTGGGGAAAAAAAAAAAAATAAAAAAATAAAAAAATAAAAAAATCCTAGTGTCCATAATAGCAACAGAAGACATTATCTAATGTGCCTGGGGTACAGGTGTCTGCACGTGAGTCAGGCATCTGAGTTCATGTTACAGTCAATGAGCATCAGTCACCACTGCCAGTGGGGTCCATTCGATTTACCAAATTACCAAATGACAGCGCCTCATTTGTGATGGGATGAATAGCCTCTGTCCCTCACTGACTGCACTAGCTCATGTGGGGTGCCTAAAGTTACATAAGCAGCATCCTACTACTACTAGGACATGGGCATTTACTGAGCATTTATAATTTATTCAAAGAATGCTACATGGAGGTACATCATTTAACAAAAGCAAGAGTTTGCAGAGTTTGAGAGGTGGTAGAGAACACAGTTGTGCAATGGAAATCTTGCAGTGATTTAGGAATTTGAACCACACTAGGTCACACTGCAGAATGACTACCAGGCACATAATTTCTGTTAATTGGCCACTATACTGGAGACAAAGACTCCAAAGGCAAAAACAGACAAAAGTCACTGTTCCACAATGCCGTGGGAAGAATGGGGAGAAAGATTACAGGGAGAAAGAATATAATCCGGGATTCTTTTCAATACTTAAGGGACTGGAATTGAATACACAATCCATATATACAAAAGAAGTAGTGGAACTGCTTAGAACTGCCACTATGAAATGCCTCCACTAGGGAAAAAGTGGAAGTAAAATCACTTGCAACAATATAGTTCAATTCAGAGCTGGCAGTTATAAACATTTCCTAATAAAACTCTCAGTTATTTCTGAAATCATGGAAAATGCAATAGAGACATTGAAATGGCTGGACTGAATTGGGAAAACCTCTGCTTTTATATATACTGATTTTGTACCTAAAACAGAAAACCTTATGGGATTGGCAAGTCGGAAAAACTTTGGAAGCTAGATTGTAAGGATATGTTCCCAGGTGTCTAGTGCAGAGGTAGTGTGTTAAAAAAAAAAAAAAAAAAAAAAAAAAAAAAATCTTCAGAAAAGGAGTATTG
Source organism: Oxyura jamaicensis (assembly GCF_011077185.1). NCBI lineage: Eukaryota > Metazoa > Chordata > Aves > Anseriformes > Anatidae > Oxyura > Oxyura jamaicensis. Next base: position 72,120,612 of record NC_048926.1, read on the forward strand.
TGTGGAATCTCATTTTCTTTCATCTATATGAAAAGGCCAATGACAGTGTCTTGCTGAACTGTTGTCACTAACAAATCAATTAAAAAAAAAAAAAAAAAAAGCAATTATTGTTTTCAATCCAGAAATCCACATAAAATCTAACTGCATAGCACCTCATAAGACCTGCCAAACTGTTCCTAAATTTGAACATCACTACTTTGAAAGCAAAGGACATTCACACTGAAAAATGGGTTAGTGTTGCCTCAGACTCTTCAGCAGCCATGGTATCAAATCTGCTTTGAATTGGTTGATCTAGAAAAGTGCACCACAGCTAGTAGCACAATCTGTTGCTAAGAACAGATAGAAGCTGTGGAGTGGCGTTTTCAGATCTCACTGTCTCCACCAGCTACATGCAGTCTACATTAACGACTTATAATGCACTGGGGAGATTCTTTTTGGTGCGAACCTGCTCCATATTTATACATGCAGTTGTGGAGAATGCTGGTGCCCAGGGTGGCTGCCCTCCAGGTGAAGCCACACTCAAAGTGACACAGTGGGATACAGACCTCACTTTCAGCGTGGGCAGAAGGTGCTGCAGCAATCATCTCTCTGCACAGATACCGTGCATTACCAGCTGTGTTGGACATCTCTGTCAGTAGGGACGCAGGGTGGATGCACACACCCAGAATCACAAATCAGGCTGCACCAAAACAAGACCTGTCCCTTCCCTCTTCGCACAAACTACTTCGTAATGCAGCATATTGCAAGTAACAAAAACGTGTGGCCAAAGGGAGAAACTCAGGCAGATTTTACTGCACACACACATTCTTAGGATGGAAAATCCTCAGCAAGTTGATGAAAAAATGCTAATGATGACACTGCAATATATAATATATGCATATAAAAAGACCATAATAATATTGTCTGATTACTACAGAAATGGAGAAGCCCTGCCTGGACCTCTTCTTCTAGTATGCAGTTAGATGTTACTATGGGTAGCATGCATCTGGGAAGCAAGCTACATTCGTTATACATCTATGTGGATGATGGTGAAGAAAACACCAAATATATTTTAAAAGTTAGAAAAGGCAATTGAAGATAGGTGGAGTGCAATGACAGATTAGGGGCTGACTTGCTATTTTTAAGCTCCGATTTTTTTTCATTTGTTTCCTCCAATTTTTTTCTTATTTTTTGATGAATTAAACAAATCAAGTGAAATCTGTGCATTTCTGCTAAGAGAAACTCAGAGATAAAAATGAAAACAAACAAACAAAAAAACCTAGCATTGACTGTGAGACTGACTGGAGAATAAAATTAATGTAAAACCTTATGAAAATTTATTCTAGATAGATTTTGCATATTCATGTTCTAAGTGTGAGCTACACTGCTGTACCTGTGTAGGCTTTGGTCACTTTGTACAGCCTTTGTGGGATGTTTAAATCTGTGAAGGTGGCATTCTTACACGACAAGTAATTATGTAACATTTTGGTCACTGTGCTTTGGGATGCAGTTCTAATTTTATGTTCTTCTAGTCTTTCACTTGCTGATACGTCACCTCTTTGCTGTGGGGAGTTCCCAGCATCTCCATCAATAAACCTTTGCTGAATGGCATTTGCCTTGGGATCTACTATTTTCTCTGACAACTTAACTAAGGAGCATGCTCTTCCATTGCAACGTAACGCAATTATTTCATGAAGTTACAGTACCTCACAAAGAAGTGTTAAGAACGTCACACCATGATTTCTCTTTGATAATACCTTGTCTCCACAAATTCTGGTCTTACTACTGTCACTTCCAATTTTCTTTTTCCCTCAAGTGTGACTGACACTCAACGACAGAAAACAACAAGTCATTCTCAAGTTCCTGAGCAAAGTCACCTGTTGTGGGTTAAGGTAGCTAAAGGTTAATATTTAACTATTGAACGGCATCAGCATTCTCCAAGGTATGTCTGTGTGGATTTAACTATCTTTTAATAAGAAGGTGTTTCAAAAGTAAACTCATTCTACCTGTAACTCATTTCTCAGCTAGGTACATTCCCCACTTGTGTGTAGTTAAAAACAGCTCTTTTCTTGACACTACACCAGACACATACAATTTCAAGAGTTAGAATTAAATGCCTAAAAATGTTTAAATTTTGGCAAAAGTAAATGTGGCCACAGTATTTTCTTTTCTCTTTATTTCTAAATATGCTCATTACTAAGCAAACAGGTATGCACTGAATTACAAAACATTTATCAAGTAGCAAAATTCAGTCAGTTTAGAGATCACAAGAGTTATACTTTTCAGTTTATTTACTGTCTGTTGCCATAGAACATATTGTAAATTCTGATCGCAACTCTCCATGAGGAGCCAGAGGCAACCTCTTCAATGCAGCATGCCTTGAGCGGGAAACCTTGTCAATGACTCGTTTCTTGGTTACTCCTTGACTGCATCTCAAAGTCATTTTAAAACATTGTATTTTTTGTGATTATGTCCACAAACTATATTGTCTTATGATGGTCAACAAATGACAAGTGAGGGGACAGCTGTTACCTGGGAAAGTAAGTAAGAGAGCCAGGTACCTCAAAACTATCCTCACGCAGCAACAGAATCTTTTATTAGAAGATATGACAGAAACACTACTCCCAGTAGCATTAATACCTTAAAACTTTCCCACTGGTCCACTTTTTGAATTAAGTCCTTCTTCTGAAGGTAGTCCATCCACAAAAAAAAAAAAAAAAGTAAAAAAAAAAAGGGGGGGGAAATAAACATTTTTCATTCCAAGAATGCTTTTATTCAAAGCAATGCCACTATACTGTTAGCTATTACTAAACCACTGTGATCTGAACAACCCAGACACTGAGCACTGAGAAGACAAATTCATCCACCCTTTTTGAAATTCTGAAAGAAGTTGCTAAAACATGGGCCTCTCTGCCTGAACCTGGTAAGCCAAAATCTTTTCAAAAAGATAATATCACTCTTCAGGCATGTGTAAGGTCTATCAGACACAGGATGCTGCATGACACAGGCTTTTTCTTTGGCCTGATGCAGGTTAAGAGATTAACTTTTAAGTCATTGTATCTTCAGCTAAAATGACCTTTAAGTTTTGTTGCTACGTCTTACACACAGTGAATTAGAGGAGAGGTACAGCCAAAGCTGTATGCCTTTGTTATTTCAATGAATGTAGGTAAAACAGTGAGGTTTCAAACACTGTGAAACCACTATTACCTTTATGAAATAAATACAGAGCTACAGTAAGCAGTAAAAATTCAAATAATTGGATTCTGTTAATCTGTGGGGACATGGACTTAACACCGCATTTAATTTTCCTAAGTGGGAGGAAGATTATTGTAGGAAAGATACAAAGAACAGTGTCTGCTCAAATCATAGCAAATTCACAAGCTTAAACACACAAGGACAGTTATTAGTAACTATATCCAAGCATTTTGTTGTTAAAACCTATAGTTATGAAACAAACTACAATACAGGTCTCCTCTGAATGCAGACAATCAAAACAGTAATATCTATATTCCACTACACATTTCCATAATTCTTAAAAAAATAAAAATTTAAAAAAAAAAGTGAACTCACAAGGTAACAAATGCCAGTCTCCAATGATACACGAAAGAAAGCTTACTTTTTAGGCACTTGATTTTACTCTTGAAAGAGACTAGCCACTCACTGATACATAGGCATTCTCCCTCCAGAATTTCTGACAGAAAAACTGAAATTCATTCATTCTACTCTCTCATCTTCATAAAGGGGTAATTGTTGTTGGGAGCTGCACTTGTTTATGGTCTGTGGCTCCTGTGGGGAGGAGAAGCATTTTAACATCAGAATTCAAGTTCTTCAAATGTAATACCTTAATGTCATAACTTGCTTTTTTGAAACAAAGCTTCTTCCACACAGTTGCTCTTTCAATAAATCTTTTTTTTTTTTTTTTTTTTTTTTCCTGAAATTATTTTGAAACAAAATCAAAGTGGACAACAATAGCTGCTTAGCATTTACAAAAAACTCTAATAAACTTTGAGGGACATTAAAACCATTTTTATTTTTAAATAAAAGCTCTCCCTGAACACTATGAATGTGGCATTGAACCAGCACGCTTGGTTCAATGCCACATTCACAGAATATCAACAGATTCATGCACTACGCAGTTTTTTAATATTAAGAAATGTATTATACTTTTAAAGAAATTGCTTTGAAAATATCATCCTGAAGGACTCTGAAACAGTTCACTGATATCTAGAGGTAAAAGAGAAAAAAAAAATAATAATACATTGTCATAGAAATTTTTTTTAAAGCTCTTAGTATTTTAATGGATCTGACAAATCTTATGAAGGTATTTGGCATCTTCTGCAAAACAGAGTTGTCGTTCCTGTAACACTTTAATGTTGCCTCATGGCAGACTGTTGGAAGAGCTAACAGCACCAGTGTGGCTCAGTCTGCAATAATTAAGCTGCTGTGCCTGTTGGGAACCAGATACCCAAATCTGAATGTGTTTGCTGACTGAAGCACGGTCTCCTGTATACCAAAGTACAGTGCCGGCACTCTCCCCACTCAACTCCAAAAACTTCTCAGCAGAGCTCTTTTCTGACATTTGTCTTGCCAAGCAATACCAAAGCAAATCAAACTAAAATGAAAAGGGGCTGTGAGCTAAGGAAAACATTTTTTTTTTGCATACGTTTTCCATAATCACCAGTTACTTAACTTAAAGACAATGCACTTTTTTTCCAATATTCACTCTAAGGATGTCAATGAAACTCTTGTGTAATTAATTCTTCTTACTCTCTCTCCCTTACTTGTGTAATTCCTTAGTACAAATCACTCTAGTGTCTAAACTACCCAAGTAATTAGCACAACAAGAGTTTATTTTTCTTTCTCTTTTGGAGAAGGTAGATCTGCTTCATGAAAAAGTGACATAAAACTTCTATTTCTTTTTCATCCCATTAGTGCATTTGTGTGGTTAAATTAAAGCACTGTTCTCATACCACCAGCAGTTAACATGTGTAACGCTGAGTTTTCATTATCATCCAGTTATCTGATCTGATTAAAATAAATGTCTTCCGTTATCAGACTGAAGGCTCACATTTTATTACTTTACTCCTGTAAGAATATGAGCTTGTTTTCTGAATAAAAAGGACTGATTAATTTTTAAATATTTTCTCATTCTTGTTATTGATTAGTTTTAGTCACTGGGGGAGTTTCCTGAACACCTTAGCAGATGTTTCTGTCTGCATGAGTACACAAACAAGTGTACTTTAAAGAGTTAACATGTGCAAACTAACATTTGAAAGTTTTATTGTGCATCAAGCAAAAAGTGAATGGGGAGAAGGGTATTTTCTAATGGTCTGCCTTGAAAATTCAAACTGAGAGCTAAAAACGAAACGAAACGAAAAGAATAGAAAAGAAAATAAAATAAAAGAAAAGAAAAGAAAAGAAAAGAAAAGAAAAGAAAAGAAAAGAA
>NC_048926.1:72126046-72389009 GCF_011077185.1 Oxyura jamaicensis
AAGAAAAGAAAAGAAAAGAAAAGAAAAGAAAAGAAAAGAAAAGAAAAATCAACAAAACAACAGTGTTCTGGCTCTTTAATAGCAGACTATTTGTCTAATAGCATTTTTAAAGATGTAAACATAGTTGATGCTTAAAGCAAAGCAAATTTCAGCTTGCTCTCACGTAATTATTTTGCCTCTGCAACGCTAAATGTAATTACAAACAACACAAGCATCCATCACTAGAAAAACACAATTTAAGATTCCCAGAGAACAGATAAGAAAAGGCATTGTTTTCACATAGTTCCCTTAGTCAAGCCGTAGTTTAACACCACCACAAATAAACAAGCGTACTAAGCCAACGTAAAGCAGACAGAGAAATAATCGCGTTTAATTTGATCTGGGGGATCCTGGGAGCCTCGCTCACCGCCGCTCGCAGGAGCACACCTCGGAGCAGCGAGTTGAGCACGGCACCACTGCACGCGTCTCCACGGGACGGAGTTCGCTTAACCATTTATCGTCCCATTTTAGCAGGCAGGTTCTGAAGGGAGAGAAGCCCACGGGCACGGAGCAAGGTTAGCAGCTCTCGTGGCACGTTTACAGTGCCCGCAGAGGGGCTGGAAGCTGCCCCGTGTCCGCGTCCCTTTCCGGCCACCACCATCAGGAGCCGCCTGGATGACGCCCTCCCCGCAGCCCTCCGCAGCCTTCCCTCACCCTCTGACTGCTGCTCGGCTCCTCCAGCGCAGGGACCGGAGCCGGGACAGGCCGCCCGGGCTCCCAAAACCTCCCCATGACGCCGCCAACCGCACATTTCTCGGGAGCCATCTGCGGCTGTGCCCTCGGGGAGTCCGTCCGCGCGACCGCTCCCGAAGCCCCTCGGCACCGCCGGGCAGCGCCGTTCCCACCGACCCCGGGGCAGACCCGGGAGGGTCCGGGATGTGTCCCCTCCGCTTACCTGCTTGTCCAGCGCCGCCTCCCTGACGCTGCCGGCGGCGGCTCCCTTGGGGACGGGCGCCCGCTCGCAGCTGCATCCCTCCAGCATGTACATGCCGGCGGGCCGAGCGCTCTGCTCGTTCTCGAAGTAGAAGAGCACGTTCTGGTAGAGGGCGAACCACTTCTCGTGCCAGCGGCTGGCCTCGGCTGCCTTCTTGCTCAGGTAGCCGCGCTTGGTGCCCTCCTTGCGGGCCAGCAGCGCCAGGTACAGGGCGTGCCCCTCGTTGTACCGCACGCTCTTCTGCATGGTGATCCGTAGCCGCCCGGCATCGGACGGGCACCCACAGGCTCACCCCGGCACCCCGAGCCCCGCACCCCTAGCTCCGCCCCGGCGTCGGGGCCGGGCAGCGGAGGGTGGGGCGGGAGGGTGGGGGGGGAGCGAAAGGGGAGGGGGATGCCCCCTTCGGGGCCGCTCCGTCACGTGTGGTGAGGTGGTGGTGGCTGTGGGGGGGTCCCAAGGGGGGATGAGCCGTAATCCGCTTTAAATCCGAGCGATTTAAAGAGTAAAGTCGCCGCCGCAGCGCACGGTCCCTCCCCGCGGGGGCGGCGCGGTTCCGGAGCGGGCACTGGGGGGAGGGAGGTGGGGGGGGGGAGGAGGACGACGACGACCGGGGTCCTCAGGGAGGTCGTCGGACCCTGTGCTCGCTGCTCCCAGCTAAAACCCCTCCACGGGGGTCTGCCCGTGGGGTGTGTCCGCTTCGTTTCGGGGTCAGAACAGGAGCCGGGAAACGCTCCCGACACCTGTGGTTCGCGGGGTGCGTTGCTCTTAGGGGCGAGGAGGAGGATACGAGAGCTGCGGGACCACCCCCAGGACCACCACCACCACGACCACCCCGGGGAGCCCCACCCCGCCGGGAGTCCCCCTTTTTTCCTCCCCGCAGCCCCTGGGGCTCGGCGCGCCCCGCAGGGCAGCCCCCGTCCGTCTTCTCGGCGGGGCCAGACCCGGACTTGGCTCTGTGCCCCCCGCCAGGACCGAGCAGACCCTGCCCGCAAAGGACGGGCTCTGACACGGCCGGGAGGTGCCTTGCGGAAACCGTAAACGGTATGGAAATTTCCGGGAACTGAAGGACCCTTCCCTTAAATTTGCTGTACTGTTCAAGCATCCTTTTCTGGTTCTTTCACACACGCACATACACACCAAAACAAAACAAAACAAAACAACAACAACAACAACAACAAAGCATTTAAAACTCTCTCATTTAAAAACGTGTTTTTTGTCTGCTGCTTTGTTAGGCTCATGCAAATAGAGAATAAAATTGTTTTCTCTTGTTGGCGATCTGAACAAAAACGTGAAAATTGTAACATGTTGCAACAAATGGTACGCCATATCCTGCACAAAACGAGCGGGAAAATGTTGCCTGTGTGATCTCTCCCTCTCGATGGTTTTGATTTTAAGTGTTACTGGCACAAACCGCAGACACATTGGAGCTTGTTTTCTGAACATACAACTTTGAAGCAAACAGACATAGAAATTCTGCAGGAACTGACCGGTCCCTGTTGTAGCTGGTGCAATCTGAGCATAACACATGATTTTCACGGAAAATCCAGGTTTTGGACAGGGACTGAAGACCACTCAAATGACAAACACGTAGGAAATAACTCATATTCATGCATCTTGACAACTGGGTTCTTACTTGGCTCTTACTGTGGATCTTTAACTCAGTTTCACTCTGTTCTGTGCTGAGTCCAAATTAATTTGGTGTGTGAAATTTCATGAAATACCGTATTTCTTGATACAAATAAATGGCAAGGCAGTAAAATTAAGGTGAAAATGCAGGGTGCAATTCAAAAGAGTTTTCACTATGTGCTGGTCAAAGCTGTCATAAATATATATATATTTATATATATATATAAATTTTCTGCCCAGAAGTGACCATGAGAGCTTGTGGGGGCAAGTCAGTGAGTTGTCACTTCTCTGAGTGACAAGTGACAGGAAAATCTATTTTAGAATGTATGTAAAATGTAGGCCTCCATTCTGAGAAATAAGTTGAGATAAATTCCGCTAATACCTAAAGCAATGGGAAAGTGTTGTTTCACTATCATTTTTGTCTGTTTTGTTTGTTTGTTTGTTTGTTTCTGCTGTATATTGTTACAGACTCAGAATGCTTTCTCTTCATTTGTCACTAGGTTGTGATAGTAAATCATTATTTACCTTTACATGGTAAATTAATCTCTCAAATGCAAAACAATTTTGTAAAGCTGTTGAAAAAATGCTACAATATCTCAAGGGGAAAAATAGATTTTGCTAAGAATTTATAAATATCTCCTATTACATATTGTGTGAAAAGTAGAAATGAACCAAAATCTTTGTAATTTTACTTAAGAAGACAGTTTTGCTAGTATAATAAAGCACAGACTAGTCGTGATTCAAAAGGTATTTATAATATTCACCTGAGATTTAATTATCCCATAAAGCTGGAGCCTTTTCAAACATATTATGATATACATCACTGGTACAGTAAGTCCCAAATACCTTGAAAATAACTATATTTTCACATATACAGAAAAGTTATTTACCTTTGACCATTCACATTTTAGAAGACTATGAACAGTTAAGTGCTTGTTGAACCTACCTATTGATGTCATTTGAGAATATTTGCTTTTCTTATTTTATCAAGTCATTTTGGGGGTAGGGGGAAGAGGGGCATTTTTCTAGCTAACCAATTTTAAATCACCATGCATATGAAGTTATTCTAATTCATTCCTTGCAATTACTTATTCTTTTAGCAACTGGAAGTGAATGTTTGGGGTCAGCACTGTACACATTATAATTACACAAAGCATGGGTAGTGCCTCTGATGCCATTTTCACATCCTTCCAGGGAAGAACATTTGAACCCATTTTAAGCCAAAAGAGTGTGGAAGTTCCATGCATAGCAGAAACATCCAGCTATGACACAGACCAGTGCTGCCCAGGTTCTTCGCAGCTCTGAGTCACATGAACTGAAAGCTCTGGGAACTGCTGTACTGAAAGGTAACAAAGGGAATGCTCCTTTCAGAGGGAGATTTCGGCAGCCAGTAGGTATCTGCAGATCATTTATTTGTATCTATTTGAGGTCATTGTCATGGTATTTTAACGCATGAGCTTCTTTGTGCTAAATGCTGCACAGACTCAAGAAAAGGTCTGTGTGCTGCCTATCATGATAGGCAGTGCTCTCAGTACACAACTAGCTTATTTGTTGCTGAGATTCATGGAGAATGAGAGTGAAAAGAGACTTTAGAGGAACTTTTGAATTAAGCAATTTGGTGTCAGGATAGGTCATTGGAGAGATCTTGCCTGTGGTCAGGGACAGTGCGGAAAAATAGGAAGGACTACCGAAGGGTGTTGTTCTCCAGTTAGGTTGGAGAAAATCAAAACCAGGAAAAAAAAATAATAATAAAAAATAAAATAAAATAAAAATAAAAATAAATAATAATAATAATAATTAAAAAAAAGCAGTACTTAGGCAGGAAGCAAAAGCAAGTGGGTAGTAGAGAAATTCTGCCTGGTTGTCAGAATGACAACCTAATGAGTGCATTGCAGATAAAGTGCAGAGGAAGCAGGTGAGGAAGCAGGTGAGGGGTAGGAAGGGCTAAGGCATTGCAGAAGACAGTATGAGGATCCTAACCATGGGGAGCAGGGCAAGGAGCTTCTGGAAGTGTCGGTGGAGAGAGGGCTGTGGGGAAGACAAAGTTAGGAGTGAGAGAGCATGACAGTCATGGCTGCTGGAAGCAGGGGGCTGCTGAGAGGTGGGATTCACAGAAGAGACCCTGGGGACGATGGTGGGAAATGGGAAGAAAAGGGACCAACACATGCGGGGCAGACTGTAGACAGTGGTGGATGGTAATGTGGAAGAGGGGAGTTGGTCAGGTTGGTCCAATGCTGCAAATGAAGTGAGGATGAGATCAAGGGTAATGCTGGAAGAGAAAGCAGTATCAGCAGTGCTGGTGGTCTGAGACACTGCTGAAATCACATCAGAAGGAAAAGATGCAGTTTTTTGTCTTTTAGCCTGCTTTTAGCCAGTTCCTTTGTTCCAAAGACAGCACAGAGTCATAAACTGGGATTAAAACCAAAGAGCCAGCATTCAGCTTGTTGACCAAAGGTTTGATGATAAGGAACATACATGGGGAGTTTTCTATGCTTACTTAATTAAAAGCTCCTGAAGTGCCTTATGTAGGGCAGTTACAACAGACATAAACTAAGTTCTAGATTTACAATGCAAAACATACTGAAAATAGTATTTCATAACTTTTTCACGTCACTGAAATTTTCATAGTAAAGCCGCTACTCACTTATGGGGAGTACGATTGTCAGAGCTGACTCCCGATTTTTCAAATTATTGGAGATCATTCCCCTTTTTCTTATTCCAAAACCCAGTGATCAGTGCGGTACCCATACAAAGACTATTGCTCACGAATAGCCAATGCATGAAACTGTCTCGACATTCTTGGGAGATAGCTTAAATGAGTTCTTTAAATGTTCCAAAGGCATTGGCATGTCATAACAGAGATTTCATGTTCTCCAAATGTGAGTCAGGAGAGAGTCTGATGACTGAGCTCTTGCAAGTAAAGGGTTCAGCAGAAATCAGGCTATGATTGCTCCAAGTTTCAAAAAACCCTTGGTAACTGGGAAAATTACTTTAGAATTAAAAAGACATATTATGATAAGTGTTCCTTTTTTTCTTATTCAGTGTGAAGTGAGCATAAATGGAAATCACTTTTTGCTTTTGCTCTCTTCAATATATTGGCATAAAAATAGGAAAAAAATGTGTAAAATGCTAAAGCATTCTCATTGCTTGGGGAAAGTAAGCCCCACAGACTGGAAGAAAGATACAGCGAGCACAGTGAGTGCCATCTGGAATAAGTAAGTAGCCCTGGGAAGAATTTGTGATGTTTACAAGGCTCAATACTGATATGAAGAATCCTTTCCATCTGGCATAAAGCATGCAAGTAATCTGCCACAGGAGTGCATAATTCAATAGAAATGGGTTTGATAAACTAGAAGTAACATTCCCCATAGTCACCTTGAAAGAAACATTTAATGTATTATGCAGCTGAGCAGCTTTCAAAAGTACAGCAGCTTACTTTGTAGGTAGGCAGGCCCACATACTATAAAAACCAGTTTTATGGGAAATGAAATCTGTTGTCCTCTAAAGAGAAATCAAACATTGCAGGGCACCCACATCATCTCAAGACCATGTGAAATTTCTGAGACAATACCTTTTTATGAGAACATTGCATTTATATTTGATACAGATGCAATACATTAAAAACCATTTTAATGAATCCATTCAGATGCAGCTGGGACTCTTACAAACGCCTGGAGAAAATGTGTATAACAGAAGAAAAAAAAAAAAAAATCTTAAAAGGTTGTAGGCAGAGCAGTCCTGAAAACAGTGATCTGAGCCAATGTTACCACCCCAAACATGATCCACTTGCAAGCAAAGAGATATGAGGCAATAGTCTTGTTTAAAAGGAACTAAGAAATTAAGCTTAACATCAGTCACTGTTTGCTTTGGAGACTTCTGACTGGCAGGTATCAGTTTGCAATTTCTGTTAACACACGGTTTTCCTGGTCCAGATTTGTGGCAGTCTGATTCTTAGCTGATAACCTGTGTAGATGCTTGGGAGCTATGGTGTACACTTTCCTGGCAAAATAAATAAATAAATAAATACATGAAAATAGCTCAGAGAAAAGCATCATAAAATTTAAAAAACTGAAACAATATCCAGCTACAATTATATTCAACAGTATATCATGAACGCATAACTCATCTTGCATGGTAGATTGCTTTCCAAATTAGAAGTATATTAATCACACTTCAAATCAACTCATATATATTTTTAAAGTAAAAATAGAAACATAACATTTATTGTACCTATCACAAAGCCACTACTATTTCATGCTAAAGTGAATCAAGGCCTGAATCTATACAAAACTATACTTGGTCCTTTTTAATGCCAAAATAAATCATGACTTATTTCATAATTAGTTTCCTTTTGAATGTATGAAAGAAATAATTCTATCATTAAATATAAATAAATAAAACGTGTTCACCCATTTGTATTACTGTTAATGTTATGTTTATCTGCCTCGTGGAGTCAGTCGTATGATTGTTCTGAGTATTAACAAAATTATTTGATTTTTTCCGCTAATAAAACTGATCAAACACTTGTGTTAGTGAAGAGGGCTAAAAGGTGTATCTTTTTCCAATTTGATCTTCCATTTTCTTGTATTAATAACCAAGTTAGAGTTATAATATTGGAGTATATGAAGTAAGACCATTTCTTTGTTGTTGTTGTTGTTGTTTGTTGTTGCTGTTGTTGTTTTTGTTTGTTTTTGTTTTGTTGTTTGTTTGTTTGTTTGTTTTTAACAAGGGAAGAGGCAACATGAAAATATTTCTCCAGTTGATTTATACAGTTTCTATTTTTTGCTGTGGTATGTAATTACTTTGGAGAACTACACTTAAATTTCTGACATATGTATAGATATATAGATCAGATATAGCTATACCATAATTGTTTTAGTCATGTATTAGGAAAGGCTTATTAGATGATGCTTTAGAGTATTCTTCAGGAAGACCACCAAAAGTCTGGGATTAACATGTTCTTCAGATTCATGAGCCTGCAATATAGATGTAGTAAGGTAATGAAACCCACACTGTTAAAAGAACATTTTCCTGATTTTAACATTTCAGAAAAAAAAAAAAAAAATACCCATTCTCAATTATGCTCAGTGCAAAAATTTCTAAACATGTTACACTCCAAGAATCTGCAGAAGAAATGGGTTACGCAAAATATACTATTCAACCATTTCAACAGACTGGAAAATTCATTTTTTGTTGTTGTTGTTTTGTTTTGTTTTGTTTTTTTGTTTGTTTTCAAAAGTCACATGGTCTGACATACTTGAAAGTTCTTCCAAAGTGCCTGAGGTCAAGTATTTGTCCTTTCCTCCAAATGTTAACTGCCTCTCAAACTGAGTGCTTCGTGGGCACCATTAAAAAACACAACCAGTCCTAGCATAAACTGCTCAAGAATCCTCAGATTTCTCCTCCCAGATGAAACTCACTTCCCTGACAGGTACCATAACATTTCCTTGTCCCTTGGTTTCAGTTCATTGGGAACAAATTCAATGAACTTTCTTTGAACAGCACTTTGAGGTAAGTTAGTGAAAAATCCCTGGAAGAGCTTCAGATTGCAGCTTGTCTCATTCTGCTGGATTGTGGAAGGAAAATATATCCCTTCTACTTCTCCAAGCCATCTGTACTGTTATGGCTTCTGAGAAAGTTTAAGTTTTACCCCAGATTCTGAGATTTAAGAGATAAAGTTTTCTATTATACATGTGTATTATATACACTTTCTTAACATGTATTGTAATTTGCTTTATGTGTTTTGTAAGCATATACTTCTATTTTAAATGTTTCTACCATTGGATTTAAGGAGATGTTTCCTAGAATTCTAGGAAACTATCACTATTATCAGTTGCTGATGTAATTATTATGTATGATTAAACTTGTTCATCCCATAAAAGTGAAAATATTTCTTCCGGAGGGTATGCCTTTCTGTTTCTGTGTTACTCATCCATAATGCAAGCTGACAAGTGGTGTAATTGCAAGAAAGACAAATGAGAGGTCTAGATTATAGGATGCTTTCCTGGCAGATTCAGGCTCTATTGAAATTATTTCAATAAGGGTTTTCTTAAGTGTTCTCAGGTTGTGCTGGGTAGACTCAAAAGAAAAAAGAAGTCAGATTGCTTGCAGAGAGCTTGGTGTCTGTGTAGAAGGGGAGAATAACTCCAAGTTATTCCCCTCAGTCCCTCCCATAGCCACATACTGAAAGTTTTCCGATCTATTTTTTCTCAGAAAAGCTTTTTAAATGCTCCTAAGTGAGGTAACTGAATAACTCATGGAATTAGTAATGTGATAACAGAGCTTTATGCCTTCAGGTCACTGGTTCTTACTCAGTAAAAGACAGTAATTTGGACATATCCTGCTCTAAGTTATAAAACATCCACTAGAATAAATGATTGCTCATTTGTGTCTGAATCATTATCTGGGATCTGATCAGCAGCCTATGTAAATGAGTGAATGCAACCTGTCTTCCTTTTTTGTCTTTTTTTTTTTTTTTTTTTTTTTAATAGTTTGGTAACAGATACAGCTATAGGAAGAGCAAAGAGAAATAAGATAAAAGAGGTCAGTGTGCTGCATACATCTGTTGAGCCACACTTCCTCCTATTTACGGCCATCTTTCTCTGATGTAAAGCTCAAACAAAGGCAGAAATATCCCCTGGGTATATTCACCAGTATTAACAGGCTTAGGCCTTAGGACTTAACATCTTATTGCCATTACTTCAGCCAGTTTAGTGGTCCTAGTAACATTAACTAAACAATCAGAAGACGAAATTTTAAAAAGCAAAATGTGCTGAGCATTTTCCTGCTGATTTTTGGCCCTGGCTCTGTACATAGTAAAAAAAACGAATCCTACATGATTAATCTACCTACATGTTTGCAGGAGCTTCAGGCAACCACCACAGCTGGACTAATTTTGTCATGTTGCAATTGCCTCTTCAGCTATGGCTGTGAAAACATGTTTTATAACTGCGGTAAATGGTTGACTCACATTTGGATATGTCACACATATGTATGCAGATAGTTTTATATAAAGACTGTGGTTTTATTGTTCTATGTCACTCTTTTTTCATCAAAACTCACTTCTTCCGTAACACTTAATAGATATTAATTGCCTAAAATTAGACTCACCAGATATGACTAAAATTGAATTATTACATAAAAATGGATACAAAATATAGATGAAATGTATATAATGTATATTAAAGGTACTGTTTAATTTCTCTTTGCACTATTTTTATGTTGTATGCTTTCCTGAATTACTGCTCTAACTTGAATTGAGCTGTGAACAGTACTGTCAGCCTTACTTGGAAATACTGTATAGATTATATAAATCTATTAACATATATGCATTAGAATAGCTGTTAAAATTAGAAGTTCAAGCATACTGAGAAACAGACAAGAGAAGGAGTTAGGTACAGGAGTTAGGTAGGAAAGAAGAAAACAAAATTAGGAACTACTGGCATGCTGATTTCATTTGGGCTTCCTAGCAGTATTTACTGCTGTCATTCCCTCTGCTGTTTTCTTCCCAGATATAGCAATATACTTCATAAATAAAATATTCAGGAAAGATAACAAAGTCTCAAAGTGCCTGTTTATTCTGCTACCTCTAAAACACCACTTTCAGAGCTAATTTTCTTCATTGATCAAGCAAAAATACTGCTATGCACAAATTTCCTGCAGTGCTCACCTGGCTAGAAAAACTGAGCAGAAATATGAATGTATTTGCATTATAAACAAGAGTTTTTTCCCCCAAACACATTTTTCATTATAATCAATTATATCGAAAGTTTTGTCTAAAAGCAGAATCTGTGGAAATGATGCTCATATACTAAAAACAAAATATATTTTTTTAAAAAATGAAGTCAGTGGAGAAGTAGTGTCATAATGCAGCAAAACATGTCACATAAGAACAGAAGAGTTAAAACTGCTTCCCGCCCTCACACAAATGAATCAATTGGTGTAGGACACCAGGCACATTCCCATGAATGTCTACAAGCTTGATAATGTCATTTTCCCTCTATCTTGAAAGCTTTGGGGTTGTTGTTGTTGTTTGTTTGTTTGTTTGTTTGTTTTGGTAGAAGGGATCATAAAGGCTACAAAAGCCTGGAAAACAAAATCCTTTTCCAATACAGTATATTTATAGGGTTTCATAGGAAGGCTGGACTGTAGTCATCCCTGTGGTGGGAGGTAGTGGTGCTGTGTCCTTATCCACATCGTTGTCAAGGTCACCAAACTGGCACTTGCTGCACCAACCCCACCACAGCGTGTGCTACTTGGCCAAAAATGTGCTGTGTGTGCAGTCCCAGACAGTGCATGTCAATGATGTGATGCCATCTGTGACTGCTAGCCCTGACTCAAAGCTTTCAGTTTCCAGTACTCTCCTTGTCCTACTCGCTTTGCTATCTTTTAGGAAAATCATTAATAGTAACAGACCATTTGGCTCTCCCCTCATCCTCTTTGCTTCAAAGTCTTGAAAGGAGGTTGAAGCTAGTGCTGAAAAGACCCAGGTAACTGTTATTTCAGAAGACAGGTTTATTATTGAGGTAATGTGATAAGAGACACAGAAGAGATGCATCATCAAATTCATGTCCTACAAAATGAACATCCTCTGATCTTTTTGTTGTTGTTGTTTGTTTTTGTTTTTGTCCTTAAGGAATTGCAGACTCGTTTCCTACTGTGACAGAAAAAGTTACTCTGTCACATTGAGAAAGGGTCTTCCAGGAAACCAGTCTTCCCAAACTACTGAAATTATATGACTTGTTACAGTAACTGCAAATAGATAAGCTAGTACATGATGTAGGGCTATGTAATTCATTCACGTGTATAAAACCCCACAGACACACACTAACTGGGATACCATAAGCTCACAAAGCCTGGAAGGACTTAACAGGTGTACCCCATCCCTTCCCTACAGACTCAGGGAAGCCAGCACCACCCTGCCTCCCCAGTTTCTGAGGTCTGCAGGACTTTTTTTTCCCAGAGCCTGCACACAGTCTATTCAAAGTCAGTATCTTACCTTACCTTTAGCAGTGTTCCCCTAACACGCGAAGTGAATCTTCTTTCCCATGTTGTTGAGCACCGGTTTCTCTGTACCCTCGAGGGACATGGAGATCTGGTGAGTCCTTCTTCTGCCAATGCCTTTCATCTTCCAGCTTCCTTGGTTGTCCTTCGCCAGGCTAAACCTCTTCACAGTCCCTGCTTGGCCCCATTTCCAGACACCTTGCTGCTCTTGCCACTCTCTCTTGGCCTGACTCCAGCAGGTCCATGTCCATGTGGATGTGGTGCCAAGAAGGCAACCATGCCGAGTCGTCACAAGCTCCAAGAAGAGCACCTGCCGTGCTTGATGCACTCGTGCTTACAGAGCTTCATCCAACGCCTGCCTGTTTCACAACAGTATGGCACTGTTGACTCATATTCGGTTTGTGGTTGATGACTAGCTCCGGATCTTTTTTTTATTATTATTATTATTTTTCCCTGCAAACTGACACCTAAACCAGATTTGAGGATAAACTGTTACTGTAATGCTAGAAAGAAAACTTCCAAATGGTTCGGTTTCAGGGACATGCAATTCATGCCCCTGTGGCCACACAAATGTTTGGCCATTGCAAGGGAGGGAACAACACAGACAGCAGGACCAGGTCCCTCGGGGACACAGGTATTCTTCTTTCAAAATGTTTGTGGCCTGAAGCCCCGGGGGTTTGAAGATCACTTAAGATGCAATACTTTGTTTCACATATTTCATTTAATACTTTGCTGTCTTCAAAAAGAACAGTTTCACCCTCATTTTAGCTCAGTTCCACTCCCCCACTTCAAGTGCACATTTTTACTACTTGTTTTGTACAGACAATAGCAATCCCATGCCTGTATGGTGAGTTGGGCTAGTTTGCTCATCTGCCTGACAAATACACCAGCAGTAAAACTAGCAGCAGTCCTTGTCCTGTGGCCACTTAATTGCTAGCACTGATACACAGAAAGAGGTTGACCAGTGCTGGGGTGGAAGGATGACAGCAACATGTCTTAGCGCATTTTAAGCCAATCTAAGTTGAAACTACACCTTTTCTGACATGGGAGCAGTAGATTGCTAGAGGACACACAACTGCATTTAATTAAATGAAAATCTTCGTCTGCATAGATTGCCAGCAGAACCTGACTGGCAAATCTAAATTTTAAAACCACTGGAAGACTCAGCACTCTTTGGCTGAAAAATGTACAGGACTGAGAAACTTGTCCTGCAATTTCAAATGTGACATTATTGTACCTGTTCCTTCTTATCCTTATCTTAATGGTATTTAAGTATGATTAGCTGCACTGCCTCAAGCTTCAAATGTGAACTTTTTTTTTTTCAGAAATTTCGTTGACTTGAGCTCACAAGACATATATTAGGCTTAATAACTTTTTGGCTTAATAACTTTTTTTTTTTTTCAGAAGAAAGTTTTCAAGTTTTTATTACATCATTTCAGTGCTCACTTCTCTTTTAGGCCTGAGAGAAGCAAACAGCTAAGTTATACCTAATGTAAGAACAGTTTTGTGAGTTTGACTTTCTTTTGTCAATAACTTTGAAGATGACTTTGAACAGCATGTGCAATCTATATATACAAGCGGTAAATACTAACTTGATTAAGGGACTGTATTACTTTTTTACTGATTAAAATAGCATGTCTTCATGGAACTAAAGGACAATGTCCTGTAATAGGCAATTCCACAGAAGCTTTGCTAAATGTCCGCAGAAGAACAAACTGCATTTTAATTTAATTTAATTAATTTTATTTTATTTTATTTTATTTTATTTTATTTTATTTTATTTTATTTTATTTTATTTTATTTTATTTTATTTTATGTTTTCAGCTACTTTATAACTCAAGGAGAGAAAAAGAACAGAGGAAAGGGACCTGAAGACCCAGAAGGTGACAGCAGAAAGGCTTGTGCAGTCTTTCCCCAGCATGTTGCTGGCAGTGCAGGGGGTGGGCAGGCAGGGCAGATGGGTGAATGCCTGCTCCCCATAATGCACCAGGAGAACATAGTGCTAAGTATTTGCTTTCCTAGAGATAAATGCAGAGGGAAGGACTGCACAGAATGGAGCTACCACCAGCCAGGGTCCTTCCCCACCAGGAAACCAGAGTGTGATGCCACCAGGGTGCCCAACAGTGATGGCTGACACTTTGTGCTTGTAGGCACACCATGAGAGTCAGTGTCCTGCAGTTAACACAGTTACCATAACTTCCTCTGCTGAGGACTCCATAAAAAAAGATGCAAGTTCTTTGTGCTTTTGAAGTGGGTCTCATACGTGCCCTGTCAGCGCTTTGGTGGGCATAGTCCCTCCCATAGGAGCTCTGTTGCTACCAGACAGCGTAGAGATGACTTTGTGTAACGCAAGCTGTAATTATGGTGGGAGCATCCCTAAAAACAATGACCAGTTCCCTGAGGCATGATTGAGGACAGAAGTGAGTGGGGAGGCTTCTGGGCTTGGCTTGCTGAGGGCAGTTTCACGCCCTCTGAGACCCCAGGGAAATGGGCCAGAACAGAACCTCCCGTTACCTTCAGAGCCCAGGGTACAAACTGTCCCCGGGCCACGGCTGCAACTTCAATTTGTGAAAATCTAAGGGAGGAAGTGTTTGTACAACTTATCTGAGCCTATTTCCCAACAATAACTATTGTTCAGTCTGGCAACTTGACATAATTTATTTTGTGAAAAATAAATTTAATTTGCAGCCCATAACTGTAGTGATATATCCTGTGGTTTTATTAGCAGGAGTAGATGGTTTTTAACATTGTTTCTGAAAGAAATCAACATGATTCTATTTGCAGAATGCATTAAAAACTCATCTTGAAACCCCTGAGATGGCATTGTATCATTTGATTTTGGTTCTTAACTTCATCTGAGTTAGATGATGCTGCATCTTCCATATGCTGGAAAAAAGTTAACATCCCTCTGCTCTCTGTGAACACTCCCCCTATGATCCACTAACATCATGAAGTCTTTAGGTGTCCTGCTTACACTTTGCTAACTGCTTTGAAACCAGGAGAAACACAGACAGTAATTTTTTCTCATTTGTGACCTTTATAATGAATATCTTCACTGTGTCTTTTGTTGAAATAATACATCTGTGGATTTTCTGAGCAAGTTAAACAAACTGATTTGTCCATTGGGGAAATGCAGTTTTCGTGTCAGACAATCTGAGAATTAAAGCTGTGCTGAAGGAAAAATCCAGAAAAAAATAAAAAACAGAAATATCAGCATATATTTTGGCATTAGAAGTTACTCTGTGTTGTGAATGTTTATTTTCATCATTTAGTCACTACAGAAATTTTCCTCCATGAACAGTGAGGACTATTTCAACCAAACATAATCTCACATATCTTTGCTCATGCATAGCTTCTCATATATAACTCCTTTATTCATTGTGTCTTTTCCTTATCGCTGACTTTATTTGCATTTTTGAATGACTATTACGATTTTGCATTAAAAACAGTGTTTTAGAGGCCTATTTGGCATTTATTTCTTAATGCAATAATTCATCATCCATATAATATAGAAATTTCACTTTTTTGCAGAGAACTGTTTTTACATCATAATGTACAATACAGTTCAAAAGGCAGACATCAGCTTTTATAAAAAAAAAAAAATCATCAGCATTGTCTCAAATTAATTCACAGATCCAGTAATCTCAAATGTTAGGATTATTCCAAGGAAAATTATCAAAATCGAGTATGAACCAAATATTGCAAGCAGGAAAACACTGAATCATGTTCTCTCCTGTGAAAGCATCCCCTCACATGTAAAAAAATCCATCCAGAAAGGGGGAATCTCTCAGACCCACTAGTACCTCCTCGCACCCCCATTGTTGCGGAAGATGCACCTGGCAGCAGCCCAAGCAGGCTGGCTTCCAGGGACCAGGGTTTACCTCGGCCTTTCACCCACACCCAGGAACACACTGCTGAGTTCTGGCCCACAGACAGGTAAACAGAAAAAAAATGCAACCACTGCACAGGAAAGTAAAATCTTCTCTACATATCAGTGAAGACAGGAGTTGTTCCTCTAAATGTATGGCCATAGAGAGAGAGGCACGGTGGAAAGAAATGTTCCAAGTTTTGTTATTAGACATTGTTTTGTTACTAAGCATGGGTTTGGTATTAACAATCAGAAGGGTGGGACTGTTCTGACTGTGTCATCCTGGACAAATCCTTCTGACCTTGCTCCTTAGTGGTTGTCCTCAGCCTTGACAAACTCAAGCAGATGAAATCTGAGTGTCCTCTTGTGAATGCCGTTCTTTCCTTGGAAGCTTTGTCACATAGGACTTCCTGAAACAGCTTGTCCAAGAACAGTGTTTCAAAGTGTGGGCTCCAGCTTGCTCAGCCCTCAGTTATTTCCCCTTAGTGATAGGAGCCATCTATTTCTTGATTTACACAGCACTGGCCACAATTCATGATCAAGAGCTGGGAAAAAGCTAGGTGTTATTATTAGCTACTGCCTGGAAAAACTGCTGCTCTATGTCCTGACGGCTCCACAAATCCAGAGAAGTGACTTCATTCCCAGGATGCAAAAATGACATACTCTTTTAAGGCATGACTGTAGAGACAGGCTTTCTTTTATTCATATATATAACAACTTAAATAATAACAAGGCTCCCAAAAGTATTGAGAACAAAAGAGACCATACCTCTAATTATAAAAACTAGAAATCTAACAAAGTACCACTTCATCTTATCTATGGGACTTTTTTTCCTCATGTAAAGCAATGAGATAAGTTTATCATTAACTTCTCTCCAGGAGTGCAGAGCTGCTGAACAGAAGACATGAGTATCAGTAGGACCTTTTGAGCAGTATTTGAATTCTTGGCTTCACCACCACTGCCTGGTTCAGGGCTGCTCTGATCCACCTCCCAAAGCAGCAAGGAATTTGTCTTGGGTCCTTCCCTGGCCTTGAACACCAGCTCCCCAGATGTGACAGGAACAAAGAGGTTGTTACGCCTTTTAGGCGCTCTTGGATGTGAAGGATTAAATCTTGGCTTTCATTGCAACTCAGGAAACTAGAGCGTGGCTTAGCAAGAAAGGAAACGTGCTTAGCTGGGCAATACAGATGGTGATATCCGAGAAGATGCTTCAGCAGGAGCAGTGACATCTACCAGTCCCACCTCATCTTCTCAGTGGGACCAAACCAAGCCCTGTGTGACAGCAGGGTAATCGGGCTTTCCTCCTGAATTTTCTTCCATGTTCATGTATTTCTACTGGCACAAAAACTACCCAACAGAAAAACAACTTGCTGCATAATATTGAGTCTCATAAAAAAAGCACTGCAGCATGGGGAGAATCCTGACCCACCAGCAGAAGCAGCCTCAAGTAAGAATTTGGGACATACTTGTGTCAGTTATGGCTAGCCACATCCCCCCAAACATCTCCCTCTTTTATGTCCCTCAGTACTTGCCTGGAGGAAGTCAAAAAGAGACAGAAGAGACAGAACTTAAGGGCAGGAATATGATGTGAAGTGTATTCTAACCTGTCATGGGAAGCGTATCGTACCTTGCTACATTTTGCACCTGGTTTACACTTTTGTAGAATAGTGTTGGTCCTCTTGACTGCTAGACCACGCACTGCACTGTTGCATTTTCTGGTAGAGGAAAAATGTTCTGCTGGAATGAATAACTTAAATGTGGGAAACAGCAGACACCAGAGAAGTGTGTTTGGAGGGTTTTTTTCTCCCATTTCTTGGCCTTCGTGCAAGGGGCCCAGACCTCAAAAGGTTGGAAAAATGAGCCTATAAAAACCTTATGCAGTTCAGTAAGAAGTGTAATTTCCTGCACTGGGGTGAAAAAATGCCAGGCACCAGCTGGGAAGGACCTGGGAGTCCTAGTGGACACCAAATTGAACATGAATCAACAACAGGCCCTTGCTGCAAAAACGAGGCTGTCAGCAGGACAAGGGGTGTCCCCCCTGCCGTTCAGCACTGGTGAGGTTGCACCTGGAGTGCCCAGTCCTGGCTCCCCCTGTACAAGAGAGACATGGACATGCTGGAGAGACCAGCAGAAGGCTACACAGATGGCGAAGGGACTGGAGAACCGCTCCTGGGAGGAAAGGCTGAGAGAGCCTGAGGCTGAGAATACCTGAATGGAGCCAAGATCCCCTCAATGGTGCCCACAGACAGGACAAGTTGCAGTGGGCACAAACTGGCACACAGGAGATTCCTCCTGAACACTGGAAAGCAATTCTGTGCTGTAAGGGTGACGGAGCACTGGCACAGGCTGCCCAGAGAGGTTGCTGAGTCTTTTCCTTGGAGATCTCCAAAATCCACCTGGACGTGGAGGTAGGGAACCTGCTCTGGGTGTCTCCGTGCAGAGGGATGGACCAGATGAGCTTGAGGACCCCTCCAGCCTCAACCACTTTGTGATTCTTTGGCCTACCTACAGCCATGCTTTAGCATTTAAATATAGTCTTGGTTTTCACAAGAACATTCACTAAGCATTCATGACATTGCAGTGCTGGAGTAGGCCTGTGCTCTGGCTGTTTCTGTAGGTGGTGGAGATGAAAGCAAGATGAATGAGCAGTGAAAAGCAATCCTGAGTGGAGAATCTAGCTTTCTGTTGGCAAATGCTAGCTCTGGGCTCTAAAGAGTAGATAATAATGTTGCTTCCATGAATGTTTAAAATATTTACTCTGTGCACCTAGGAGAGAGTTACCCTGACGAGTTTGCACAAACATAAAATTGCTGCCAATGCTATCCAAACAGTATCTGCTCTTAAAGTAGATGACTGACGGATTGTTACTAACTATTTATGTGTGAGGTGAAGGCTTCTGCCAACAGTTAACTGCTGCAATACATAAACAATCCTCAGCTGCGAGTCAGATACATTAGTTTTATATTTTCCCTGAAGGTCATATTGAAGTGCCCTCTTGAAAGCTTTCACTTTGTACATAGAAACAGACTGCTTATCATTCAGAATTAAAAAAAAAAAAAAAAAAAAAAATCCTTGAAAATTAATTTGGTTTATATTACATACCAAATCCCCGGTGAATTGGGGGGGGTAGGGGGGGTGGGGGGGAAGCAGCCTTGGTAACAATCAGAATAGACAAACAACATCTCAGTGGAAATTATTGTTAGTCTAATTCAAGAAGCAGTAGAGATCTCACTCTAAAGCCAGTGAGTGGATATTGTCCATGACACAGCTTAACACAGGCAGCAATTCACAAAAATGTTAGACACCTACGTGCCACATACTGAAGCTACTTAAAGGCAGGGACAAATTTAATGCCATAGAAAATTCGCACACATGGAGGTCTGCTTAGAGCCAGAGGACACTTCAGCCCAGCCTCTTCCGAGCATTCTTCCTGGAATGTACTTGAGAAATGTGGATGACTAAATCCTTGCCACCCTGTTGTGCCACCACATGTTGTGACATGTCACAACGTTAACACAGAACTTGCAAGGACCAAGAAGATTTTACTGCATAAATAACTCAATTGATGCAGTATAATTGGGTTCAATGCTTTTTCTCATCGATATCTGCTTTTTGAAACGTGCACGAACCGTGGTAATAGAGTTGTTAGAGTTAGTCTTAACATTTTTGTGAGCACTCCTTTGCACATGAAGAATTGTGATAGGCAAAGCACCAATATTCTGGTACCATAGTCTGAGGTGGGCTAGGGTTGATCAGAGATGAATAAAAGGAGACGTGACAGGGCAACACAGCAGCAAGGTACATACACAAGCAGTGACAAGCTGCTCAATGAAAAAAGCTGCAAACACAACTGGGGAAAAGCTCAGGCCCTCTGGTGTCAGGCAAGGAACTGGATGTTGTATCTCTGGGCTTGTTTCACTCGCACAAAGACCCAACCCCGGCACTGCCAACCTCTCTGAGACACCCCAGGGCAACACCCACACCAACGGAGCTTAAGTCATTCTTATAGGCTCTGTAATCTTCCGGCCTCTGAGGAGGTCTCAGCTATCCCAGGGCATTTCAAATGGCATTAGCTGTCTGTGCTCAGGTAGCTGATTCATGCCCTTCACATCTGCAATGCTATGGCATGACATTTTTCATGAAAAAATGTTGGACTGGACTCACACATGCTATAGTTTTTGCAGTGCTAGGAAAACCAATGTGAATTTTTATATGGTTGCATTTAGAGAGAATATAACTGAATTGGAACAATATGTTTTCAAAATAATTGCTTTTAAAAGGCAAGTACATGGGTTTCAGAATGTGTGTGTATGTATGTACATGTAAATATATAGATGTGAAAAACACTCTGAAGTGTCATACAAGCGTTTGTCATCTGACAGCACAGTGGTGCCTCTAGGAAGGATTTCTAACATGTTCCATCAGCAGTTGAAAGAGCAGAGCTTGCCTGCCTCCAGGCTCCTGACCCTGCACCCTTCCCATAGCTGCCTGGTAGAGGCATGTGCATATGCCAGCCTTTCAGCTGTGCAAGAGAAGCACCTCCTGCATGTGCTGTTGGGGCTGATGACTGCGGCCTTGCAAGAGGAGAAGGCCTCAACTCTGGCATACTCTTCCCCAGAAGGCCTTTTGGACTCAATGGGGTCTCCGTACACACACAGAACCACAAAGCTTCCTCTTGGGCTGCTGAGGAGTGTGTCAGACAATGAGTTAAAAAAAAAAAAAAAATACTTGAGGCCTGAAAGAGGAAGATGTAGGTGAGACACAGGAGATAAGATGATGGATCTTTTCCATAGGCATCTGGGGTAAAAGTAGGTTCACATAATTCTGTAGTGGTGGGAGACCACTACAAACTTACTATGGCTTGTCTTATGGTGCATGAATGTGTGCCCAAACATTGACCTAAGCTGTAGAGGACCTAGCCTGATTGACCTAGCCTGTAGAGGAGGTAACTAACAAAGATTACAGTACACATATTCTGTTTTGATGTATTCTTGGTGGCACTTGTTGAAAATGTACCCTCCTTAAATGCAAAGGGTCTAATTCCATCCTCAGATCCCATTGTTTCAGGAGAATCACTTCTGGTGACCAAACTCTAAACATCAAGGCATTATGAACTCTCATCTAAGTATCAGTTTCTGCTTACATATAACTTGGAAGGAAGTGAAAGTCAGTTATGATGCTTGTCTTGTGGAAGTCAAGAGGCATGTACAGAATGTACAACCCTCAGTTTCTGAAAGAAAAATGGAATCTGGCAGAAAAAAAAAAAAAAAAAAAAAAAAAAAAAAAAAGTGCTTTTCCATCCAGCTTAATTTTGTCAATAGCTTCCTCTGCAATGCCTTGTAAACCTCTAAGGCAGGTATTCAGCAGTGCACACACTGTTCAGCTCATAATCTGTGACAAGACCACTCTGATGCTGGTGCAGGACCAGTATTTGTTCTTGCAAGTAATTCCCCTCTTCTCCTTGTTTGGAGCATTATAAAATATCCTGAAACTTCTGCCTGATGTTGCCAGCAAATAAAATGTTACACTGCCCTGGGTCCTTTAACAAACAATCATTTTCTGACTTGCAAATCCAGTCTGAATGTAATACATGAATCTTTTATTAGGATACATAGCCATAACAACTTGGGAAAAGCTATCTTCTACATGCAATGTATTACAGGTTAAACCACTGTAAATTCACTAGGGGGGGGATTAGCAATTTCACAAAATTGTATTACCACAAAACTTCACAAAATTGTCTACCACAGACATCTCCTCCTCTTCTCCAACACTGCAGTTGTGTCCAAGCCTCATGAGGTGCCCACCTCTGTGTAATGCAGAACAGAAAACAGTGTAGGAGCAGCATTTTATTCACTAACGCACAGTATTGGTGTGTTCAGTCAACATGGGAATTTCTTTCTCCTTTTTCACAGCAACACTGAGCTTCCTATTGTCTAGCCAATTTCCCCTGTAATGCTGGCAGCTACATAAGTATGTTAACAGACAGCTTCACTGCCAGGTCTGTTACAGGAGGATACTGAGGTTTTAGAGTAAAGATAAAAAACAAAACAAAAACAAACACAAAACTGATTTCATAAGTGATTGACATTGCAGCTGTCTATGAGACATAAAAGATAATTAGAAAGGAAATGAAAGGGAAAATTTTTGGATGCTTAATAGCGTTTGTGGAGATCCACAAAGCAGGCTAAGGGAAACCGAGGTACAGTATGGGGCCAACTGCTATTAATATGCCACAGAACTTGATGGATCTTGAACTGAGACACTAAATGAGGCCAAGACTGTACGATACTTGCAGTGATCTTGCACTGAAGAGGAGTTTGTTGCTAGTAATGATGTATGTAGAAATATTATTTCCATTATTCCAATACCAGGCAACAAGCAAATATTAAAAGATAATTGCATAAATGTGAAGGAAAAGGTCACAATGCCTCCCCTCTCCCTACCATTGTCTTACGCACATTTCAGACATAAAGAAGGAAGACAGTACTAAATATATAAGTTAAAAAACAAAAAGGCAAACAAACAAATAATAATAAAAAAAAGCCAACACTAGCTGAGATTCTGTGAAACGGGAAATCAAACGATTTCTAACTTAGAACCTGAATCAACTCTCATTGAAATCTCTGGGATTTTAGGGGTCCCTGAAGATTAAGCTTCTAGAATTTGCAATGAAACTCACAACAGCAGCAAACCCATGCTGGCAAAAAAAAAAAAAAAAAAAAAAAAATAAAAAAAAAAAAAAGGTCCAGCATTTCCTGATCTGCAGAGGGCTGATCCCTGCAGCACAACACCTTGTTGCCTGCATGACTGTCATCAGTCCTGCGTCAGACTGTGAGGCATGTGGACAGGTCTCTGCAGAAACTGAGGGAGAGAAAAGAGACTGCAGAAAACATTGGCTGAATTCTGCAGACTGCAGAAGTGTCTTGGAGCACTTTCACGTTACGGTGTTGGGAAGATAAAATCCAGAGCATCTAGAAGGCTAGAATCCTCTAGCCTTCCCTGAAATACCTGCAGTTGTTTTACTGGTGGTAGAAGGAATGAGCTGCAAGGTGCTGCTATGTAGAGGGATTTTTAAATTTTGGATCAAGGACTTATTGGCAATGATAAATGAGAAGGTGGTGGTGAACACCAGCTGAGAAACAAAGGATGGAGTTGAGTACAGGCAGTGGTGCCTGTTGGAACCATTAAAAAGGTGTACTATGTCCCGAGGAAATGAGGCAGCAATGGTGGAGAGGACATCACAGTGCAAAGTGCTGTAGAGAGGGGAATTCCAAAGGGGAATTAAGACATTCCTGTACAAAGCTCTGTGGGAACAGAGGACACAATCCCTGTGCCATTGCTCCAGCTGTATGCATACCATGGGCATGCCACACACCTCATGTGGGAAATGGGTGGGCATTTCTTCTGTACTGCTGGGGACGCTGAGAAGGACAGATCAAGCTTCTTGGCCTGCTGGCATGTTGGGCACATTATGTCAGGATGAATGTATCTCTGGCCACAGGCTTGACCTTCCTTATAAGACTTAATTGCTTCTCAAGAAAAAAAGAAAAAAAATATATATATATCAAAAGCTTCAAAAGCTTTAGTCTGCAGATTTAATTAAATTATTAGAAGTTAATTTTTTTTTCCTATGTGGAAGCTATTTGGAATAGGAAGTTGCATAGCAAATTAGATCATGTAATATAGCTACTTATAGCATAAAGATAGTGACTGCTTAGATTACAATATTTCACTTTACACAGAAATGCTTGCATGGTGAGCCATGATGAAACAGGATTAATACGAAGTGTGTATAAAACATAACAGATGAGAACAAAAACATCACAGGTGCCAGCCAGCTGGGAGGGAGTGTGATCCCACTGAGCACCATGCTGCTTGCTGCGGGACAGCCCACTAAAAAAGCTGGGGAAAGTCTTGCGCTGCACAGAAAAAACAGCTCAGTATGC
The DNA here is from genome assembly GCF_011077185.1 of Oxyura jamaicensis. NCBI lineage: Eukaryota > Metazoa > Chordata > Aves > Anseriformes > Anatidae > Oxyura > Oxyura jamaicensis. The sequence continues at coordinate 72,149,466 of NC_048926.1, forward strand.
CTTGGTTTTGTGTACTTAGCATGATTAAAACTTATTTACTTAAGAGATCAGTGTTGAAAGAAAAATATGGAGTGTAGGTCTTCCCACTCCCTGGTGGTGAGATGATTTTTGGATGACGTTTTGGACAAGCTGACCTACCCCAGGACAAAAATGCTGTGTCAAGGCCTTCTTGAGGATCCCCCCTCTCCCCTCTTCGACCACTCTTGGTTCAGCACTTGTTTTTCCAGTGGTTAGGAGTGAAGCGTTTCAGGCACGCAAGGGGCTGATGAGCTGCCTGAGCTAGCACATCTGTGCAGACTTCGAAGTCTGCCTTCAGCCTTCCCAGCACAACACAAGCCTCCCTCCTCATATCCCCTGTGGCGGATCAGTGCAGCCTGACCCCAGAACAGGCCTTTCCCCTCCGCCCTCCTACTTCAGCCAGACATCTCTGCTGACCAAACAACGCAGCCCATGGAGGCTGCTAAAAGGGTGCCTCAGCCTCACTGAACCCTTGCCGGCATACACCATGAGGTGGAAGGGGAGGGAAAGCCATCCCCCCTGGCTTTCTCTCCCCTCCCGCCTTCGTGATGCATGCTGACCAGAGGACAAGGTCTTGCAGGAGGTTCAGGGAGATGGGCCTCAATGGAGACGTGGAGGCCACACCCATCCCAGTGCCCTGACTAGCCTTCTGGCGAGAGTAGGCCCTGCATGGCAGGTGCTGTGATACTTGCCTCTACTGATCAGCATCACAGCGCTGCAATATTCCTCCCCTCCCCCTTACACTCCCCCCAAGTCTGAGTGAGAAGAACTATAAATATGTGCTCATACAACACGTTGGATATTCTGAATGCTCTAAGATGATATTCGATTTCTAATGGCTTATGCGGAGAGGAATATGCAAAGAGAAATATTTCAATATGTAGGCAGAAGGAATAGCTCAGTACTTGCCTGAAACTTTTATTTTGTGTTATGTAAGGGAGAGATAATTATATCTAGTAATCTTCCCAGTATTCAGGACACTGTGAATTTTAAGTCACCCTAGATATTTGGATTATTATGAGTAAAAAGCAGCTGATTTCTACTTCAGCAGATTTCTACTTCATTATTGCAGATTATGCATTTAAAATTTGCTGTATATTGTGTTCTCCAATTCCGCTGTACTTAGGAATCACCCTTTTTCTTACAGTACATTGTAGGTCATAAAAACTGACAACTTAAAATTAAAAAATGAAAAATAATAAAAAAAATAATAAAAAGTTTAAAATGCCAAGAAGAAAACAGAACTATTTTAAAATGATTATTGCAGATACCAACATTTCGAATAAAAGTCACCTTATAATACCTGAAAAAAATACCTTTACTTTCAAACAAACAATTGGAAGAAGAACAAAATGCCATTTCTGATTCCTTCAAAATAACACAGCTATTTAAAAACATGTCTCAATGGAGATTATTTTGCATGTATTCAGAGCTAAAATTAGTGCTCTGCTGACACTGTGTGGGGCAGAGGATGGGGCATGAACTCCTTCTCTTTCCTAAGTGATGAGTAACACAGGACATGTAGGTGACCCCACAACAAGGAGACAATTAGGGCCATCAAGCTTACCTCTTGCCCTCCCTCACTGTGCAGCGAGCATGCTAATTGATAATCTACATCCATCCATCTGGCCACTATGTACTAACTGATGAAAGGATGCTTTTCAGAAAAATATTAATAATAATATATAATTATAGTTAATGTTTTTATATATAATTATAGTTAATATTTATTATTGATAATTAATTAAATAAAGAATTAATAATAAATTGCCTCCTGGCTTAGACTTGGTTCATCTTTTACCAGCTGTAGTACCAATGACTTGAATCCCACAGCCAGGCACCTCCTCCCTCTGACCACTTTATACAATCACCCCTTGATCCTCTTCCAAAGGAGAGATACTGCATGCAGACCATGTGCTGGACATCCAGGGCAGCAGCTTGAGGGCTCATAGCAGAATTCTGCCTTAGGCAAACTCTCCCAGTCTTGCATGCCATACCTGCTGGCTAGCAAGACTGTATCCAAAGTATCAATCACGCTGGTGCTTGCTTGCTCCTTAACATATCCTGACACCATGTAGGAGGAAACCATTCTGTTTCCTAATGCCATAATTCTTAGAATAGCTAATTATTTTTAGACTTCTATATCTGGCTTTATCTTGTTCATCCTTTATTTCCCTTGAAGTGTATCTTAGGCATTGCCATCTCTTTCTCTGCAGCTCACTTCGGATTTAAGCCAATTTAATCTCAGGCAAGTACACAATTTCACAATTAACAGCATGGGCCTGGAAGGACTTGCATATTGCAAAACAAAATGACCATCTCAGAGATTGATTTTTAAACATTTTTTTAAAGTGTAAGAGATGAAGAGAACATCCATTGCTTTCTTCTAGTCTCTATAGCTAGGCAAGAAGACAAATCTATAATGTAGTTAAAGAAGTCAAGTTTGTGCTTATCTAGCTGAAAGAAAAAAAAATTCATCTATCGTTTCAAGCAAGGGGAGGATTTCCACGTGCAATGCACCTTTAGCATTATCAGCATCATTAAGATAGGCAAACTACCATAATTTTGGCAACAGTGTTTTCAGTGCAGGACTCTACCATGCTGGGCAAATCCAAGGCTTCCCCCACAGGAGCTACAAGACAGGAACAGCCAACAGCGCTGGACTCCACTGTAATTTCAGTGATCTTCAAAGTCATGTATACAGGTACTTACGTACATAGGTAAATTCATGTAATTTATATAAATACTTGTGGAAAACTTTACAATAACAAAAGAAAAGAAAAAAGAAAACAAAAAACCTCTTGCAAATTACTTCAGTGAAAGATGTATGCCAGCATGAAAGATAATTGCTACTGGTAATGCATTTCACTCTGCATATTCTAACATTCTTATGTAAGCAAATATAAAAAGGCAGTGACAGTGTGTCCAACCCTCTCACCTTCTGTTCCATCACAATGGTCTACCAGTTTTTGTTGCTATCCTTTGGCACTGTGATTTCTGAAGGCATTATATTTGAGACAAGGTGCACAAAGGCATTATTAATACTTTTAAAAGGAGGAAAGAGAAAACAATGAAGAAGCTCAAAAAAGTGAAAAACAATTATTTAAAAATTGATAAAATCAGTGAAGTGAAAAAGTCTTTCAAGGGGACCTTTATGTATAGAACTCTTATATACCTTTATGTATAGCACAAAGGTATGCTTTTTCACATCAACAATAAAGAGTGTCAGTAACATCCGGGGGAAGACGGTAGGAGCCAATTTTCTATTAAAATAAGGTAAATGCAGGTTTTAAAAAATATTAGCATTTAGACAAAGATTTAGACACATTACTTTCTTGAAGGCAAACTCAATACTGGCATTTATTCCCACTGTAACCAGGGGCCATCTAAATTCAGGTCACTCTTCTTTAGCTTTACAGCACATGGACAGCAGTGCGCAGCATCCACCCTGCTGACTCAGCACTCAGCCAATATTTGATGCTGTGATTTTAAAAACAAAGCACATCTCCAGGATTATGCCACTACCAAAACTGTACTTCAAATTATCTTTAAAACGAAGTTTAGTGTACTGCTATTTAATTTAAAAAAAAAAAAAAAAAGGAAAAAAGATGAAAAAAGAAAAAGAAAATGCAAAACCAGTTATCTTCTTTCAGTCTCTCAGAAAGACTCCTGCTGTAACAGCCACAGAAGCTCTGCTTACCACAGCAGAAGGGATGGAAAGATCTCTTACGAAATTATTGCTTTTCTGTTTTTCTAGCAGGTCTTTGTTTCTTTTTATCCCTATACTGTAGGCTACCAAAGGCCCAGGCATCCCTGTCTGGCTGCTTGCCTAAACTATGTCTAGCCTCAGGCTTTGCAAATATACCCAAGTGAACTCTGTACTTGTTGCACCCCAGCATGATTGCCCCCGCACAGCCTAGTGCTCACACTAATGAGCTTGGCTGCTTCACATCAGCAGAACAAGGTCTAGACAAACCTGCACTTTTCTGTGTGGCGCACTAGAGATCCATCCTAAAGCCACCTGTAAACACGTTGAATAACAGGATGCGTCTCCTTATAGTACATTCTCAAATGGTCATTCAAACATTTACCTATCTGCTAGGAATACTAATTATCAGCACTGAATGAAAAACAGCAAGCTTCAACAATTACTTTGCCTGTCCAGAACAAAACTTATTGGGACAAGATAACCTCTTTTGTTGAAATGAGCAGCGCTACAATCAAAATTTATTTCCGAAATGGTCACAGACATTAGGAAAAAAGCCTGCTCCAACTGCTTTGTTTTGGGTAGTATGAGCGGGTCAACAATACCTCGTCTGTTCACCCATTCTTAATTGTGTCTCTATTTTTCTCAGAATGCAAGCAGGTGTTTTTTCGTGTCACAGCACAGTCTGAACGCTCCCTTGAGGACAGAGAGACTCTTACTAAAAGCACATATAGCACATACGGGAATTCAATAATGGTTCATTATTCTCTTTGAAGGCTATGGTCAGAGGTCTTTAGATCCAGTGCACTGTCTCTGTGTGCACTGGTAATGAAGAATTATATTCATTGTGCTTCACAGTGTGTGGCATTTTTAAATACACGTGTATAAGCACACCTTGAAAGACTAGTTTTCTTCTTCAGCTCTTCCTATTTAGACAAATATATTGCAGATCTGGAAGGAGATGGTTGTATTGATTGCGGCTATTGAGCAGCAGACAAACTGTTTGAATGACCCTCTGTAATTGGAAGGAGAACTTGGAAAAAGGTCTTTGGAGAATGTTAGCAATTGTTTATGACAGGTTAAAAAAATTACATCTCATTCTGTGCAGTTCTTTACATTGGAAAGGCTAATTCAGTCACCTGCAGTAACTCCATATTCATCTCCCATCATTTTTACAACAAAATACCTTCATTACATTTACTGAAATAATCAGAAGGTTCACCTGTCCCAAAGATGACAAGCCTCATTTTATTATTTTCCTTATAGCAAAACCAAAATATTTCATTTTACTGAACTTCCTTCCATTTAATAAAATAATTTTTTTAAAATATAACAAGCTATTTGCTAAGGTTTAACTACGTGAACGTCACTTTTCATTTTCATAGCAAGATATTTCACTTTGCTATATTTATACAGAAAAAGGAATTTGGAAATCACATTCCTATATTAAATTTGCTTGGAACTTGAAAATTGTAAATTAAAAAAAATATTTCTGTTTTTTCCCCACTTTACTTCGTGCTTGACAGAGCGCTGGGGATTACAGTTGCATAGTTTGAATCACCCATTTCAGCTTATTGTCATAATTCACCATTATTTAGGGTAAATTTTCCTCTGGATTATGTCACAGCAGGCCAAGATCAGGGGAAAAGGAGGCAGACATACGTGAGAATGAAGAAGCAGGAAGTGGAAATGCAGTCAATGCATATTTTGCACTGCTGCTTTGAAAACTACCAGTTGCACCTTTGTTAATCTCATCTGTAGAAGTGAGCCTCTCCTATCCAGCTCTATAAGACGTTCTCTCTTTAATTCATTCTTTATATCAGTTGTAGGGGGTGTTTTACATAAACAGTGAATTTTAAATGCATTACTACTAGAACAAAAAGAATTTTCCTTATGGCATCCATTCTTACCAACTGCACAACACAGCATAGTCACGATTCAGTTACATTTTCGCAACACAGATAATTATTTCTATAGAAATTGAAGTACAGTAAAGTTAAAATACATTATTTTATTTATAAAAGATGTATTCTAATAATTTACCAACATAATTTTTCATGTTTTCTAAACATTTTATAAACTTACTTCAATACCAGCAGACATTTTGCAGTTAAGAAAGAGGGTGGAAAACATTTCAAGGAATATGGAGAGAGAAAATTACAAGCAGGAAGTGGATGTGGGACACCATAACACAATGTGGCATCTCGTATCTCTGAAAAAGTTAACTTAATGCACCTAGAACTATCCCCTGATAGAATCTATTGCTTCTATCTGAACTAGTATTTCAGATCTGCAATACTTTCCATTGTTAAGCACAACTCAAGGATTAAAAACTGTCCATTATTTCATCTTCAGGTTCACACATACTTTTCCATTTCTGTAGTTCCTGAGAATCATTTATTTTCCATAAGTCAGCAAAAGACTTCAGCATTTTTCTGGGGGGAAAAGAAATCAGTCAAAATATGGACACACTTTTAAGTTAAGCACATACAAGCACATAAAACCTAGTCATCTACAAAATTTTCTACACAGTCAAAGAAAGCACTTTGCATAGCTCAAGACATTAACTGATCTATAAGCAATCAATGAACATTTATTGTATATATTCCATCTGTAGCGCAGTCAACAATGTAATTTTACAGTTAACTTACAGTACCAGAAGCATCAACAAGATGAAATAAAATACTAAGTAAACTGTTAAAGAAAATAAACAGTGTTGTAGTTTGCAGAGATACAGATGTTCAGTTCCTAGAAGTCTGCACTTAATAAATCAAGAAGAGAGAATGCATTTTCAAATCACTGAGTACACTCATCCTTTCTATTTTTTCTAATATTTTTCAATTTAAGAAGGACTTGTAAGAGTTGTGACAAGTAAACAAGATGTTTAAAATGGGTTAACACACATTCCTGATGACAAAGATGTCAAGACTGGATAGAATTACACAGTGGATTTTCTTAAATAATATGAAAGGGATTTAAAAAAATAAGACAAAGCAGTTGGCCTGTGGGTATTGTGACAGCACAAGTAGAATACTATGAACAGGTCTGAGTTTGATTCACATGGCAATTTTTATGTCCTACCACTGATAGGCCACAGCAAAGCTCATACCCATTTTTAACTTTGTTAATGTCTCTTGGGGAGGAGGTATAGAAGAACTTTGATATATAGATCACATTATGGCAATAAAAGAAAGTAAAGCGGAACAGGCAAAAGATAATATAGTTACCTACACAGAAGAACTGTAAAAATTAAGAATTATGCAATACAGTGATTTATGTACTGTTAAGTCATCAGACGCATTTGATAATCTATTATTTCTCACTGTCTTGAGCTCCAGGTCTCATAGAGGTGCATGAGGTTCCCTACAAAGTTCACGCAAGAATTTACGATGAGGGAATGATGTGTAATGGGTCAAACCCAACAAGTCAGCAACTGCTGTGGGGATGGCACTTCCTTTCATCTGAAGGGAAGGCAGAAGTGGCAAACTGATTTTGACAGAATGGAGATAAAACTGGTATATTATTTCCCATCTTAATTATATTACACAATATCTCTGGCCTTTCAGCTCATGTTCCTACCTTTCTGGACAACATTTTTTTCTAGATCTAGTTAAGATATTGTTAGCAATTTGTCATTTTACTTTTGTAAATTATGGACTATTATTTCAAATGAGCATATTCTACCATATTATTTTTCCCCTCAAACTGTCATGTATGTTCAATATGGATATTTTATTTTGCTTTCTTAAAAGAGGTTAAAAAACACTGTTAGGTACTACATTCTGATAAGCATCAAAAGAACTGATTGCATCTGCAAATAATTAATCCTTAACATTTTTTTAATAAGATTCTCCTACCAGGACTAGTTATTACCACCAGGCAAAAAAGATGTTGATTTATTTTATTCCTAAAGGATTTCTTGAATTTTGCTGATATGACTGGCACTGAAAAATAGTAACAACTGAAAATTTGGTGGAATGCATATGAATAATAGCACATTGTTACACCTGAACTATATACATAACATTACTGGATTTATAAAGGTGATGCTATTTGATATACATAAATTTTCATAACTAGTCTAGCATGTAAGATACATACACCCCTAAATGAAAACTAGTTATCAGGAAAATAATAAAATCCTCACAATTTCAGTAAAATTTTGTGTGTTTATATAACAAATATTGTTAAATTAAACCAGAAGCAAAAATAGCAGCATTTCCTTCTACATTATAGCATGCAAATAGAATGTCAGGTTCTGAAATGAATAAACTTTCTAAATCAAATATATTTATATTTTCACTGTCATTGTTAGAAGGGAAATAGGTATTAGAAGATAGTTATATTTCAAATATAACTTTGAGAATTTACTCCTGAAAAAAGTGAAAATACGTATTTGAAAGTACTTGATAGTATAAAGTGTATTCCTAATGTTAGTTCAATGTGCATTTAGTTTTTTCCAATCATGACTAAGAGGATAGTAATTAACCTCTGACATAATAGCTAACCACAAAATCTAAAGCTTTGATTGAAATAGATAGCACAATTTCTTAATATTTTTTCAAAGTTTCATCTCACTTTCTCTTCTCTGAAGGGTAAAAATATATCTGAAGTAGCTCTTACTGCTCTTTTTAATGCACATTCAGTGCAAAATGCTCTTCCATTCCCATCTGGAAGTTTCATTAGAAAAAAACGTCACAATTGTTCTGACCTTTTCGTATTCACTAATCCTTCCAACTCCTTTGATTTGTGAGCTGCCTTCTTCAAGATTTCTTCAGGAATATCTGCCAGTTTGGCAACATTTAGCCCATAACTCCTTGCAGTGACTCCTTTAGTTATTTGATAAAGAAAAGTGATAAATTCAGGATTCTCTTCCTCTTCGGATCCTAAAAAATAAAACAAAAATAAAAAATCCCTTTATTATATTGATAAAATGTAGTAATCCAAAGCCTGAAAGACCAAAGACTGTGGTTTCATTATCATTCATGCCTCCTGTGAGATTAATTCCATTGAAGAAATATGAGATAAAAATGTTTCCTTGAGTTCACGTTTTCCTTGCAAATACTTAGTCTGAAAAAAATGTTTCACTGTAGTTTTACTTGATGTCTTATTAGGCAGAAGTGGATGTGTCCACATGCATGTGTGTATATGTGTAAAAAGTAAGAGTCTTTATATGTCAAATTGATTAGTTATGCTGTAACTAGAATATTGCATTTCATGTCTACCAGACAGAATAAAGGACGTGTCAGTAATCCTGTGGTCAAGAGGTCTATAATACAGCACAACAACAAAATATTTGCTGCCTGCCAGTAGGTTAGGAGCTACAGAAAAATGCTTAGAGAAACCCAAAAGGTTAGGATAGTGAGTTCTTTCTATGTCATGACAATAAGACAGAATTGTAAAAGCAATTATAAGAAATTTGATGACTCTTTCCTCTTCCTCTTTAGACATCCTTATTACAACTCTGCACAATCCAGGCCTTGTCTTAACAGCACAAAAACTATGGTGTTATTCACTGCCATTCATTCTTCCATCTTGGAAACACAGGTTTTTGTAAGCAATGCAGATTTCCATATAAATGATGGAAACTGATGACTGAAGCTGATTTCATCTGAGTGATCCAAGCCAAAGATTGCAAAAAAATATGGCACAAAACTCATCTTAAATAAAACAATTCAAACACTGGGACAAGAGACATGGGAGCTAAAGATTCCACTGAAGAAAGAAATGTGGACGTGCTGTTGCTCCCAGGCTGTGACAGTAAACCTATTGTACTTCCGTGAGCAAAACGGTGATGACTGTATGCGGCCTGAAGGTTCAACTAACATTGAAAGCAAGAAGGCTGAAGCAGCAAACTAAAACATAAAGTATAGATCGGGTTTCAAGGGCACAACACATAAGGAACAGTAAGTACATTCTCATCTCAGCTGCTTGAGAGTATCAGAGATGAACAGTTCAATTAATCAGCTTAGATGTGAAAGGACATACTGATGCTCCTAAAGATGATTCAGTTAATGGGGAACATTGGCTTTCCTATAGAGTGCTCACCTGAAGACAACTTTATATTAAACAACCCATGCTCAATATTAATGTTTATTTCAGGGATCCCTGCTTCTAAAATTAAATAGAGTACAAAAGCCAAAGTATCCCTCTTGTCTGTATCAGGCAAACCTCCATCTGACATTGAAGAGTTTCTATGAGAGTATAGGTTTTGGGAAGGCACTCTAGTTTTAAAACTAACTTTCTGAAAAATGTTTTATTTATACACTGTATTTAGTGACAAACACCCCGTCTGATTGGTTTACAGTGTAAGCACATAGTACGATACTACGAATGAATTATAGGGAAGATTAATGGCAAATATCATGCCAATTAAGAAAAATAATAATTCTAATAGTGACCTAGGGAGCATGCAATTACTTTGCAAAGTGGGAAAACCAAAATAAGAACATAATTGTCAAGTGCCTCAATAAAGCTGATATATCAGGAAAAAAGCTAAAACAGTTTGTAAGAGGGAAATTCTACATCACCAACCATTTTAAGTTTGGAAGGCGTGTAAGTAAAGAGAGACAGCGGATAAATCCTATGTGGATTATCAAAGTGCTTTTGAGAAGGGTACTGTATCGAATACTCTTCTGAAAACCAAGCAGTCATAATCTTCAAGGAAGGCCTTTGCATTTGTAAATAACTGGTGAGCAAACAGGAAACAGATAGTAAGAATCAGTTTGCACCATGAAGGGTGATCATCACTGCAGTTAGACAGAGCTGCTCAACTTATCCATTAGCAAACAAACAAAAGGGCTAAGCACTAAGGTGACAAACTTCACTGAAAATTCTAACTAATTCAGAGCAACAGTGAAATGAAAAAATACTAACTCTTCTGCCTGGTAAGAACAGAAGTGAAAGGGATTATGGTAAGAAATCTGCAAAATTAGGCATGGCACAGAAACATATCATCATTCTGACTCAAATCAAGAATGGGGACCAGTAAATGAAGCTACATGTTGTTTCAAAACAGCCTCAAAACAAACAAAAGGAGGTGGTTCCTCACACCAGTAAATGCATTTTAATGCAGTGTTGAATTTTGGAGCTCCTTGACACAGCAGAATGAAAATTTTAAAAGTATATGTGAATAAAATGGGGGAATGGACAACGTCACTGAAAAGAAATTGATCAAAGATTAAAAAACAAACAAATAGAAACCACATCTAATTCTTGAAGCCCCCTACAGAGCAAATATTTGCAGACAGTGGCATCTTTTTGAGAAAGAGTTGCCATATGTTTGATCCCTAATCCCTCCTGCCTAGTCCGTTTCTTACTTAGCTACTGTGAGAAGCTGGGTGAATCTTTGATCAGAGCTGGCTCAGTCATCCTTGTATTATTTTTGAAAGAGAAATGGTTGTTCAGTTTACAAACCATCAAAATTCAGTTTATAGCCTGATACCTTTAAGTGCATTTAGATGTATGTAACAGTTATTACAACTTCTGCCTCTACCCAAAATGCCATAATCTCAGATGGCTTTATACTGTACCTTTTTGTTCAGCACTTTCTTCTTCATTCACCAAAAAAGCCATATGGTAATTACCAACTTTTTCCGGATACATCTTTTCTAGCTCGCAAACTGAGGGATAGTGAGTGACAAACAGTGTCAGCGACTCCACCTACAATGAGACAGATGCGTAAGGTTTTAATTTTTTTTCCCCCAAACACACTAACAGAGCACTGGTATCCTTTATACATAAACCTTTGTTCTGAGTTTAGACATGCCACATTTCTGCAAAAATGGAACATATACCATGTCAAAGTAAACCTATAATAAAAAAGTAAAAAAGTATTCACACATGTCAGACTGATCACTTACATCTGTAATAAAATGTTCCAGTGTAGCATAAGCAATAGCAATTCCATCATGTGTACTAGTTCCTCTTCCCAGTTCATCCAAAATTACTAGCGATCTTGAAGTTGCTTTTCTTATTATCTCAGCAGTATCTGTCAGCTCTTCCATAAAGGTACTTTGGCCTTTGTAAATGTTATCTGCTGCACCCATTCTGCATTAGGATACAAAGCAGATCAATTTATTAAGTTCAAATAAGAATCAGATACACAGAAAAAAAGATCATGATAATGAAACCAGTTTAAATCTCTTACTGCTGCTCCAAACAGAGAAGAAAATCCAGGCAAAATGCCCACCTTCCAGAACAAGGAAACTACTACTCTGTAGGAAACTACTACTCTGCTACTCTGTAGGAAAAAACTAACAAATAAAAAGCTGGCAACAGCCCGTGGTGTAGATGTGAGGGTACTCTAAAGGACTGAAAGGTCTAGAGGGAGCAATTCATGTACCATTAAGTAAAGGCTTGTATGCATTTCCCAAGACAACAGGGCACACTAACCCTGAAGGCATCAGTGGGAGGTTAGGCTGTAAGGACAGCAGGGAACTTTTCTGTCCCATCTGTAATCTAGTCCCAAGGTAAACCCACAGATAGTAAATGCAGCATCCAATGCCAACTACAAGAATCAGGGATGAAAGAGGAGGCAGACTAGGGGTGCATGCAATTAGCATGCATATCTTCCATCTTGAGAAACTGTACAAGGCAGCTTGCTCGCCCCTTTAAAAAGGATCCTGAGATTTCAGATCAGTCAGCACACTAGAAGGACTCCAGGAAAGGTAGTGGTGAAAAAGAATATAATTTTTATTTATTACATTTTTTTCAGTTTGACCATCTAATGTGTAAATATTAAAACGCTAGTAACTCCTGAAGGTATCAAATTCTAGCACTAGAGATACAGTGGAAACTCATGTGACCAGGTATTTGCCCATACAAATAGATACAGCAGGCAATAAAAAAATAACAATAATTTCTTCTAATTATAAAGGTACACAGTCTTACTAGTATGCTAATAATAACTTTAAGAGATTTTTCTCCTCATCCTTTTCCATAACTGTCCTTCAACTTCAACCAGTCTCTGTGCAGATGAGGATTCTCCTCCACTCACCATGCACACACACACATTCCTTTGTGATTCTTACAGGTATTTTAGCACTGTTTCAGATTCATGCAACCTTCAGCCCTTCTATTCAATTTGTGAAATCATAACTTTCATCCCCCAAAAAACGTTAGTAATTCACCCCATTTTTCTTGTCTTGTGCAGTTTTCCACACGTACTCAATAACTAGGCTTTCTACCTGGAAGAAGTAACATTTCCTTCCTCCATATATGCTTTGCAATTACATTAATCATATTACAATGTCACTTTGGAGATAGGTTATCATTAGCAAGCCACTGAGTAGGGCTGTAAAAATGGATTTGTTCACTCTCATCATCCAATAATATAGTTACATACAAGCCACACTGATTTAAGAAAAACAGAGTAATGGGGTTAGCATATTACATTTTCAAATGTAATAGCTGGCCACAACAGTATTTAAAACCAATCAAAACCTTGAAAGAGAATCCCAATGTAGCTTTTTTCTCTCAGTCTTTTGCTGTATCTTTCTCTAATGTAATTGTGTTTGTTGCCTACGTAAGCACTAGCAAGATTCTCATTATTTTATGAGGATCTTATAACTGCCAAGAGTAATTGACTACCAATACCCAAACAGGCAGGTTGAACACAGTATGGTTATGTTTCCTATATATTTTCCAGTTCCTGCCTTTAAAATTTTGTGTGGGGGTATACATAACTTAACAATATGCAAATTTGCCATTATAAATGAACTCATTTTGGTTGGGGACAGGCATTATGATGCAATGAGCACACCGAAAGGTTAAATGCAATATTTCATTGAATATGTATTTGCATACATACACATTGGGTACACTCCCACATACTCCGGAAGAAAGGTGATTCTGCACATAAACTGTTAAACTTTACATTAATTTCACTGAATTAAGTATGTAATTCAGGATATTGAGATATTGTGAAATTAAGATTTTATTAAACCACTTGCTACTGCAATCCCTTTAAATACCTTAAACATGTACTACAATGTTAAGAGCTATTTAGACATTGCTGAATTTCTCATAGTGCCCTGTAACCTGGCTGGCACATTTCCTAGCTTGGTTCAGCAAGCACATACTATTGCAAAATTAAACAATCCCCATTTATTGCAAGATTGCATAGATCTACAGAGAACAATAGATTAGATCTGTTTTTAACACTATTAGCTACAAGTAAATTCACCAGAAAGATAAATATTTTTTATGTCTCAAAATCTCTGGCTTTATAATGGACAACTTTAACCTTACTTTCCAACCCTAGGATTATTGGTATTTTTATTTGATCATTTTTACTTGTTTTTTCATTACAGAGACAGCACCTATATAGCCAGGCAGACTGTTCTGCACCTATGATGAGAGTTCTCAGTTCTATTTTTTTTTTTTTGTATTGCGTTATGTCCATAGAGTCCTCCACATCATTTAGTCATTTTGAATCTAATTTGCATTTGTGAAAATAGTTTTTAGAATTTCCTCACTAAATGTTCAAGATACAAACAGAAATGAGTATTATCTTTCTCTTGTTAACAGCTGCAAAAGAAGCCTTTCTTTTCAGCATCTCAAAACATTTAAATTCAACTCAGCCTTATCTACAGCTCCAAAAAAGTATATTTTGAAATGACACAGATTCTTAAATGTCATCCTTGAAAATAAATAAAATTGTTCTTTCTATCTCTGCCCCTTATACTAGGAGAAGCAATGTGATAAGCAATATTATCCTAGAAAGAAGTGAGAATAACTAATTCAATAGTGTATTTGTAAAACAAATAGTTAAAATGCAGCAAGGCTTTACTCCTTAAATATATGAAAAAAGCCATGATACAATGAAGTATTTGGGTCAAAACAGCTATTACTTTAGCAATTCTTTGAGTTTAAATCAGTGATAATAAATCCCACTAAACTTCTAAAAGATTCAGTTGCTTTTATTTTACATATTAATGTATTTTGTCTACTAAATGTTTTCAGATATCAAAATAATACGCATTTTTCTATAATGTTCAATGGAATTCAGATGATTTACCATTGTTATCAGCTACTCTATAGATAACACTTGCGAATGTTATTCTGATGAGATTATTGGATTAGAAATCATAGAAGAAATATTGCAGATGATCTTGTATGTCTTAAAGTTAAGCACTTAAGTCACTTATTTATTTATTTATTTTTCTCTAACAAGGTGCCTACACTGGGATCAGATATTTGTCTAAATTTTATTTGTAAGCAAATTAACCATTTCATTAATTTTAATTCTCTATTTTTAACTCTAGTAGAAAACAATACAGAGAAATAAACCAAGACTAATGAGTAATCCCTAGTAGAATGATGCAGTCATGTTATTTGCTTCCCAAATTCTCTTTTCTCCCCTCTCTTTCTTAGTTAAAAAATATGAATAAAGAAAATCAGGAAAAAGGGTTACAGCAGAATAGGACAGGCAGAAGAAAACCATTAGAGCAAGAGCAACACCAGTCAACTTCACTACTTCTGTCTGTTAAAACACCAGCTATTGGAAGCAGTGACACAGTTAATATGAAAACTTCAATTTCTGCAATGGAATTTCTAAAGTCTACTTTCAGGAAAATTACTGCATTCTGCCCACGAGGAGCATGCAGACATCCAATGTGAAGAGTGCCTCTTCAGTGCTGGCAAGAGATCCATCACTCCTCAGCAAATGCAATTTGGCTGGAAACCACTTGTTATAATGTCTGTTTGACAGCCAATCAAATTTCATAAAATTAAAAGCTCTTCATCTTATAATATTCAACACATTTATTATGTAAAGAAAAAATACTAGGAGGCGTTATCCCTTTTTAGTGCTAGATTTCAAGTGGTAAGGATTCTTGTTTATAATCTCTGTATAAAACAACAGCAAATGCAGTGTTTTCAGAAATTGATTTTTGAAGGATAAATTAGATGATAGGCAGCACTACATAGCTTTCTGCAAATCAGTTAGCACTACATGCATAACCTGTATTTGACCCCTTTGAGAAAATTATAGATTATGTATTTATTTAATTATTTATTTTTCCTGCAGTAGTATTATTCAACAGCATTGCTTTTTTAACCTGCTTTCCTACGTCAGAGCATGCACACAACATCGACCTTTTCCAGAGCAAATGCTCACCATTCTGGGAAGGTGTCCTATGGTATTTTGTCCTGCAAGGCTCTATAGAAGCTGAGAATTTTCTAACAATACAGGGTATGATGCCACTCAGAACATCCTAGAATAAAAATAGCATTAATGTTTTCCTTGTATCACAGGAATTTTTATGAAGTCAGTATCCATTTAAACTTGCTCTCAACAGGCATGAACTGGGGCACTGTATGTCCCTCAAAGCTACCTCAAAATCTGGTACTTTCAAGCGCTTGATCAGCTGGGCAGGCCAAAGTCCTCTGACAATCATCCATAAAAATTTGTAAAGAGGAAGGAAGTGAAATTAAGGCCACTGAGCTCTTATTGGAGCTCTTTCACTCAGCACCCTGTTATTACTGCTCCCAAAAAAACAGTGTCCTGGAGTAGGGGACAGACTTGCAGACCGGGGATGTCTTACAGTAGTCTAAAATGACATTATTTTGGAAGAGAGCAGGGAGTGTCATCGTCATCCCCCAGTCCTGAGGAGTGCTGCTGCCCTGTGCCAGCAGCCCTGGGCTAAAAGTCACAACTTGTATGTTAAACCAGAAGTTCCCCCATTGTGATGGACAGCAGTGAAAAAATGAACTTCTCAAGCAGAAAAATTCATCTGAAGTCCAGAAGTTTCTACTTGAGTCTTTTTCCATGTTATTTATCAGAAGAAGTTATCCTACATGCTGCTGGCTTGGTTGTAAAACAAAGAACACCATGTGGACCTCAGGTATTCTTTTCTTTTATGTTAATGTGAATCCTTCACACTACTTGAGAAAACGACTAAGCAGTGGTCTGAGGCCTACCAGTGGTAAAAAAGCAACCAAGTGAATTCCAAAACAAAGAAGCATTTCCTAAAGCCTTATTTTCATACATGAATGGCATCCCAATGCCATTGATTCATTTGTAGTTTATAAAACAATGTTGAAAAAAAAAATAAATGAAATCAAAGATTTTGAAAAGATCTACTTGACTAAAAGTCCATCCAACCAAAATACCAGAGAAATGAAACCCATTGGCTGTTGTAGAAGAATAAATCTAATTAGTGTAGAGCCTCTACAGAATGCCTTTGCAAAGACTGCTGTTATCAAGAAAACACATCCAGATTTCCAGGCATGGTTTGATTTCCCAGGGATCAGAATTTGAAGCCAACTTCTTCTCAGACAGTACTCATAGTCTAATTATTTATTCATCAATAACAACTAACACTAAAATAGAATTACTCCTTTCTCTGAGCTTATCTCAAACAGCAGTTGTAGAACATGGCTCCCAGAAACAACAAAGAATTCCTTCTGTGGTTCAGAGAGAATGCTGAGAAAAATACAAATGAAATACATGCAGAATGTAACCTTACAATTCCACTCACTCCTCCTCTCACACAACACCTTCAAAATGTCATTTCAAAGCTCACTGTATTTGAACAGGTGTTATTTAAATTAAAATCATTTCTCTGCAGAAAACAGGTTGGATAAGTGCGGGTATTAAGTGAAGAAGATGTTTATGAGATCAGAAAATTTGGCATTGAGGAATATCAAATGTGAATGGCAGAACACAATCACAATTTCATTTCATCGCTTAGGTTAAGTCTTCCATTGAGCTAGGTTTTTAACTTTCTATTAGGCACCCAGCTGCAAATTTAGTCAACTGCAGTCTTAACAAATTAAGAGTATTAGACAAGATTTGATTTTAACATATTAACCTGAGGAGTCATTCCCACCCCTCATAATCCTCAAGCAGATACTATAAACACACTAAAACACAGTCCTGCCCTCCTCATTGCAAACAACACTTATTCAGGTTTTAACTCAGGTTAAAAATTATTTGTAGTTTGCAAAAGCGTTTGCTGAGAAAATGAGAACAGAAATCCTGAACTGGGACCAGCAGGCTGGCTATTGCATACAGATCCTCTCCTATCATATTTCCAAGTACCCAACACCTTTAAATAGAACAATCATTATGTTTGGCCCACAAAACCAATTTGAAATCCTGCATATTTCAGAAACAAACTGCTAGTGCGAATTTCACAGTAGTTATTCTAAAAGAAGTAACCCAAGTCACATAGGTTAACTTCTGGCTACAGTCCATTTACAATGAAAATTTATCAAGTAATTCTTTGGAACATAGCATTGGGAAATTTACAACAGTTCACTGGCAAGAAACTAATGCTTCACACTCCCCCATACGGTACTGGTGAATCATTTACTTTACTTAGAATCATAGAATCATAGAATATCCTGAGTTGGAAGGGACCCTTAAGGATCATCAAGTCCAACTCTTGACACCGCACAGGTCTACCCAAAAGTTCAGACCATGTGACTAAGTGCACAGTCCAATCTCTTCTTAGATTCAGACAGTCTCGGTGCAGTGACAACTTCCCTGGGGAGCCTGTTCCAGTGTGCAACAACCCTCTCTGTGAAGAACCCCCTCCTGATGTCAAGCCTAAATTTCCCCTGCCTCAGCTTAACCCCGTTCCCGCGGGTCCCGTCACTGGTGTTAATGGAGAAAAGGTCTCCTGTCTCTCGACACCCCCTTACGAGGAAGTTGTAGACTGTGATGAGGTCTCCTCTCAGCCTCCTCTTCTCCAGGCTGAACAGGCCCAGTGACCTCAGCCGTTCTTCGTACGTCTTCCCCTCCAGGCCTTTCACCATCTTTGTAGCCCTCCTCTGGACACTCTCCAACAGTTTCATGTCCTTTTTATACTGTGGTGCCCAGAACTGCACACAGTACTCGAGGTGAGGCCGCACCAGCGCAGAGTAGAGCGGGACAATCACCTCCCTTGACCTACTAGCGATGCCGTGCTTGATGCACCCCAGGACACGGTTGGCCCTCCTGGCTGCCAGGGCACACTGCTGGCTCATATTCAACTCGCTGTCTACCACGACCCCCAGATCCCTCTCTTCTAGGCTGCTCTCCAGCGTCTCATCGCCCAGTCTGTACGTGCAGCCAGGGTTTCCCCGTCCCAGGTGCAGGACCCGGCACTTGCTCTTATTGAACTTCATACGGTTGGTGATCGCCCAGCTCTCCAGCCTATCCAGATCCCTCTGCAAGGCCTTTCCACCCTCATTCGAGTCCACTACTCCTCCAAGTTTGGTGTCATCAGCAAACTTGCTCAAAATACCTTCTATTCCTACATCCAGATCGTTTATAAAAATATTGAAAAGTACTTCCATCAAGCTATTGCGAATTCAAACCAAAAACTGACAGTAAGGAAAAAAAAAAAAAATTGCAATCAAAACTGAAATTAAAAAATTAAAATTAAAATAATAATAATAATAATAAAAACTCTTATCCAAAGTATGACAGAATGCATTGTTTTCAGGACAGTTATTATTTTTGTATTTATGGGCAACTTCCAAGAAGTAAATGTGTGCAAAGTTACATGGACAACAGTGACAACAATTAGAGAATGTTTATAATACAAACCTATTTACAGTCAACATGCATGCACATGCTCAACTGTTCCTATAGCTGCTTATCTGCAAATTATAAATAAAGAAATATCCACGGTACATTACCTAATTTGAAAGAACAGTAGCTGAAAAGCTTGACAATGCATTGTACATTTAGTGTAAAATACATTCTAATTTTGTAATTTATTATAGGCATAATGTATTCTAAGTCACTGATAAATTAATGAAACTAGTAAAACCTAAGACCATTAGCAATACATACTTTGCATTATGCTAAAAAACAAACAAAAGGCAAATCCAAAGTCATTTTAATACTCAGTTTCATAATCTTGTTTTTAACATTTTTTTCCATATCACTAGGTAACTGAAGTAGCCAAAACAAATAATCACTTAAATCCCTATTGCTTTTTATAACTAGCCAACAGAGACATGCTGCAAATGCTGGCTTTCCAGTATACTGAAAGAAATGAAGCTAACATGGCTTTCTACATGTGATCTAGATGTGAATGGCATTGCTTTGTTGTTGTTGTTGTTGTTGTTTTTTCCTGAAAGCCACAGGAAACAAAACCAATCACAGATTGAAGTGAACATTCAATATTTTGAAAGTTTCACCCCAGCTGACAGAACCAGGTAGGACTGAGTTCAGAAGAGCCAACACCAGTCTAATCAGTACAGTCACTGAATGACCAGCAGTTACCAATTTTCTCTCATTTCTGATACTTTTTAAGGCAACAGAAATACATCTATTCTTCGGAAAGGCTTATGCTAGATTACCTAAGTGAAGAATACTTGATTAAGTTCTTTTCTGAAATTCACCCTCGAAAGCACTAGCGCTCCTAAAAAAAAAAAAAAAAAAAAAAAAAAAAAAAAAAAAAGTCACCTAAGGCAAATACATCACTGACTGTTAAAATAATCCAGTTGGTGGTTCACTCTAAAATTTTCTAAAATTTTTGAAATAGAACTTTCTTGAGTCTGTGTTGCACTTTCTCCACTCCACATGAATTGCTTCCGGAAGCAGCTGTCTCAGAGGAGGTGGGTGTCCAGCAGCATGACAAACACACACCATGGTCCTACAGCTGGGCAGATGAGCAGAGGAAAACCCCCACACCTAGGCTGGGGAGTGGATTTACTTGCTAACATTTCATTTTACCTAACTCCCATGACAGAAAACGTGGAGCAGGTTACTCTAAGGTTGTGGGTTTTTGAGTAACTTAGGCAAACGATCAGCAATGCACTTCCCTTTTCTAAGCACATGGAAGAAACAAAGTTAAGTACGGCTATGTGTCTTCTGTCAGTGAGCTGAACTGCAAAATTTCCCCCTCCTCCTCCCACTAATATTAAGTTCAGTCAATATCTAAAAAAGGGATAGATTTAGTGATACTATATTTATGCTGAAGTGGACAACTCTCAGCGATTTCCAGAATCCTCTAAAACTAAGAGTCTCTTTGGCTGGAGGTTTTACAACTTTCATCAAGATATTTGACAGAACAAAGTGCAACAACACAGACACAAAAGCAGAATTAGAACAAGCAATTAGAAGAACATTTTTAGGAACACAGCCTTTTATGCATATATGCATAATATCCAGCAATGTTTTCTGCTTAGGATTTCCAGCAGTATCTATAATTTTTATATTCATAAACATCCATGAAGAATCCTGAGAAGTATGCAACCAGTATACAAACTTACATCAAACTAAGCTGTATCCCTCCAGACACTGTGGACAGCAATGTAAATTCTGTGTTGGAACATGAAAATGATTTTATATCTAATATATGAACAGATTGCTCTCCACAGGTCAGTCAGGTTTTATGTTAAAAATGTATACATTTTATTGATGGTCATGAGAAAGAACAGATTAAAAGTACAATCATTTTGCTGAACGATGTTGTAAGACTAGATATTTAAATTAGTGTGTTTATTTGCAAGCCATCAGTGTCAGCCCAAAGAAGCTGAAAAACTGATAAAGCCAAAAACCCAACCCTAAAATATGCACAGGTTTACACTTACAACTCTCGGATTCAACTGAGGGAACTCAAGGTAATTAAGTTAATGTGCATATGTAGCTGAAGGATTGAGGCCAAGGGGGGATTAAAAAGCAGGAACTATAGCAACAGACTAGAGACAATAGCTGAAGCATTTGGCATAAGTGAACTTTTCCCCTTTAAACCTGTGGACACTCCTGAAAATCCAATTCAGATTGTGACTAGGTTAAATCCTAGCATGGGTCAGTTTTAGAAAGGTAAGTACTGCCATTTCAGGGAAGGAGTTTCAGCTTCGCCTTCCTGTAAAACAGC
The DNA here is from genome assembly GCF_011077185.1 of Oxyura jamaicensis. Classification (NCBI taxonomy): domain Eukaryota; kingdom Metazoa; phylum Chordata; class Aves; order Anseriformes; family Anatidae; genus Oxyura; species Oxyura jamaicensis. The sequence continues at coordinate 72,171,015 of NC_048926.1, forward strand.
CGGTCAGCTTCACATGCAATTTTTTTTTTAATTTTTATTTTTTGTTTTTGTTTTTGTTTTCCCCTGTGTACCATTACAAGCCTTCCAATTCCTTTTCAGGGATAATATAATAGGCAGCATAAACTATTTTATATATCTCCTTGTACATATAAGTAATTGTCTATTATTGTCTTAAATGAATTTTCAAACTTGATTTAAACCCCTGCAAACAAAACAGTTCTTTGTATTTACAGATTTTACCAACTGCCATGTATGTAAACTGAGGACTGCTTTGTTAAATATATACATTATTACATGTGTATGAGACACAGACCTAACACTGCAGTTGGATGTTACTATGAAATGAATAGATATGAAGCTAAATTAGCTATAAATACATGCAGCATAATTTAATAATTTTCTGTAGTTACAGAACACTGTCAGAAGTAGCTACAGTTCAAATGCACCCCAGATATCCAAGACATAACTTTTCTGAAAAAAAAAAGAACAAAAGCATTTTCATTTAAACACTAACTGCAACTTTTACTCACTCTTCTTTTTCAAAAAAGAATATCTCCACGTGATAGAAAATAGGTGCAAAGAATTTAATACAACCTCCTTTTTTTTTTTTCCTGAAAGCTGAGAATAATTTACCCCAGAAGTGTAATTATATGACTGTAAAGCATAAATGAAGGGCTTAAGTCATTATTGTTATTCTGACAAATACAATTAAGCAAGAACAAAATGAAACAAACTACCGTGCCATAAAGAAGTAATATTTCTGAAAATTACTTTTGAGTCTTGACAGCTAACAAGCTCTGTTGGTCTGACTGTCACTGTTGCTTTCCAGAGTAATACAAATACTAAAACAATTCTTATTTAGCCTATCTGTACACAGAATTCTAGTATGAACTTGCCAGTCAGTTGGGATTGCTTATTATGAACCGTTCCTTACTTCTCTGCATAAAACACAAATTAATGTGTACAGCAAAAATAATAAGCATTGCCACATATAATACAATGCCATGAAAAGAAACCTTTTGTTCTGACATTTTCTGACCCTTATCTTTCAGAGTCTAACTGCATGGGGAAATTGAGAGAACATAGTTGTCTTTAAAAGAAAATGTGATACCCTAAAATTAAAAAAAAAATATTTTCAGGTGAAAAAAAAAAAAAAAAAAAAAAAAGGCATCAACAAAGCTTTTGGCCAAAACCATGCAGCTTATAGAAAAGTAACTCTGCTAAATAAGTAGCTCCTCCACAGCTTCTGCTTAGCATTTTCTTAAGGCAATTCCTGCATTACACAGGATGCCAGCACACAGCCCTGGCAACCACAGCTGTCACCTCAAGAATGGTATTTTGTAGCTTAGGTTTTATGATGGAGATATGAAGAAGCTGACTAGGTGAATCTTCAAGCCAGATTTGTGATCTAACTGATATTTCTAGAACTGACAGGAAGACTAATCTTCATAATCCCACCTAGTACGCCTCAAAGAAATCAATAAAGCTTAATAAAGCAATAAATGGAAACAAGGAATTTTGGAGTTTGGTAATTGGTCTTCTGAGTTAAGACAATAAAGTTCATAAACATGAGAGGTTATAGGTTATTCCGGTAAAATCTTAGAGAGATTGCCACAAAGGATAACTACTTATTAAGTATGTGAATGCCCATAATCTATGCCATTCCAACCCAGTGATCCGTCTCATTTCTGAAGCTGTGACTGGCACAAGAATTCAGAGAAAGGCACAGAAACTGTGATACGGGAATAATGCTGAAACTTCCAAGAGATATTTTTGCTAAAGATTAAAAACAAAAAATCACATATACATGAACTCATGTATAATTCCAAGTATACTTTATTTCAGTTTAAAAGCTATTACCAAAATCCAATCAATCTAGCTCCTTAGAAGTGAAAAGCAGTAACATTTTATTCCACTCATAGAACAAAGGACTAAAATCAAGATGGGACTGGCTCATTTAAAACATGAAGGCTCCCCAGATCTTTCCTGCACATCAGCAACCATTTTAAAAAGCTATCAGCATGCTTCCCCCTTAACAATCAAGGTTGAGCACACAACGTAGATTTGGATGGAGGACCCAGTTTTTCATGTTTAGTGAAATCACTGCACAGGAAGACTCCTAATCAAGAATGTTTCTAAACCATTTTCAAGCAGATGATTTCCTGGGCAGTCTGTTTGGAGATAAAGCTCATCCGTGACATGAACAATGCTTATGTGGGAAAGAATATAACAACCTGAATTCTGGTCAGAACAAACTTCTGTTTTTCAACCATTGCTTTCCTATTGCTGGGCAAATAACCCAGTTTCTGCTGTGAAGCTCTGAAAAAAATGGAGCTTGTTATTTATTTATTATTTTAAACAAGCATCTGTAATTTTTTCCCCTCCGTCCTGCTCCTGTGTTGCCTTCCACTGATCTGCTAGTAAAACCAGAATGAAATAAGTGCAATATTACTTGCCCAGGTTAAAAAAAAAAAAGCTGGGAAGTTTTTGCCATCAGCAGTTAGACCAATGGAACACCCATTTCCACAGATATTGGACACAAGCCCTATTTCACTTTTATTCTTTAGTGGTTAACCTCAGATCTCAGTGCATTGTGAAAAGCACCTGGAAAGCATCTCCCACGCAATTTTTGTTCTGAGTGAAACATTTTCTTTTTCTTGCTTCACATAACACTCCATAATGTGCTTTACAATTTTCTGAAGATTTCTTATAAAATGTACTTTGAAGAAGCCTTGCAACATGTTAGTCTGTTAAAGTAAATCATGCAATTTTAAATACCTTTCAAATTTTAATGACGGTGACATTCCAATGAAGGAAATTAAAAATATATACAAACATCCAAAATTGATTGCCCAAATCTTTGCAAGTGCTAATAAAGTATTTGCTTTACATCATGATTTTTAATTATTCTAAAATTTGTAATGATGCTATAAATATGTGCACTTTATCTGCTTAAAAATACTATGCTTGTTTAGAGAGACAACACCGATGTTTTTCTACTAGTTTCTTTCAGCTCCACATACTTGACAATGAGTTTGTCAAGTTCTCAGAATTAAATAGCTGTTTAAATAGTTCTTAAGGAGGTACCATCCAAATGTTTATTGGAAGACCTCTGTCCTCTTTTGAGAATCAAATCTATCATTTAGTGACCAGACAGATATTTTGAATAAAACATACAGAAAAAAAATAAAATAAAATAAAAAAAAATAATTACTGTATGCTTAATGCAGACTCTTTAAAGAAACATGGATTTAAAAGGGCTGGATATTTTTTATTTTTTTTTCTTAAGTTTACTTCAAAGAAATGCTCCGTTTTTAAACCCTCCTCTTAGCTTTAAGAGTATTTCTTTCCACTTTATCATCTCTTAAGACCATGCCAAAAAAAGGCAAGTATTGGGGACCTTAAGAAAACTTTAGTTATTCCTAAAGATCACTTAACTATATCAAACTGTAAGAATTTGCTACACCTAGTCACAGTTATGCTTTTGTAATAATACACTTGTAGGTCGAATAAACTTGCTTCTTTTACAAGGGAGAGCAATTACAGACAGATAGCCGTGCTCTGCTGTATACAGTACGTAGACTTAACAGAAAAATCAAATTGCCTGTGCACTCTTAAGTGCTCTGCATCTCAAGTTTGTACTCTTCAGCTGATCATCATGCCATTGACAATACAGAATCACAGAATCATCCAGGTTGGAAGAGATCTCCAAGATCACCGAGTCCAAACTCTGACCTAACACTACCAAGTCCTCTACTAAACCATGTCACTAAGCTCTACATCTAAATGTCTTTTGAAGACTTCCAGGGACTGTGACTCAACTACTTCCCTGGGCAGCCCATTCCAATGCCTAACAACACTTTTGGTAGTTCTTCCTAATATTCAACCTAAACCTCCCCTGGTGCAACTTCAGCCCATTCCCCCTTGTCCTCTCATGAAATCCTTCCAGCAAAAAGAGCAACAGAAACAATGAGAGAGACCTCTGGCACAGACCCTACAGAAACAGATACCTGCAGTCCTTGCAAGGATTACAAAGACAGGTTATGAAAACAGACCAAAGGCCATGTCCATCCCACATTCATAGAGTCACAAACTTTCCCTATTTCCTGGACAATAAATTCTCTCCTAGGTGCCAATTCTTACAGCAGAAAAATAACATGGGTGAAAGTATCCATGATGGCTCTAGTGCCTCAGGCAAAAAATGTCATTTCAGTGTATATAAATGTCCCCTCCTCCTCATGTATCGGCAGTGTGGATCTTATTGTACCTGATTGACATGGGTCCGTATACTCCCTGGATGATGGAAATGAGGAATACCAGTCACATCCCTTGAGCAGGGATTCAAATACTGCTTTTTCAGATCTAACATCAAGCTCACATCCAGAAGACTGTACAATGTTCACAAATTTACACAGAATAGCCTGCAAGCTTTGCAGATTTCTGGATCAACTGAAGATACTACATGAGCAGTAGCAGCAAGCTAAATGTACAGCTTTGAAGAGGCTTTCAGGGTAGGGTCCAGCTGCATTACCTGAGTGTTCCCTAGGCTTCCAACCTTAGATGCTCTCGTGCTGGGGGAACCTGGTGTGCTGGCTCTAAGGAACAGCATGGAGCATAGAGTGGAGTGGAGACACCATGGCTAGGCTCTGTGACCAGATGGGGACTCAGAATCACAGAATCACAGAATTTCTAGGTTGGAAGAGACCTCAAGATCATCGAGTCCAACCTCTAACCTAACACTAACAGTCCCCACTAAACCATATCCCTAAGCTCTACATCTAAACGTCTTTTGAAGACTTCCAGGGATGGTGACTCCACCACCTCCCTGGGCAGCCTGTTCCAATGCCTCACAACCCTTTCAGTGAAGAAGCTCTTCCTAACATCTGACCTAAAACTCCCCTGGTGCAACTTTAGCCCATTCCCCCTCGTCCTGTCACCAGGCACGTGGGAGAACAGGCCAACCCCCACCTCTCTACAGCCTCCTTTAAGGTATCTGTAGAGAGCGATAAGGTCGCCCCTGAGCCTCCTCTTCTCCAGGCTGAATAAGCCCAGCTCCTTCAGCCGCTCCTCGTAGGACTTGTTCTCCAGGCCCCTCACCAGCTTCGTCGCCCTTCTTTGGACCCGCTCAAGCACCTCAATGTCCTTCTTGTAGCGAGGGGCCCAAAACTGAACACAGTACTCGAAGTGCAGCCTCACCAGAGCCGAGTACAGGGGGACGATCACCTCCCTAGCCCTGCTGGTCACACTATTTCTGATACAAGCCAGGATGCCGTTGGCCTTCTTGGCCACCTGAGCACACTGCTGGCTCATATTCAGCCGATTGTCCACTATCACTCCCAGGTCCTTCTCTGCCTGGCAGCTCTCCAACCACTCATCTCCCAGCCTGTAGCTCTGCTTGGGATTATTACGCCCCAGGTGCAGGACCTGGCACTTGGCCTTGTTAAACTTCATGCAGTTGACCCCAGCCCATCGGTGCAGCCTATCCAGATCCTCCTGCAGAGCCTTCCTACCCTCGAGCAAATCGACACACGCACCTAACTTGGTGTCATCTGCAAACTTACTGAGGGTGCACTCAATGTCCTCGTCCAGATCATTGATGAAGATGTTAAAGAGGACCGGCCCCAGCACCGAGCCCTGGGGGACGCCACTAGTGACTGGCCTCCAACTGGATTTGACTCCATTCACCACAACTCTCTGGGCCCAGCTATCCAGCCAGTTTCTAACCCAACGAAGCATGCGCCAGTCCAAGCCAAGAGCAGCCAGTTTCTTGAGGAGAATGCTGTGGGAGACGGTGTCAAAAGCCTTGCTGAAGTCAAGGTAGACCACATCCACAGCCTTTCCCTCGTCCACCCAGCGCGACACTTTGTCATAGAAGGAGATCAGGTTCGTCAAGCAGGACCTGCCTTCCATAAACCCATGCTGACTGGGCCTGATCGCCTGCTTGCCCTTCAAGTGCCGCATGATGACTCCCAAGAGAATCTGCTCCATGAGCTTCCCTGGTACTGAGGTCAAACTGACAGGCCTGTAGTTCCCCGGGTCAGCCCTCCGGCCCTTCTTGTAGATGGGCGTCACATTCGCTAGCCGCCAGTCAGCTGGGACCTCCCCCGATAGCCAGGACTGTTGATAAATGATGGATAGTGGCTTGGCCAGCTCCTCTGCCAGTTCTCTCAGTACCCTTGGGTGGATCCCATCTGGCCCCATCGACTTGTGCACATCCAAGTGCCGTAGCAGGTCACCAACCAGTTCTTCGTGGATGGTGAGGGCCGCATCCTGCTCCCCATCCCCTTCCACCAGCTCAGGGTACTGGGAATCCAGAGAACAACCGGTATTGCCGCTAAAGACTGAGGCAAAGAAGGCATTGAGCACCTCCGCCTTTTCCTCATCTCTTGTAACTAAGTTTCCCCCTGCATCCAGTAAAGGATGGAGATTCTCCTTTGTCCTCCTTTTTGTGTTGATGTATTTATAAAAGTGTTTTTTGTTATCTTTAACGGCAGTAGCCAGATTGAGCTCCAGATGAGCTTTGGCCTTCCTAATTTTGTCCCTGCACAGCCTCGCTACATCCTTATAGTCCTAGACTCGATTGTTCTTGTGCACGCTGAGACCGATAAGCCACACTTTTTGCTACCCTGAGCCAATGACCTAACAGGTTTTAACGAATGCTGTACTCTAGTGTACTTTTGCTCATTACAGTATCATTATAATACCAAAACACACCTCCATCCCAAAAGCTACCTGCCTCCAAGGTGTGACCACTCCTCACTGAGCACATGCTCTGAATTTCTCTGAGCCTATTACTTTAAACGGAGATGGGTAAACTTTTCACCAACCATAACTAAGATATGCTTGACTAGAGTCACTCAAGCTCCACCTAAAAGATAGAAAATAATATAAATTGGCCTAAGAGAGAGGGGATGTCAGGGAAGATACCACCTTCAGGGAAGATACCATCCCAAGGACCTCCTGACTCCTTGGATCAGTCAACAGGCTAAGCCTGAAAACATAGCTGCTCACAATATGCAGAGAACAGAGGACAGAAGGAGCTTTCCCTGTTGCCTACTCCATTTCTTAGAAGAGAAATAAGAGTTGTATGGTCAGAAAATATTTTTATAAATGCATTAACATGAAAAGGAGGACTAAGGAGAATCTACATCCTTTACTGGATGTGGGAGGAAACTTAGTGACGAGAGATGAGGAAAAGGCTGAGGTGCTTAATGCCTTCTTTGCCTCAGTCTTTAGCAGCAAGACCAGTTGTTATCTGGATACCCAATACCCTGAGCTGGTGGAAGGGGATGGGGAGCAGATTGTAGCCCTCACAATCCACGAGGAAATGGTTGGTGACCTACTACAGCACTTAGATGTATGCAAGTTGATGGGGCCAGATGGGATCCACCCGAGGGTACTGAGAGAACTGGCGGAAGGGGTGGCCAAGATGCTTTCCATCATTTAGCAGCAGTCCTGGCTATCGGGGGAGGTCTCAGTCGACTGGCGGCTAGCAAACATGACGCCCATCTACAAGAAGGGCCAGAGGGTTGAATTGGGAAACTATAGGCCTCTTAGTTTGACCTCAGTGCCAGGGAAGCTCATGAAGTGTCATCACGCGGCACTTGCAGGGCAACCAGGCAATCAGGCCCAGTCAGCATGGGTTTATGAAAGACAGGTCCTGCTTGACGAACCTGATCTCCTTCTGTGACAAAGTGATGCGCTTGGTGGATGAGGGAAAGGCTGTGGATGTGGTCTACCTTGACTTCAGTAAGGCTTTTGACACTGTTTCCCACAGCATTCTCCTCGACAAAGTGGCTGCTCTTGGCTTGGACTGGCATACACTTAATTGGGTTAAAAACTGCCTGGATAGCTGGGCCCAGAGAGTTGTGATGAATGGAGTCAAATCCAGTTGGAGACTGGTCAGTAGTGGAGTCCCCCGGGGCTCAGTACTAGGGCCAGTTCCCTTTACTATCTTTATTGATGATCTGAATGACGAGATCGAGTGCACCCTCAGTAAGTTTGCAGACAACACACCAAGTTAGGTGTGTGTGTCGATCTGCTCAAAGGGTAGGAAGGCTGTGCAGTAGGATCTGGATAGGCTGAGGCCAACTGTATGAAGTTCAACAAGGCCAAGGGCCAGGTCCTGCACCTGGGGCACAACAACCCCAAGCAGATCAAAAGACTGGGAGATCAGTGGTTAGAAAGCTGCCTGGCAGAGAAGGACCTGGGAGTATTGGTTGGTAGTCGGCTGAATATGAGCCAGCAGTGTGCTCAGGTGACCAAGAAGGCCAACAGCATCCTAGCTTGCATAAGAAACACCGTGGCCAGCAGGGCTAGGGAAATGATTGTCCCCCTGTACTCGGCTCTGGTGAGGCAATACCTCAAGTACTGTGTTTACTGTTGGGCCCCTCACTACAAGAAGGACATGGAAGTGCTCACCAATGAAGCTGGTGAGGGGTCTGGAGAACCAGTCTTAGGAGGAGCCGCTGAGGGAGCTGGGATTGTTCAGCCTGGAGAAGAGAATGCTCAGGGGTGACCTTATCACGCTCCACAGGTACCTTAAAGGAGTCTGTATCAAGGTGGGGGTTGGTCTATTCTCCCACGTGCCTGGTGACAGGACAAGGGGAAATGGGCTAAAGTTGTGCCAGGGGAGGTTTAGGTTGGATATTAGGAAGAACTTCTTTACTGAAAGGGTTTTTAGGTACTGGAATAGGCAGCCCAGGGAAGTGGTTGAGTCACCATCCCTGAATGTCTTTAAAAGACATTTAGATGTGGAGCTTAGTGGAGGACTTGTTAATGTTAGGTCAGAGGTTGGACTTGGTGATCTTGGAGGTCTCTTCCAACCTGGATGATTCTGTGATTCTGTGATTCAGCAGTACTGGGGTACCTCTACAACAGAGTGACACTCATGATGTTTCAAGAAATCAGGCTCAAGTGGGATAGAAAAGCCAGGCTTGAATGATATGCTGCTCTGGGAGACACTGGCACAACTTACCTTGCTCAATGACACTCCTGTGCAAGAGTGAGTAACATGGGATGTCTTTTCAAGCGTAGATTCAGCCCATTCAGAGTTGTTTTTCTGGACTCTAGAAAGACTAGGCAGATGAGGAGTAAGTACAGTCCCATGAACTGTGTGTATCAGCACATTCAAAGCTTGTGAGGACATAACTGACACTGACATGGGTAGGCCCTCAGATGCAGGAGGTGATCTTAGGTTGGTGAGTCTCTCAGTTACCCTGTTGTTATTTGGAGAGACTGCAATTCCTTCCCTTTGCTAAACTCAGAATCACCCTTCTTTGGCAAGGTATATATGCTTGGAACTGGATCTCAGCTGTTGGAATTGCATTAAGTTAGTCAACTGAAGCCAGTGGTGAGGGAGATGGATCTCATTATTTCAGTGTTGAATGAAGCTGCCAGTTCTCAACCAATGCAGAAAACATCTTTTCCTTTCCTCTGCCTCCTCCCTCACCTTCTCACAAAAGCTGAGAAGTTTCTTACATTTGATGGGTATTAAGTTAGACCTCTAAGCTTGGGGTCTGAAGACTACCTTCACAGACAACTCCAAGAAGTTTTGCCTGAAACAGATGTTCTCCCTCAGCTTCTACATCTGGGAACACAGGAAGACCACATGCATGCCAGAGATGTGTGCAAGCACCTCAGCATGACACAGCTTCTGCTGAAACAATCAGAAGCATCAGGTCAATGCATTAGGTCAGCCTAATTTATATGGCTCTACAACTTTGTCATGCTATAAAGACACATGAGGATCAGCTGCCTGAAGATTTCTGTACTCTACTTTTAGTTGCATGAACAGCTATTACACTTTTTTAAAATTATTACACAAGGAAGAAAGACATGCAAGAAAATAACAAAATAGCCAAGTAACTTGAATACTGCAACAGTATCTGAAGGACCCCTTATATAGACACACAAGTATGACCTAGAAGAACAAATCCATCCCTCCCAGAGGTGAGCAAAGGCCATCTGTTTTCACAATGTTTTATGAAGAACAGTGGAATTTGAACTGAGTTCCTCCTAACTATAGACCTAGCAATTAGGAATGCCTTCTATGTTAAAAATACATCTAAATCACCTGTTAAAGGGACAAAATGTAGGTCAAAGTCATGCATATCTAAGTACAGACCATGTGCTGTGCAGAGCCAATACCAAGACAATTGTCTTGAAGTGCAGGCTACCTGCACATCCTACATAAAACAAAAGAATTAAACTGCTGCTTATCTAGACAACCTTCAACTACTAGTTATTAACTTGTATTGCCAACCTCTCCCACCCCTCAGTTTTCTTAATATACCCTCTCTGACAATTCAAACACCATTCCTTTGCCATTATGAAGATTAAAAGACAAACTGAGACTCAGTAAACAGAAAGAGAACTCTTTTGAAAGGGAGGAGGTGCGTGAGTGGGCAATCTACATGCATCTCACTGATGCTTCTTTGTATTCCATTAACCTTTAAGCATGTAGTACATAACCTGCAAGAGGCAGCTTTCAAACGCAGATAAGCACTCCGCAGCATACAAGTTCAGGCAACTGAAACTGTCCTTTTAATAGTGTGCTCAGCTTGGCTGATGGTACAAAAACCTGATGGGAACATGCATGGTGCTATAGTGTGACTGTGCATACTGGTGTCTGACCACTTGAATAAATGAAATAGCTTTCATTTTAACAAGAGAAAGGTAGGCAGGTAAGTACTCCAGAAAGGAATTCCTTCTTTTGCCTCTCATTGTCTCCTAGCGTTGGTAGGAGTTGTCTTCTTAAAGGTATTCTTTCTACTGAAAGCTTGTGATTTCAAGAATTTGATTGTTAGGATTCTGAATACGAGACCTTCAGTAATCTGAACTATTAATTTGCTTGCTTATTTGAACACATTTTACCTTCAAATCGTTACAGCTTTCTTTGCATCTCAGTTTTGAAAACTGACCCTTACAAAGAGCTACTGTTGACCTACAGGAAGTGGATTGAACATTTCTAGCTGTAGGAAATTATTTCAATAATAGATCAAGTGTGACCTCCTTACAGGTCAGCTTTCTTCAGCAGCTAAACACTGTTCCTTCTGAATGCACTATTAGGTCAATAGAATTTCTTTCATTAGTTCCTCCATGATGTGTGTCCACACTTGCTTTGTCATTTTACAAAACACACAGAGAAACATTATATCACTATCAATGTCTGAATAACTAAATGAGTAGAAGAACTAACACAATTTGAAGGTTAATTTAAAAGAAAAATTGAACCCATTTACTACATTAAGAACTTTCAAACATATTGAAGAATTAAACATTCAAATCCCAGTAAAAGTCAATATAGAGGGCATTGACCTTTCTAAAACTCTAAAATTCCTAGCTGTAATGAAACTAATCAAATGAAATTCTATGTGCAAAGCTTGCTTGAAAACATCATCCATTACTGAAAAAAATGAAGAAAATACCCGTGAACAAACCATCCTCAAAAGACTGTGTTCTCCTTCCTCATTACATAGCTTCCCTTAAAGCTGGCACAGCAAAAGGTCTGAAGAATGGTAATTTATTTGTACAAAAACAGTTTACACATACATTGACTCATGAAAAAGTGAATATGGATATGTGGAAGTTCAAGTGAGAGATTTATAGAAACACTTTTGTACTCAAATACAAAAATTATTCCAAATAGCTTTAAATAAACATAGAAAAATTCAGAGAATTGTTTGGCATTTCTTTATTCTGATTCTTTGAAGCTGGAGCCACTTAAAAATGAAGCAAATCTTTTACTCTGTATTTCATGTCCCCCTCAACACCTGCTTTCCAGGATGGGGACCAAAGCATTGCAGTGGAAATGACAAGGTTGTTTTTAAAATGTAAGAAATGATGGAATCTGGCGATAGAAGCACAGAAGCACTCAAAAACCTGTTTAAGTGGATAAAACAAATGGGAGATTGGAAGAAATTACTCATGCTTCCCAAACTTTTCAGTTTGCAGACTTGTAATAGCACATCACCTGGGTTTAGGGACATTATGCAGTGAAAGGATCTTTCCTTTTCCCCCTCTTTAGGATGAAATTATCAAGTCTACTGAGAAATGTTTGCCTAGCCTTAGCACTGTATTGTATTTGTACACCTCGTAATGAAGATAAATCATTGCTATTTCCACTGTACCTCTAAGCAAGACATTTCCTTTAAGCTACAACCCTGTTTCAGCTTTAAAACACTTAATATAATGCACTATTTAAAGTCAATTTAGAGAAGCTGTAATACCTAAATAATAAATATATCCAAAGGAATAACGATAGTAGCAACCTTTCAATTTCCATGGAAACCCTACTTAAAACACAAGATACAAATCCTAGATGAATCTCTTAAACCTATATAAGATGCAGTCTTAAACCTTCAAAGATGCAGTCTACAATCAAGAAAGTGACTGCAAAATAAAGCATCAATATTCAAAAAAAATTAGGAAGCACCAGAACTGTTGGTGTTTCTGATGCACAGAACTCCTCATACAGTCAGCCCATAAAGCACCCCTCGCAGGAGGGGTGCTATGGTAATAACAGCATCTAGAAATACAACACATCGTGGCAGTGATTAAAATAACTTGGAAGCTGACATGTTCCTGTGCAATGTTTTTAAAAAGTTAAAATATAACAAAGTTATCAACAAAAAATCCCATTTTCCAGCAAGACACTTATGGCCTGGGGTGGCAGTACAGAAAGGATGTCTGCATAGCTGCATCCTATTAAAAAAAAAAAAAAAAAAAAAAAAAAAAAAAAAAAAAAACAGATAAAGAAAACAAAATGAAAACCCTGAACTGTGAGCGAGTTGGAGAAAGAGCATGAACAGAAATTTCTTCAAGCTCATTCCCTACCAGAATAGAGTTCCTGGCAAAAGCTGTGGCTTTAGAAATGTGTTGTCAGCCAGTCGAAGCATTAAAGAAAGAATGTAGGACCTATCATGTAATATCTGAATTTATTATTTCTCTCCTCCAACTAGGCATTACAATGTATAACAAAATTAACTTCCTAGGTCTAAGAAATATCCTGAATATAACACCACATTAACCTGTCCTGATGAAATTACGTAATTGAAGACCTTCTCCAGAACCCTGAAGAAAAAACAAAACAAAACAAAACATGCCTGCTTCCTTGGTAGTCTCTGAGTTACAGAATCTGATTGGTTATTCCCTTTCTCACTGGAGAGGGTGAAGTTCACAATTTGAGTATGGTTAAAATGAAGCACAAGTTAGGCAAAGACCAGACTGGGCACTGAAGACCACTTTGCAGTTACTGAAGATCAAACATAGTGGGACAGAAAACAGCCCTGAAAACTCCCCTACCCAGCGAGCGTGAACAATCGCTACTTGGATATATAGAGTTAGGAAGACCCCTAAACTCCACAGGCAGAAGCAAAATCAACATGCAAGCACCCTCCTAAACATTTGTACTGGAAGGAAAGCTGCAGCTGTATCAAGATGTAATATCCCATACATACATAGCAAATCGCTAATACCTGTCCCAACAGTACAATTCATTCCCTTAATTTACATTTTACAGAAGTGAAATGTTTAAATCAATGCACAGATGAGCAGTTCCACTGCATCTTTTACAGATCGGAAGTGACCATCTTGGATTTCTGAAGGAATGTATTACATAAACCAGCTTTTTTGCTTCCTGTTACTCTTATGTTAACCTTTTAACTAATGCATGATTATTACTTTGTAAATGATAAAATTTCAATGTGTTGTTGATTAATTTTGAGACAATTAGTTTAATAAATTACCAGTGCAATGACAAGAATTTAAATAATTCTTTAGTATAGTTTTTGAGTGCTCATCATTTCAATTTTGACACATTTCACATTAGTTGAAGAAAGGCATAGCTATCTGAGTTTCCAGAGCTAATTTAGACAGGGGAAAATTAATCCCCTGGATTAGAATCTGATTGGGCTCCAAATTAAATGGTATGAAACCTCACAGCCAGTAGGTGACATACCCTAATCCCTTTGGCTTGAAATCAAAAAGCACAAAGCAGCATGACAGAAGGTAAAACTGTTTAGAGAACAGATGCAAAAATACACACAATGCAGAAAAAAGTTCCCAGAGAAATGCACTGGGAACAGGTGAAACTCAGATATATTAAACTCAAGGATTTCACACTACAGAGGACACAAAACAACTTGTTCACTTGACTTGGGCACATAACAAAATTGCACTCCTTAGTGACCGTGTCACATTCCTCAGTCTTTCTGCTGATATTTCAGCAGAAATATCCTAAATAATCCAGTTGTAATTACAGTCAAACAAAATCAGAGGAAAAGGGATACTGAGTGTAATAGAAACACATTTATACTCTTATGGCTGGAAATTAAGTCAGTGTGAACACAAAAGCAGCACTCTGTTGTTCACTGAAGAAACACAGAGCGAGACAAAAATAATCTTCAGATTGTTAGTAACATTGGAATGTTTTTGCTGCAAAATAAATTACATCTTGTGCATCTCCACATCCTCTCAGAAATGGTCATTTAGTCAATTACTTTCAACATAGGGCAGGGAAAAAAAAGGTAAGTATTTTGAATTTTCAGATCCAATTAATTTTGGAACAATAATACAAATTGTTTTCTAATTTGTTCAATGGCTTAGCACTGAATTGCATCAAAGCATTATTTTGTTCATTTTTGTCATGACACAGTACACATAAGAAGACAGTATCTTCGTATGATGGAGCAATCCCATATGAGCAATATTTCAAATTCTGTGTTAAAAGTTAACTCTGAAATGCAATCTTCCATCACATTTAATGGAGGATAATTCTACCACAGATACATAATCTTTGTGAAACTCAGAACCATAAATAATCATCCAGCTCAAATGGCATCAGTAACGCAGAACTTTTGCTGATTAAAAAAAGAGAGAAAAGAGAAAGGAAAAAAAAGGCTGGATAATCCTCAGTAATAACTGACTATTAAAAAAAGTTCGGACTGTGCTGGTAATCTTTAAAATTTATTCAACGTTATTTTAAAAATGAGACTAAGACATGCCAAGTAAAATGAACTGCCATTATGCATTCTTTAAAAGACATCAAGTAACATATGTACAAGACCGACAGTACAGAAAAGAGAATAAGAATAGGGTATATGTGGACCCAGATTCTCAGTCCCAAATATTGGAAGTATGTACAACTGTGCTGCACAGCAGGAACTGTGACATGATTTTCAGAGTTAACAGCATTCATTTCAGGGGCAACATCAAATAGGTATTACCCAGCAGAATATTTGACTGAGATGTCCATTTAAGCAGATGCCTTTAAACATCTAGATCTTAACTGAGCCAGACACATTAACATTCCTATCCTTTAAAGACTCAAAGATTCCAAAACAGTTATTGTAGTCAAACAGCTGACCAGAAAATCATGAAACAAAACCTAACAACCAGTGTATGTATTAAAATGAAGGAGAAAACTAAGCATAAATTCTAATGTTCTACATGAAAAATGAAATTATACTTCAATATACACACACCCACACTGTAGTAAAGTTTTTGTAAACATACAGAAAATTTTGAAAGATTACCTGGTAAAAATACCATCCACAACACCAATTGTTGACTCTTCTGCAGGAACGTAGGAACCAATCTGTGCCATGACTGTGATTAATGCAACTTGCTTTATATATGAGCTCTTTCCTCCCATGTTGGGTCCAGTTATTATCATGACCCTTTCACCATCTCCCTGGAAACACAGAACACTGGTTAAACATATTGTCTGCATATGATGCATATAGAAAGTCTGGTGTGTATACATATGCTCAGAAAGATACAGGATGTCCTCTGCTTCTATTTGAACAGCTTCCTTCATTCTTAGAGTTCATCATATTCACTTCTCAAGATATAATGAAGTCTCGGATAAATCTTTCTCAGATCTCTCCAGGCTGGTGAGAGAGAAGCATAACAACACTCATTACTCTGGAGAAATATGGACAGAGTGAGGAAGAATTTTCCCTTTCTGCATCACGAAACCAAGAAAGTACTCCAAGAACTTTCTGTGCAGTTTCTTTGGAGAACGGGAGAATCTCATCAGCTTTCAGAATAGCAACTGTCATCCCAATTTGGTTGTGATCTGGATTCCTCTCCACTTAAGAGTTCTCATTGCCAAATGGGACAAAGATCCGACCCAGACTTTAAACCCTTCAACACACCCACATCTAAACAGACTGGCTACAAGAAATCAAGACATCTCTGCGTTTAGCAGTACTTGGCTGTTAACACAGATATTTCGAGCAGATTGCATCCAATCTCCAACAGATCAGTTTATCTAATCACTGAAATCCTATGGAAGATGTATGAGAAAAAAGAGTTCATCTCAGCTATAATACCTCCTATAGTACCTAAACCTGTCTATGGCTCCAAAACAAAATATTCTTCCTCTGGTGCAAGCCAACTTCTTACACAAAATTAAAACTCACCAATGAAAATATAAAGCCTTCTCAGGGCCTGAATCAAGACTAGGAAATTAAGTTATGCAAGCACTTCAGATTAACAGACTTTACTTTTGTACTACAACATACAACGAAATCCAACAATGTATGAATTAACCAAAAGTCAGCATATTCCATTACCCCATGGGACTGGCAGAGAGGAAAGAATAAGCTCTGCATAATGAATATTAGCCACACTACTTAGGAAATTTGGAGGTCATCAGGCACCATGACAAGAAAAATACAAATATCTCCATAGAATCTCCTCACAATTTTTACAGATTTGCTTCTCTTTTGGGTTTTCATTCTTGTCAACAGGGAGGGCAAATAAAATTCATACAGGACTGACACTTATTTCATAATTCAGATCATACAGAAGGTACATGCAACCAGTATTTATTATATGTAAAAGCTGTTTAGTTTTTTACTAAAAACAACAACAACAAAAACAAAACACATTCATAAGGAACTTGCAATAAAGTTAAAACACAGAAAATGACATTATCAGGAATGAAGGATGGATGTAATACAATGCACATGACTATATGGGAACAAAATTCATAACATTCTATTCTCTGAGGTATAGTTTCAATACTGCTACTAAAACTTCGTCAGGGCCACCACCATTTCACTCAACACAAGAATTTACAGATACTTAAAAGCAGAATGAGTTAATCTGCTAAATCCACAAGTTTCTTGCATGCGTGTGGTATTCCTCCAGGGTCCCTCCAAGCATGTTTGGAGACTGGTGGTTGGTTTGCAAAGCCAGCTTTCAAAAAGAACATACACTGGAGCATCAGTCCAGAGGATCCACTCACCCTTACAAATGCATGCAACCATAAGCTAACATCTCATTGCAATATAAGATAAAGTTAAAGGTATTAAAAAAATCCATGAGTATTTGGGGAGGAGAGGGAGAATGAAAGTATAAAATGATTATTTCAGAACACTGCAAGAAAGCTTTCCTAAAGTTAGGTATCTGATAACATTCCAGCTAAAAACATGACAGGAGATGAATTTTCCTGCTGATTCAAACATATCAGTTAAAACTAGAGACATTTTAATAAACTGGATTCCCACCCACCTCTCTCAAAAAGGAGAGAACTCAAACGAACTGTAGGAGAGAATGTGATTCTACCATGACCACTTGCTTTTGTAATATTCAGTACCTGAAAAGCCAACATAAGAAGGTGACTAAAGGGATAAAGTGCTTCATGATTACTGAATGAAATGCTGATATTTTTTTGTAAGAGCCACCTGTCGCTTTTTCAGAGTTCAAATAAATTTTTGAAAATGTTCTATGAAGTATTCCACAATACCTATATCCTTGTTCAGCACAGAACAGCATTTAAAAATATTTCTAGAGAAGTACATACGAACTTGAACAGTGCTTACCATGGCAATACTCCACGCTGATATCTGCTACCTTTTCTATGTTTACTGTATCAAAAGGCAGTTAAGTATTCAGAGGTAAGTTGCAAGCATATTTTTATATTCATTAGGAACAGAAATGGTAGTATTTAAAAAAAGATATAGACAGATAAATATTCAACAAAAAAAGTCAAAAGGACATACAGTTTAACAGGCAAGTTTTAGTCTTTCAGGGAAAAACAAACAAACAAACAAACAAAACCAACCAACCAACCAAACAAACAAAAACTAAAATATGCTCATCAGAAACCAATTTATGATATAAAATAAGGCAATGTTTTCTATATAAGGTAATTGCATATTTATACCAATCTTAGGTAATCTAGGTTATACAATTCAGGTACTGCATAGAAAACATTATGTTGTAGCCCTTTTTGACCTGCTGACAACAACACCAAGAAAGTTAATGGTCTTCCTACTTCTCAGCATCCTATTACTTAATTCTCTGTTGCAGAAAACAAGTCAGGGAGACTTATGGGTATCACAGAGTCTGCAAAGCTACACATCAGGGATCTTCATCTATGTTAGTATGAATGGCTTCTTGCTACTAATGTGCAGTCTACACTGTGTATACATGATAATGCACAGTGAAGAGTCAGAACTCCAAATATGCTTCATCAGATTGTGAACTGCTGTGTGAATTTAGGACTTCCAGAAAGAAAGGAAAATGCATAGTAGAGAAATACCATAAAACATCTGAGCTATCTTAGAAATAATTTGTAAGACTGAGCCTGCAAATGTGACACAAAACTCAAGTGATTGATAATTTCACAAAATTCAAGTGATTGATAATTTGTATATTATATGCCCATGGAAAAACAAACATTAAAAATCTCCATAAATTTGAGATAAAATTACTACAAAATACAGACTCTCTCTGATGACATTGTTTAAAAAAATGTAATTATTCACTTATCTTTCAAAGATAACTACTTAAAAATAATCAAATTTTCATGATTTTGATATTTCCTTTTCCCTTTTCCACTTCCTTTTCCTTTCCTTTTCCCCTTTCCTCTTTTCTTTCCTTATGTGATTAAGCCTGAACAGGGTTGCTAAGAGAGAATCTGGCTGCAGGATACCAGAAAACAGACAAAACTGATGTGGTCATGTCTAGCAATGTCTCTCTAAAATGCAAGCAAGCAGCCATTCTATAATTAAATTATTTATTTTACCTTCCTGGCCAAAGAGCAAATTCCAGATTCATTCCCCTGAATGATTTTGAATCCCAAAGGGTACCTTAATACTTACTGAAAGGTTAGTGGTGTTTGGAACATACTGATCCTGTTCTCCCAGTAGTACATCAATCACAGGGTGCCTGCCATTTTTTATGATTATTTCTTGCTGATTATCTTGCACAACTGGTCTGCAAAGAGGAAGACACATTAATTTCAATGTTCATTGTAACCAATTACTTAGAACTACTGTAATTACAAGATGTTGCGGGGATCGTCTACAATGCAGATTTTTGTAAAAATATGCAAATGACACAAAAATGAATTCTTGCTATCAAATATTTCTAAAGATTGGATTCATTTAGTTTAAAGAAATATTAGTTGATTAAATTAGGATACTTTAGAGTATTTTTGTGTTTCTTTTTTACTATGTAGGAAACGCTTTCAGTTGTTCATATATATTACAAAGAACTAGTAAGAACTACAACGTGAACACACAATAACAAAATCCTTAACTCGAGGACAATCCACTTTCTTTCCCTCACTACTGAAGCTCCAACAAACTTCAACCATTTGCAGATACATCTGATATTCTCACAAATGATCTTGCTCATAAACTGGTCCAGCCTGCAACAGCATCAAGCCCTGGCTGGCACATGGATAGCAAAGAAAACTCTCCGGCTATGTATATTGTGACTGACAACACATTAAACCATACAAATCAAAGCCTACAGGATGACAGAGCTGTAGTTCTATAAACATATGAGCTGCACTCATATTTGACAGCAACTTCCAAACACATGTAAGAGTCATCACAATCACTGTCGATGGAAAGCATACTAAAGCATATTAAGAAACACTGAAATGACAGTATCTTTTCAGAAACAAATATGCAAACCAGATTGATGTTACTTGTATTTTTTCTCTTCTCCAAACCATGTGATGAAAAGCGTTGTTTCAAATGGCTCTACCTTACCTACAAATTAGTCCATATACAAGGATATAACTAATAAAACATGTATAATTCTGTTACATACCTCCATTCTAAGAAGCTCCACCTCAAAAAGCTGTCTGTTCTTCACAGAACAAAAATCACTAAACAAGACAGTAACTAAATTATAGCTGTGATTTTTTTTTTCCTGTTCTCCTTTTTTTCATCATAAGTAAAAGTGCAACATAAATAGATGTGGTTTCATGTCTCTGCAACATTTTCCTACAGTACAAGTGCTTTGTGCTAAGAGCAATAACTTACCGAAGTGGCAGTTGCTAAGAAAAGAGAATAATGGCATAAAGCCACAGAACCTTTTGGCTGGAAATGAAATAACACTTGGCTGGACTTCAGAAGGAATGCAAAATTCAGGGGAAATGTGTTCTGGTTTAACCCAGCCGGCAGCTAAACACTACACAGCCGTTCACTCATCCTACCCTCTCCCTCTCTGGGATGGGGGACAGAAATGGGAAAGTGAAGCCTGTGAGCTGAGATAAAGACAGTTTATTAAGATAGGAAATAATAATAATAATAATAATAATAATAGTGTGTACAAAACAAGTGATGCACAATGCAATTGCTCACCACCCGCTGACCAATGCCCAGCCCATCCACAAGCAGCTGGCCCCCCACCCCGGCTAGCCACCCCTGTGTATTGTTTAGCATGACGTCAGATGGTATGGAATACCCCTTTGGCCAGTTTGGATCAGCTGTCCTGGGCCTGTCCCCTCCCAGCTCTTGCTTCACCCCCAGCCTGCCCACTGGCAGGACAGAGCGAGAAGCTGAAAAGTCCTTGGCTTAGTGTAAGCATTGCTCTGCAACAATTAAAGCATCAGCATGTTATCAGCATTCTTCTCATCCTAATCCAAAACATAGCACCCTATCAGCTACTAGGAGGAGAAATAACTCTGTCCTAACTGAAACCAGGACAAAGTGTGATTTTCCTTGGGCTGAATAATAACTATGCAGTTAGAAAGGAAAATGGAGATAAAACAATGGCAAATTAGGAATGGAAATCACTGGGGAAAGAGGTGCAAGCTGAAAATGCTGTGAGGGGTTTGGTTTTGTTTTTTGTTTGGTTGTTTTTTTTCAGCATAGGGACAGTTCCAGCAGTTACACTGATGAATTCAGTAGGACTGAGTCTTAGGATACAAAAAAAGGAAATTTAATTCTCCACTCTTGTCAGATATGTAACTAGTTTGGAGCTGTAATAGGATGGTCTGAGAAGGGAAGAGCGCATACCTACAAGTACATTCCTCCTCCTCCTCTCCATTTTGGAGGCAAGGAGAGATGTCAGCTAAATGATCCTTTTGCTGTTTTAAAGTTTTACCCTCATCTTTGGAAATCACCATGTTTCTTTTACTGCTCGTGTCTCCTTCCACTTAACTGTGAGACAGGATGTAGTTTCAGGATGCCATGTGCCTTGCCAGCTGCCTGTTCTAATTTCAGACAATGGGGATCACAGAAGCAAAGCCTCAGACACGGTCAGTCATTCAAAAGGTCTTTCCTGCCCTGTGTCCTCACAATGTGACAAGCACGTGTCTGTCATGCAGTAGAGGAAATCATAATAATAATAATTTAAAAAAAAAAAAAAAAGGAAAAAAAAATCTCTGGAATGCCTAGCACGTTATTGAGTCATGTAGCATCTTTCCAATAGCGTTACAGAAAGTTAACAAATTTACAAACTGCAGAGTGGACAACACAAGTATCAGATGATAATGATGTCTGGGCTACCTGAATTATCATCCTTACATATGTAACTTTGCTGCCTGAGAACCCTGACTTTTTTCATCATTCCTGTAAAGGATGAGTCTCCCAACATGAGTGTCTCAGGATGACCTGCGGAAGCTGTTCCCATGCTTAGCTCTTTCCAACAACTGTGTGGAGCACCTGTGCTGCTAACTTCACAACTCATTTAAATGCCTAAAAAAAAAAAAAAACTCCTCTGAAATACCTGAACTAGTTAATATTAAAGTCCTATCTTCTTTTTCTGTATACCTCCAGAATTAATTATTGACATCTTCCTTTTGGCTGAGGTTTAGCTAAGTCTCCTCCCTTACGGTTTATAAGCTCTAAGACACTCCTTAATATTCAGTGAATTATTTAAACTCTGTGCAGTGAATTAATAACATTTCAGTTTGTTTTCTCATCTGAGTATACAGAAATAAGTGAGCAGTTACTTTCAAGGAGATTCTGACAGAGGCACACAGGATCCCAAGAGTCCACAGTGATCATTATTATCTTTATATTCTTCATTATCTTCTGTATAAAATCAGAAGTGTATTTAAGTTGATTTCCCTTCCTCCTTACACGTTTAATACACAATTTTTTGTACTTTCACAGGTCTCAAACTTCACTAATTCAGATGGATGTTTGTAAGTAAGCATCCATAAGCTTTAGACCAACCTCGGGGAAGCAGGACTTGAGGCTCTGTGCCTCCCCAACCCAGAGGGCAAGAGGGATAACCTTGGCACCACTAGAGTCCCAGGCTGCACTGCATAGGTCTTAGGTGGAGGGACATACACAGCTCATCAGATCTGAACACACCATCGTTGTAGAGACATTACCACTTCTGTAGCAGGTGGCATTAGCATTTACCTGTCTTTATCTGAAATACATCTTTGAAATATACCTCATACACCACATAAACTTTGGTATTAGAAAGACCTCTCTGGGAAAATAATGAGGAGCATGGACATTGTTTCCATGCAAAGTTCAACACGTATTTATATGTTTGTGAGATACCATCAACTAGACTCATGAAAACAACAGACAAACAGGTGGAAGCTGACAAATGTGAATTGCAACGTTTATGGTCTTGAAATAAGACTAAAAGCATTGCTTTGCAAAATGAGATTAAGTTAAAACTACTGTAAACAATTATAATTATACATACTGTACACAAACTCAACTGAAATTTATTTGTAATACTCTAATTCCTTATAAAATTCTAAATAAAAAATAAGAATTGATTACCTGCAATAGTCTCCTTGTTTAGCCACCTGTGCCAATGAGAACAGACAGTCGACAGTTGCTAGGTGACCAATCGCTTTAGACATAGGGTAAAAATGTTCACTGAAATGGCTATTCCAAAACAGAGAAAAATAACAGGAGAAAAAAATAATTTTATACAGATACAAATGTATTGTCAAAATATACCCCATGCAGGTTTCTCAAAGGGCTCCTATGAACCTAAAATTACTCTGAATTCAAATCTCCCAGCAGTATATTGTTACCATATGAGGACATCAAGACGGACTTCATGATCCTGTTGTAACAGTGAATTATTTTTAAACACAAAAAAGCAGACAAAATGAAATTTGCTAAATAGCATACAAGGGGTCTGCAGTTGATCCCTGCGTAAATGAGGTCTATAAAAATGCCACGGTTTATCACAGTGGTAACTGAATCCCAAGTGCCAATTCACTTCAATCATACGCTAGAGTCAAAAATATATATAATAAGAGTGCCTGAATACGGGAGTTGTCTATAATTTCAACAAAAGATGGTATATGCAGCAGAAAATTCAAGAATTCATTTTCTGGTTATGGCACTGCTTCACCCAGTACATTAATGAAGTTACCAGGAGAACACAATTTTCAGTAGACTTCATTCTCTTAGCACTTATGAATTCCTTTTCTCCTCTCCTGGTCTCAAGGATACAACTTGGAATATAAATCCAGTGTAGGAGCAGAATTTTAAAAGGTGGGGAGAGGGCAGGATACTGTATGCTGCTATCAGCATTGAAAACAACAAAGTAAATGTGAAAAGCAGCAGATCTAAGTGCAGAGAGGTTAACACAGGTCAACTCAAACTTAGATTGCTAATTCAGTGACAAATGTTATTTAACAGAACTGCTTTACAGGAACGCAAAGCCAAAACAGCTCGAGGTGAGTAAATTGGAATGTGCTTTCTCGTTCCTACCAAATAAATAGAATTGCTGGGTTCCTACCAGGAGGCAAAACCTTGGCCCCAGTTATATTATTGGCATCACATTCAGCATGCCCTGGGCACTAATGAAGGGAAGGGGAAACTGTGGCTCTGCCACATGTATGTCACTTACAGACTTTACAGAACCCATGGTAATGCAAAAGCCACAAAGGATGAAGCCTGACTTCCAGACCTCACAAGAATTTTGAAGGGCTGGCAGCAAGAAAACACATTTTACTGCTTACTAAAACAGGAAATCTAATACAGCATTTAGCAACTAATCATTGTAGATAATTTCTGGAATGTTAAATAACTGTTAAAATAGTAGTCTTTCAAAATACTGGCAATGTCGTTCACTGGGGTGGTCAACCTGTGGCTCTGCACAGAGATCACAAATAGAACAAGAACTGCTCCCAGGCCAGTGCTAGCAGTAGGACTCTGCTGATAGTTAATCAGAAACCATCACTGGGCGAGTAGAAGTATTAACATAGGGTACCTGGGGCACCTTTTTGCATTGCAGCTAAGTTAGCTACTGTCAGAGAGGTCCTACACAGATTCCTGTCCTTTCTCTGGCCCCAACTACCTGCTTCCAACTGCTCCACTCTGAACCACAGATTCTCCCACAGCGCATCCTGTTCATGGAGCTAGATGATTCAATGTCTACTCATGTTCTTGCAGGATCAGCTTAATTCCCACTCTGCTTGCTGTGGCTGCCAAGGTGCCTAATTTGACAGCAGGGAATCTCTACACCAACTCCAGAGCACTGGGGAGCTGACAAAATTAAAGCCAAATGCACACCCTGCCCAAAGGCATCCTGCAACACAGAGATGGGACCCTTAGGGAAAACCACCATGACCTGCCACAAGGTCCTGCTGCTGGAGCAGCCAACCCCCAGACAGGATGTCAGAGAGGTAAGGAACACAACTTTGAGATAAACACTGCAGAAACATTTTAGCATTTAAATGCTTGCATCAGTTTGATTGTTCCTCTTTAAAAGATACATGATGGACTTGTCTGTCCAGTATATTGGTTCATATATAAACTGTATAAACAGTTGAACTAGTGCTAAAGAAAAATAGTCTTTTTGAAGAAAACTACTACAGGCAAGACCACTGACGTGATATATACATAATTAGAAGTCAATTTTGGCATAGTAATGTTTACTTGCAGAAATCCTGTGATTGTAGATCAGAGAAGGTAAAAAGTCTCTGTCATGTTGAGACAGCTTCAAAGGGAACTTGCTAAGTTTCAGTATCAGGAAAAAAAAAAAAAAAAAAAAAAAAAAGCACAACTGAAAGTCAACCAGTAATCACTGCATGACATGAGGGACAATTTCAGTGGTCTGTTAACTCATACAAGTGAAAAAATATTCAATAACCTGACACTTGAAAAATCAAATGTATTTAGAAATTTGAGAAATCATTTTTAAATTCCCATTTTGAAGGTCCTTTGACTAAATAGTCAAGTAAGTTTGTTTGAAACTCTGATCTGAGACAAGTTGTGAGGGACAATACTCTAGTCACCTTCTAACAGACTCACAGTTAGTTCCAGGGTTATCATACATAGCATACAATTGTGTAGAATTACATTCATCCAGGCGACTGTCTGAATACCCTGAACATTTCTCACTCAAAAACTGTAACACTGCAATTGTACTTTTTTTTTTTCTCTTAATAATGGTACGCTTAACAGTGAAACCATACTGTATATAAATTAATGTCAAAGGAGAATTTTCTTAGCTTATTAATAAATTCTTATTTGCATTGTACATCATAAATACATAATAAAAATACTATATTCAGTTTTGCTCATTCAGAGCAAGTTGCACTTTCAGGTTCTTAGTGCTGTCATGCTAGTTTTCAAATTTTAAGAGCCACTTAACATTATTAGATATACATTTCCATCAGAATTTCAAAATCTGAAGATATCACATCTGGTCTCAGGTCTGTCTGTAAAGGTCTTGCCTTAAAATACTCTAACTTCAAGAACAATATTTTGATCATATCTTCATATTTGTTATGGGCAATACAACTATCAACTCTTCCCCCCCCTTTTTTTTTTAAGAGATAAGCATCTTTTTCTGTTCCTGTAGCAAAAATAAAATAAAATAAAATGATGAGTCCTATTTTGTAAACTTACTCTAGAAAATTTAGCCATTCAGCACCACAGACAAGGATTAGCTGCTCCCGAAGTTGATTGAGATGTCTGCAATTTTCTATAATGAAAGGAGAGTGGAAACGGCTGACAGCTTTTGTGCTGGAAGATAGAGAAAAGCCAAACAGGAAATCAAGGTTACTAAGCAGTTATACCATCTACATGCAAAATTGGACAAGCTTTCTTATTTTCTGTGAGCCTTGAAAATGTATGTTTAAAAATAAAAAAATGTTATTTGATGGTGGTACTAAGCTCTATTGATCCCAGTGATCTATACTGTGAATAAAGTGACCGGTTGCTGCACCACTACCCATTCAAAAAGCTTTTAAAATGTTTTTCACACTATAACATGTATTACAGAAGTATATGTATTTCACAAAATTCTGTTCAGCAGTATGCTGCAGAGTAAGATAAATTTTCTGTGACCGTTTGCATATACAAAAAAACACAAGAAAAAAATCACCTTAAAAAGGAAAACCATGATCAGTCTGAAATAAATGTAGTAAATACAGGCTGTCATGCACGCATACTAGTTTCCATCTGGGGCACTTGCTATTTACTTTTGTATTTTTATTAAAGGACTCTGACATTCCTAGACTTATTTTTATTTTTGTTGTCGTTCAATTGCCTTTTTTGATATTTGTTTTTATTTTTATTGCTCTTCATTTTCTTATTTCTGGCTAATCTGTTTACTTCTAATATGTACTTCTTGCATAAGTCAATAAAGATACTTTAGAGTTCACCTTTATTATGCCTATTTCTGGTGACAGATGTCTGTGTACATACATTATAACACGAAGATGTTTGACCTGCTTTGATAATAAAACAAATGACTGAGGAGGAAAAAAAAAAAAAAAGTCTATTACATAGTTCAGTCCACCTCTCTTTAACCTATCAAAAATCATGATCATTTCACGTAACACTAAGTACAAGCCAAGCAATACTTGTGTGTTTAAGTAAAATGACATTTTAAATACAGTGAGTTTACTGAGATGCACAAACAGATCTTTGCACAGACACCTTTACCTATCTGAATAAAATAATAAGCACTATCACTCTGAAAGGCTTGTACCTAAAAGCTACAGCCACAACTGAATAAAGACTGTAGTTCTGACATCAGTAAATATTCTTAACAAATCAAAAAAGTAAAGTACTGCACTAAGGATCTAGTGCAATGTTAAAAAGAAAACAAAGAAACAAACAAACAAAAACATTTTAAGAACTCCAGTTCTTCAGTTTGGTTTTGTGTGCTTTTAAATCAAACCTATTATGGCAAAAGTTAATAATTTGGTTTTGTTGGCTTTCAGTTTAAAAATGAAAACCACATGGAGCAACAAGAATGTGTGTGGAATTAACTGTAACACCAAGATACTGTATTTTATTTCTCATGTTTTAGAACAGAACAAACCTGAAAGACATTTAACATACCTACTAACCATAACCCAGCTTGATGGCACAGATGACATATGGGAATTCTTGACTTCTATCAAAAACTAAAATAAGCAGAAATTTAATGTTACATATCACAGGTAGTTATGAAGACTACAGAATAATATTCTTCATATAACAAGAAATTTGCGTACATCACAGGATAGCCATATTCAGCCTGAAGAGGCTGAGCAGACCAGGAGGAACTAATGTTCTTTTTCCCCAGAAGTGAAGGTCATGACACGAACATTTTCTACCAGTGACTCCCTTCCTGAGGTGTACCTGTGCCCTGCCATGCTGCTGTCCCTTCTCTGCTCTTCCACTCCTCCAACCACTAACATGCTCTGCTTGCCCATCAGGCCAAAAGCAGAATCTGTTATGTGAGTTTTGCTTACCCGATCCTTACCTAGCCACGCACCAAATCAGCACACAATTATTTACACAGATCCTACATTATATACCACCTGTACTGAGGCTACACCTTATCAGAGAGATGTGCCTTCCTGAATAAGGACCAACAACTCATACTGAGACACATTTACCTGTATCATAAACGAACTCAAATTCTCAAATGTTAGCACTGTATCTACAGTACGTTATTTCAAATTTACATATGCTTGAGGTCAGAAAGAGAATGAATAGGGGAAAACAGCAGTAATGGTAAGAGGCTGACAGCACTGAAAATTACATGATGTGTTTATTACAGTATTTTGTATGATTCACATTTCTTAACTTTATACCTTCCCTGAGGTCCTAGATGTCAAAGAATTGAGGCTTTCTCAAATAAAAGAATTCACCTGCAAAATGAATTTCTAGCAGAGATTGAATTAACCCAGAATCTGATCACGTTTACAGCAAACCATCAGACTCTCATCTCACAAAGCTTTTCCACTGCAGTAAGTGTGATTTAGATAAAACCTTCTTTACCCCACCAAAACAGCCAGCAATCACCTTCAAGTACAAACAATAATAATCCTAAAATGAGCACAAGATTCCACAAAGGACAAAATACACTAGTTATTAATTTAGCTAAGATACCCTTAGAATATTTGGTATGGTGGAAAGCCTTAAATTGCATAATGCACTTGAGATATTAGGACTGAAAATAGGTAGAAGTAGAGATCTGCAAAGATTTGAAAACAAGCCAACTATTGCTACTGCTAGCATTGCTTCTGATGTGCTGGTATTACATTTTTTATAAAGTTCATCTCAAAACAACTTAATATGCTATGTTTACAAGAGGAAGACAGAAAATAATACCACATTTGTGTCTATGCTGGATGCCTGAACTCAAAACAGCCTAAATTAACATAAACAGTTCAATTGCCTGGTTTGTTTGTGTGGCCAGTGAGAAACAAGCAAAGAGATTGTGACGTCCTTCAAAGCAACAAAAGCATTAGCTTTTCATTGTCTAATTCTTAGCTCTATTAGATAAATAATTGCAGTATTAAAATAAACTTATGCTTATGCCGTGCAGGAAGCAAACATTTGCCAAATGTAGCAATTTCCTTCTAAATCCTGCCTGAAACTAACACCAATGCTATCATTGTCTGGAAAGCTTTCTGTCCTGTTTAGTATCTATAACAAATCACACTAGAGGTCTGGAAACAAAAGATAAAATAGATACATGTGTGACCTCACATTTTGGAAAAGATATGTGTCATCTGGAGCTTCACCACAACTCTAACACGAACTTCACAGCACATCTAAGTCAAAAAACTGTGGGCTGACTCTGAAAACCTAATCATATTTTCACAATCAGGTTTGGGGGCACACATTAAAGAGAAAATAGTCTGTTTTTCCCCATGAAGACCTGTTCCCTAAACAGATGTTCAGAGTGGGGAGATGCACAGAAGTTCCTTGCAGCTTCACTCTCTTCCAGAACTACCAAACCATAACCCTACTTCTGCCCGCAATAGTTGCTAAGAAGTGTTTGCATCCTACTGCATCTATCATCATGCTACAAGAATCTAAGAATTTACTGACAGATAACTGACAGATGTGAGGAAGAAAGACCTCATCTCAAAGAGACTCATTATACCTGTGCTTTGGTCCTTCCACTCAATTACCTTTCCATTACTTCCATTCTTTTAGTGTCTTTCCTTATCTCACAGACCATCTTCTACAACCTTTTTTTTACTGCCTCTTTTGATGTCACTGAAACAACTGTACCAGATGAAATTAGGTAACAGCTACTCACAATCTCTTCTGCTCATCCCAAGCATAAACCAAGATACATCTGTTGGTCTACAATTGTTTATGAGCTGTCCGCTCCCACAAAGGCCCCCTCTCTTAAAATGTGCATGCTGACTTGTGGTTTCTGAAATTCTCCTGTCCAGTTCATGTCTGACTACGCCCTCAGGCTCTCCCCAACCTTTAATGAATTCTTCTCCCTTCCTCCACACGGCTGTCTGTGGAGGTTCATCCACCCCTCAAATCACCCTATATGAGAGAAATGTATCAAACCCTGGCTCTTCCCTTCCTCACAAAATACTCTTCCCGTTTTCTCTTGGACTTCAGCATCCATGCAGACAGCCTACCCAACTCACTAGCCATGTGTTTTTTCTTCTCAGTGTCACCATCAAATCGTATTTTCACCTGATGTCTTTATCAAATGCTGCTCTTTCCTCACTAATTAATTTATTTTACCCTCAACTGTCAAAACTATTTCCTCACTGTTTCTCAGTATTATTTTCCCAGTTTTCCATTGATTTTTCCTTTGACTTGCTCATTTCAATTCCCAAATGATTATGATAGTTTTACTTGGGTGGGTGACCAAGCTCCACCACAACCGCTCTCTCACTCCCCCTCCTCAAAGAGGAACAGGGAGAAAATACAATGAAAGGGGCTCAAGGGTTGATATAAGGATGAGGAGATCGCGCAGTAATTATTGTGATGGGCAAAACAGACTCAGCATAGGGAGATGGTAAGATTTATTGCCTATTACTAACAAGCTAGAGAAGTGAGAAACAAAGGAAAGAAACCAAAAGCACCTTCCCCTCCCATCCACCCTCTTCCACCTCCTCCCCCCGAGCGGCGCAGGGGAACGGGGGAATGGGGGCTATGGTCAGTCTATAGAAATTCTTCTCTGCCGCTCCTTCTCGGTCACTCTCGTCCCTTGTGCTGTGGAGTCCCTCCCACGGGATGCAGTCCTTGCTGAACTGATCCAGCATGGGCTTCCCACAGGCAGCAGCTCTTCAAGAACTGCTCCAGGTATGGGTCCGTACCACGGGATCCATCCCTCGGGAGCACACTGCTCCAACCTGGGTCCCCCACGGGCAGCAGCTCCTGCCAGGTCACCTGCTCCTGCGTGGGCTCCTCTCCACAGGCTGCAGGTCCGGCCCGAAATCTGCTCCGGCAGGGCTCTTCCACAGGCCGCAGTCTCTGTCAGTACAGGTCCACCTGCTCCACCGTGGTCTCCTCCACGGGCTGCAGCGTGGAACCCTGCTCCACCGTGGTACTCCATGGGCTGCAGGGGGACATCCTGCTTCACCATGGTCCTCACCACAGGCCACAGGGGACTTCTGCTCTGGCGCCTGGAGCACCTCTCCCCCTCCTTCTTCACTGACCTTGGCGCCTGCGAGGCTGTTCCTCACTCCTCTCACTCTCCCAGCTGCTGTGTGCCGCAGCGCTTTTTTTCCTGTCTTAAATATGCTCTCACAGAGGCGCAAACAACATCACTATCAGCTCTGGTCAGCAGTGGGGCCCTTCCCAAACATGGGGCAGCTTCTAGATCCTTCTCACAGAAGCCACCTCTATGGCCCCCTGCTACCAAAACCTTGCCACATAAACCCACTACAATGATAATGCTGAACAGAGCTACCTCACTGCTCCTTTCAATTCCACCACAAATCTGTGGAAACCTGTTCTCTCTTTTTTTTTTTTTGGATTCAACTTCTCATCTCACTGAAGCATGGCCTGTCCACACTTTCAGAGCATCTAGTACACACACAACAGTTCAGATCACAAGCACTGTTTCTAAGAATTAAAATCAGTAAAGTAACATTTGTCATTCTTTAATACTGTTCCTCTTCACTCATATATTTCAAATTAGATTCTTAATCAGTACTTACAAAATCATTCTACCATTCTCCAAATTAACCTAACACTGTATTTCCCGGTTCTCTGAGAATATTTCAGCACTTATCACATAATTAACCTCAGAAGTATGCAAGTGTTTTTAAATACACAGAAAAGAAAATCATTAGTGAAGCAAATCCAACTGCACTAATGTATTTTTATTCTTTAAATCACTAAAGTAAATTGAGTTTAAAAAGTGACTGTCAGAAAACTGTTCTTCAAAGCTGTACAAGAGAATATAATCAAATGACCTCATCAAGTGTCATACTAAATGAAGAGTTCTAGTAAAGCCCCAGTTTCAAACTACTTTCTACACAAACACAAGAATACAGTCATACATAATAGATACCGTATTACCTCTTGACCAGAAACTGTAACATACTCTGCAGAAGGATTCCTAATTTGTTTACGAATTTCCAGAAGATGTAATTGGATTTTAGACAGCACCTCTAGGATCTCTTCCTTTTTCTTGCTGATGAGAGGGAAGTCTGTAAGGTCCTTGAACAGTTGGGTTTTATCCCCAGTCCTATCCATAAGAAATATAAGATAAAATAACAGTAAACCCAAATATATATTCCCTATTTACTAGCTACATCTGTATTTTTATTCTTTATTCTCATTTAACACTAGATTTGTTTCCTTGTAAATACAACTTTTCTGCTACTTGGTCATGGTACAAAACATTTATGAAAAGCTGTCATACACACTACATAAACAGAAAGGCACTTTGCACACCATTGGCTACACCAAGAACCCCCTCTGAAAAAATGATGTATTCAAAACTCCTTTTTTACTCGTGTGTTACACTCGTTCTTCTATACCAAACTCTACCGAGTCTTTTTATTTATTTATTTATTTATTATTTTTTTTGTGTGTCCTCTCAATGTGAAGTCTGCAGCTTTCTGATTGTTCTTTCTCGGTCCAGAATGGCAAGAAAAGAAAGCACAATGAAGATTGTTCCTTTCTGTCTCCAACTGTAATTCTGGAATGCAATTGCTGCCCCACCCTGCAGCACCTTGATTGCAGACAAAACCTTGTCTACAAGGTTTTGTCTTCAATATTGAATGGGAAGCTCTGGATCATTTATGTACAACATGTGAATGGAGATTTTTCATGGATTTAGATTTTGGCCAAATATGGACAGATAACCATGAAGCTTGCAAAGAAAAGTTCCTCCCGCAAGGCCTTCCTCAAAGCAGAATGTCATCAGGAGCTTCTCAGAGGAGCCTCCTTCTATTCTCATGAAAAGATTAACCAGAGTATGTTAAATACATGCAAAACAATGCGCTCTTATACTCTCATTGTCAAAAATGACAGAATTGTTTTGGCTGCACTATCTTAGCTCAAGATTGAAACCTGAAACAGAAAATGCCATTCAAGTGTTTAACATTGGGAAGTTGAACAAGCTATTAAAATAAGGTTGTCATCAAAAATAAAATTTTTTTAAAAAGTGTCAGGCAAACAACAAAAAGTAGTTAAATCAGTGCTAAGTTAACTGGAATATATATTTATACTTCAGTGCAAATCTAAAACTGTAACAGTTAATTGCATAAGTTCCCTGAAATCTAATATCTGGAGAGTAAATAATTAGCAAACAAAATAATAAAATCTGGAAGTGATAAAAAAAGTCTTGTGTTCTGCCTGCTCTGTTGCCCTTTTCCCTGAGAATGAATCCACAATCAGCCCCAGTGACCAGACAGGTAACATAAAACTTGTGTTTTGATTTTGCATTACAAGAACATAGTTATTATAAAAGTGACAGTAAGGATGCCACTTTGAAATACAATACTAATTTTTAGAAAAAAAAAATGTGCTAATTAGACCTGTTTCCATGGGAATATGAGGAAAAAAGATCATTAGTGGCCAGCAGCTGGTGAAGACTGTCACTGTAATGCCTACCAAAAATTTTAAGTTGACAGTTTAAACATATATATACTTAAACTGTCAACTTTATTTTATATGTATGTATATATATATATAAAATACATATATTACAAAGTCTCCATCAAAAAGCCCTTAGAACAGAAACATAATTTTGAAAAGCACTACAGAATTAACATATGATGCGTAAGTCTGTGCACTTATTATTTTATCAACAGTCTCCATAATTAATATGAAAGAAGGGCTTTTTAGCACAAATAATATTGTCACGCTAGTCTGAGATACATTTAGGCCAAAGGGCACGTTATTTTAGTCTTTATCTTGAATAAATGAAAATAAAATATATGCATTCCACAGACTAGTAATATCTTCCTTTTACACTAGTGTATCTTACTCTTTCATACTATTCTAGCCATCGTCAACACACTGACAGAAAAAAAAAAAAAAAAAAAAATTTAAACCTACGTACAGTAAATCTGATATAATTAGATAAAGTCTATTTTGTCATAATGTGTCACAACTATAATTGGATACCATGCATCAGTAGAAATCTTATAATCCCACCTGTCCAATGGACATGGCAAATATTTCAGCCCTTCTCTACTTCTAAATTTATACTCTTTGCATCTATCTCTATTTCAGAAGCAAATAACAGAAGTGCTGGGCTTCAATTCTGATTTTTTCAAATGTCAGCTGGAGAAAGATAAAAAAGATTTTATAAATAAAATGGATGTTTATTTTTAGTCTGTTGGGGAAAAAGAAGATCAAGACTATGTTGCCTCAATGTAACTAAACATTAAAGCTATATACTGCATATTTCATCAAAGAATCACTAGGTATATCAATTAAATCTTATAGTAATTCACACAAGAAAATGCTCAACCAAAGTTGAATGAAAATTTCTTATAATAGGGAAGTTTAGGACAATCTGGACATAAAGCTGGGCGGTATTCATGATGGGTTCAGAACATCCTTTGAACAAATATGTTGTGTAAACAATAACTACACTGAAAGGAGATGAGAAACCTGCAAAGTCAAGTGCTCAGGAAGGTTGGCTGTGCAAGCCAAACAGATTGCTTTTATGCCTAGCACCATGAGAGAATGCTTTTTGGATGATTTTATACTGTTTTGTTCTGAAAAGCACTGAGTTTTACTGGCCCCAAGATATTCTTTCTAAAACCTGTTCCTGACAGGTTTTTACACATCCCTGACTTACTGAAGCCATGTTCGGGCTTCCATATTCCACATAAGCCTTAAGCCTCTTGCCTTCTTCCTCCTGTGGTTAAAACCTGGGTCTAGGGTAACAATCCAGACAGCAGTTCATCAGAAGAAGCAGTACACAACAAATTATTTACTAATACTCTCCCTTTTACTGTATATTCAACTCGATTTCTTTGTTTATCGTTGTTTTTTCTTGGACCAAGGAAGGACACAGTTAAGACAAAAGGGCAGACAGCCTCCATACTTTCAGCTCTCCTTCCCAAGACTTCAGAAAGGCAATTACAGGGAAAAGCCTGAACACCTGGAGCCTGAGGTAGGAGCTCATTTAGTCATTCTCCAGAGAGAGTGCATGAACAGGGCAGTGACCCCATAAATGCTATGAGGGGATACAAATCCCACAGGCTATGTGAAGTCTTCAGAGTTATTGAACTCCATATTCTCTATTGTTGGTGAGTATGTAAAGAGATTTAAAAAACAGAGGAGGGCTCAAAGCTAGTAAAAGGCATGTTCCCGGCAGCAGAACAGCCACTCTGTTAAATGTCATGTCTCTCTTCGAAAGGATAGCTTCTATATTAAAAAAAAAAAAAAAAAAAAAAAAAAAAAAGTTGTTAAACTAATTAACATGAGCAAAACATATATTGCTCTAAATTCGTTCCCCAAAACAGCTGAAAAGTTTTCCAAAAATTATGCAGCCGGAGGCAGACACTCACAGGGCAAAATACTTGCTTGCCTAGTTTAGAATCGCTGCTTTAACTATAAGCAACAGTGCATGCATAAATGTAAAAGTTAAAATACAAAACTGAGGTGTATTAAAACAAGATTCATACTTCACAGAAGTGAATACATTCAGAAATCCTAAGAGGCACAGAAGATTTACTTGCTTTCTGTACTTACTTGGCTGCTTCTTCATTAAGAATCTTTAAATAATGTTTTACTGGGGAGAGAAGTTCTGGGATTTCCAACAGTGCATTTTGTAGTAGAGGCGTTTTCACATGAGAATGTATGACTGGAATAAGAGCTTGAATTTCTGAGTCCAGACGAGACAAGGTGCTGACTATCAAGAAGAACTCTTGGGTTGAACACTGCGAAGGGAAGCAACATCTATATCATTAACTACGTATTATACTTTCATTAAATGCTACTGTTTTCTGGCTTTTAAAAAAATCACACAAAATAAAAAATCACATAAAATCACATAAAATCACACCAAATTGTTAAGGCATATGCGCAGTAATGCAACTGCATAATCTTACCACATTCACAAAGTTAATAAATATGCTAATTGTTTTAACCATTGTCTTCAGGAATCGGTCAAGAGCTGATCTCCATTCTTGTGATTGCTGGATGGAGATGTATAACACGTACGCGGTATACAAAGAGCAGAAAAATATACTGATAATGTGTGGACAGTAAATAAGCATGCTGAGTCATTTTATGAATACCACAGGCATGTGCCTCTACATCGGAATCCCTAAGCTGTAGTTTTGGCAAGAGAGGGTTTGGAAAGGCAAGGTTAGGCACAGGAAGAGATAATTTTGGCACAGCAGCACAGATAATAAAAGAAAGAGGACACCAAAAGCCACTGTTTAAAGTGCTTGTAGCTATTGCCAGATTCAGCGTCTGTCTGGTTGTTGCCAGGTGTATGTGTTGAGATGGACCTATCACAGAGATCCTAGTGACTCTGCAGGATGGTGCCCCACTTGCACATTTCTGGGTAAGGAACTGAGAATAAGCAGAAAACCCTAACACAGTCTTCTTTCCTCCTCTCCTCACTACAGAGGTATGAAAGAGATTTTTCTATCATTTCCTTCAGGCAGTTGTCCAGGGTATCATCAAAATGAAATCACTCAGAGTGCAGCCAATAATGCACAGTGCTTTCAGAGCTCATTCCATGATACCCACAGAGCAGGAAAAACAAGCATCAGATTCTTTAAAGCAACTTCTCACCAAAATCAATGACTTGTCAAATAAAAACAACTTGAACTCTTCTCTCTCTCTTTTATAACTATTAATATTACTTCTGAAAGAGCTTAAATATCTTGCTGTTAGATTTTTAATGCTCCTCTGTGTCAGCACTGTTTGTTACTTTTGGCTCAGCTTCCGGAATCAGCTGTCAGGGACAGGATTTTGTTTGCATTTAACAACTCTGACAAAACAATTCACCTCCTGCCACATTCCCCCTTCTCAGTTCTCCCATTCAACACAACACTCAGTCACCTAAATGCCCCACCAATAGATTAAATAATGCTGATTCTCTCTGAAATGTTTTTTTTACCAAATTAAGTTTGCATTTGTGCTACACCATATTTGCCTATCAGATGGAAACACAGACCTCTGAGACACAAAACCCCTTCACATCCTGGTTACTTCATGGGGACTCCAGGGCATTTCCATTTCAGATTTGGAAAAAAAAAAAAATGTCCGTAAACAACTGTGCTTATATTTTCTTTCCTTTTACTGATGTGTAGAAACTTACATGAACTTTTCCCACTGGCCAGTTGACAACACTGAAAGAAAACAGTTTACCTTCCTCGCCTGCCTTAAGGAGGCAAGAGAGGGCACAGGATATGCTGAATGCAAAAGTGTTTTTATTATAATATTCTTGGTATACCACAAATGTTGCTTCCTTCTTTACAGACGTTTTTTCTCTTCTCACCGGGCAACAATCTAGAGTTTCATTCCTGGTCAGTATGTTTTGGTGATTAGTACACCACTGATCAAAGGACAAGTAGGCTTCAATTAACTATTTCATAAAGCATCTACTTTTTTATTTTGTCATTTTTTTCTATTTAAATTCCTCCCTAGAGGTAAATTTTTGTTTCTTATTCCTTCCCACATCCTTATACAAGAACTAAAGTAATTCTCTCATCTATTACATTGTAGTTATTTGTCCAGAACTAGTTCTGTAACCCACATGTGGAAACAAGCATTAACAAAAATGCTGGTCTGGAAAGGAACAGTCTCTCTCCCTCCCCACAGATGCAAACTCCCAAAACAAGCTTGTTCTATAATGTTTATTAGCCCTTTAAAACACGAAGAATGTCTAAACACAACTTTCTGAAAAATCATAAAATGTAATTATAAAACAACCTTAACTCTCTTCTCATTAAATACATACGACACCTGCAACCAGAGATGGAAGAGTGACCCCCATGTGGTATGAACACAAAATAAAGCCTTACATCTGCAGTCTTGGCAATCTGCAGTGGACACTGAAAATTCAAGTCTCTGACCAAAATAAAGGTAGAAAGAAAATACTTTCTACGGTTAATTGCAGTGTTCAGAGATGTTTGCACTATCATAGAGATTATTAAATAAAAATCAACAAAAAATCATTTCCGGACACCTAAGATGTACTCCATGACATGAGTAAGCAATGCGACTGAAGTTATCGTAACACCAGTCAGTATCTGTTAGATACTCTCCGACTGAACTAAAGTATGGATGTTCAGCTAAAGAGCTAACTCATCACATCAAACAGGCAAGGTTGGTAGATACTTGACAAATGCAATATGCAATTTAACCGTGACATTTCATAAGGCCAGAGACGATATATTCTGAATCTTTTTGGAAAACTTAAGTTCCTGTTTGTTTCATAGCCGTGAAAGTCTGAGGTAGAAGAGACCTGCTAAGTGATTTCCCTGCAACTGCTCATTTTTTCTGCAAGAATTTTCTTTTTGTCTATTCTTGGGACATCAACATTTCAAGAAACTCCTTTCATAAACTAATCCACAAAATCTCATCATTTAAAAGTTTTTATCTGATAGCCTAAATTTCTCTTCCATTAAATTAATCCAAATATCTCTACTTTTACTCTTTCGTAGTACACTCCACAACCAGTTATTACACAACTCCACTCTCTCTTTGCTGTTAACACCCTTCAAATATCTCTAAACCTTCTGTTCTCCTTTAATCATCAATTTAACCAGACTATAATCTTTTAATCTTCCTTCATAAACAAACCATTATTCAGCTTCATGAAAACTTACTTTTTCCCCCATGATTGTTGCAATTTATCAACATTTTTCTGATAATCTGGAACTTGCTGAATCTATCTTATAAAAACTATGACAACAAAATAAAACAAAGTAATAAAACAGTAAATCTGTCCATGGCATTTGAAGTGAAAGCACTAAGGAAAGGTCTCAGAGACTAAACAAACCATAAATCCAGGCTTGGACTCAAAGTCCAAGTAAAACACAGGACAACTGACTGCATCATCA
The DNA here is from genome assembly GCF_011077185.1 of Oxyura jamaicensis. Taxonomy (NCBI): domain Eukaryota; kingdom Metazoa; phylum Chordata; class Aves; order Anseriformes; family Anatidae; genus Oxyura; species Oxyura jamaicensis. The sequence continues at coordinate 72,209,962 of NC_048926.1, forward strand.
TCATCAACCTTGATGTATATAACGGTTAAAATTCTGTAAGACTCCCCTTGACTACAAAGTGTACTCCTCAAGGGTGCAAAGGCTGCTGCCCTCTCACACTAAATTTATAGTAGATTCCTGACAAACACCATTAGGTGATTCATAGGAGAACGATGTCCAGAACAAAAAAAGAATGGGCAAATATGGGCAGTACAAAATAGATAAACTGGGTGGGTTTGTTTTTTCAATATTGTTCCTTAATTAAAAAAAAAAAAAAAAGTAAGTAATCAAACTTGGACTTAGCAACTTAACTAGCACACTAAGAGGGTAGAAAAAGGAAAAGATTTAAAAAATATACAAGAACACCTGTCTGAGGTGTTCCAGTAAGAGTTGTGAGACTGGGGAAGGTGAGGCTTCAACAAGAAGAGAAAGCTGGATTTCAAGGTACTCTCACCTACAGAGGAATCAGGAAGAAAACAAAACAAAACTAGCAAACAAAACCAATAAAAAATAAAACAACAAGAACCCAACCACCTATATACATTTATATATATATATATATACATATATATATATATACATACACATATATATAAAACAAGGGTCCTGTACGAAAAGCACCATAAACAACCCTGACAGCTATCACAAGATTTCTCAAAGAGTGTTTAATAAACATGCCAAAGTTACTTGCAGGAACTCCGCTAAACTATGCAACTTAATTGTTGTCTAATGGGTTAAAATGTGTTTTATTCTACTACGAGCTACAGTCTGCAGTATCTTTGACACACGGGAAATTCAGCATGCTTTACTGCAAAAAAATTTTGCTGAACACAACGTTCCAAGAAAGAAGGTGAACATAGCCCTTTTGCGCTTATTCAGAGTATTATTGTTTCCCCAGCTTGATTTCAGTAACACTGCAGGACTTTGCATTTAAAATTTAATGGTTCCAATGCAAACAAAGCAAACAGATAATGTGGAACAGACGAATAAAAATAACTCTGAAAAGCTGACCTCCATTAAAGTGGGAGAATTTCAATTTAAAAGCTAAGTAACCTTACAAAAGAGATATGCAACTGTGTTATAAATAAGAAGCTTTTAAAACGTAGTAAAATGGTTTACATAAAGCAGGATTAATAGCCTTGTATTCCCTAAAGATTCTCACATGCCTGTTCAATGCTGTTTTTGAAGTCTAATTTTGAAATGCCCTCCACGATAGCTCCAGCTTCTCTGGCACTACTAAAATAACCTCAGAGCTGACAGTGATGTCAAACAATAGTTTTGACCAGCAGTTTCTCAAATTGTACTGAAAATGATGTGGAGACCACCAAAGAGAACGCATGGAAGATGCACAGCAGTACGCTAGGTCCTCACACCCTTTCAGCAACAACACTAAGTGCAATTTAGCCTTATTTGCTTTAGTAAAATTGTTTCCAACAGATCTGAAAGGGCACGGCTCTGTGCACAACTCAGACAAAACTCTTGACAGTTCCCTGTTTCTCATTTGCCTTTTGAAGTCAATTACTGAATGCTACCAAGAGGTCTTCATAGAGTTCATCTCCAGCTGTCCTTTTCTTGCCAGAGACGGGTAAGGCCATTTTGTGGTTAATAGTATTTCTGTCTGGGAAGATGTCAGGTGCTGGAGCTGCAGGAACTGAGAAAAACAACTAGTTATTGTATTACTTCCACTCTCCACAGCAACTGTAACATTGCTCTTGCCCATAATTATCATCCCTGTAATTCCTTCATAGGCTGGGGCAAATTTGGAGCTGGTAATACCACCTCCAAGTCGATACCTAATTTCCCCTTTTCTTGCCCTTTTGTACAGGAACGTTGTTTTAGTTCTGGGCTGCTCATACCTGGAGTTAGACCAGAAATGTTTTCTGGTGGTTTGGGATAATGGGAGTTTGTGGAAGGTCAGATTAGTGATTGCAAATCTGAATTATGCTGCCAGATAAGAATCATCAATGGACCTATTCAAAAAATTAACAGTCAGACAAGGAAAATATACAATGATGACACAATATTTATTTACCAGAAGAGCTCCTATAAGGATGTTTTGCCTTGCAAAGTTGGTTCTGTAACACAGCAATGTTTTGCCTTACTGTTTTTTCTGTCTCCTCCCAAGGTTACTGGTGCAAAGTACAGCGCACAACAGAAGCTCTGCAGTGGCTGATATAAATGAAAGATGTTTAGAACAACTGAGACAAGTCAGCCACGCCTTTACACTTCAGAAGCGTCCCTTTGTGAAACATACCTTCTTAAAAACTAACATCACCGAAGTCTAAAGAGCCTGAAAGATGAAAGACTTGTCAGATTTCTTTTTTTTTTTTTTTCCTGTAGTTTTTCCAGCAGAGCTGGAATTCCTTTAGTTAAGACATCAGTGTGCTCTGCTGAGAGTTTTGTATCCCTTAATAGGAATGAAAATGCAGAGGGGGAACTTCATGTTGAGCATGTGGGAGCTGGACATCTGGAGTTAACAGAATTGGAAACACTCCTAGTGGGAACTAAAATTGCAGCATTCACTCAATATTCTGAACAAAAAAATCAAGAAAACCAGTTACTTAGTGTTCCTGAATATATATGTACTTTGCAGAGACCTTGTTTCAGGCTCATATTCACTGTCTGTCTGGACTTCAGAATCTGTTTCCAAGAGCCTGTTTTTGATTCTTTATTCAAAACAGACCCTGTCTTTCAGGGACACTGTCATTTCAAAGTCCTACAGATCTTCAGGGATTACTCAGTGCTTCGGGCACTCTCCATCATGCTTTGCAGTGGGTAACAAATTAAGATTTTTACCAAGGAAAGCTAACTCAAAGGCAAATGGCAAATTACATGTTTGGAACAAGAATACCCATTCCTCCTTCCCCCGTTTACCCTTCCTAAGAATTCTGCTGGATCACTTCTCTGCTCCTGCAAATTCCTTCCAACATCGGATTCATGAAATGCCCCACTGTGGCTGTTGATAAGACAGCCGGCAGTTTATGTCACATGAAAATCAAGGAACTCTGAATAGTTCCACCTGAACACTGACTTTAAAGCTGAGAAGCCCTACAACAGTAAGGGATGACAACTGGAGAAACAGATACAGACCAGCATACACACACACAAAAAAGAACAAGATAACAGTGGAGGAATGCCAGAATGTTGTGAAATACTATTCCTACAAACATTTCTACACATCAATTAACCTGAAATGAGTTGAACCATTAAAAAGTGAACTAAGTAACTCATGGAGAGTTATTTGAAAAAAAAATGCATCAAGTGGTCGCTGCACATTTTCGGTGATGACAAAGTTGGTGCACTCTCCGTCTTTCCATATGCTGCATTATGGCTAGACCTCTATCCATTCATTGAAATATGCAAGTGTCTCCATGTGCCTAACACAGTAACATGCCTTGAAAAGATCTGAATTTCAGATTTTCAGAGAGGCGAAGCCTTTGTGCTGTACCATCCACAGAAATTACAACTTTGCTCTCCTACCCACCTATTCCTTTATCTAAAGCTAACTGTCAAAACCTCTCAATATAACAGTAAAATAAAAGAACATGAAGTACTGCACAGGTGTTATTAGCACATTAATCTGCTTCAGCTAAGAACTGCTTATGTCTCATTACAAGTAATTCTTATTAAAATGTGCAAGTGAGATCCAAATTACAGAATTTATAAACAAATTAGCATTCATCTGAAAACAGCTAACTACAATCAAGTGGTTTCACTTGCAAGTATGATTTTAGATAAGCATACAGACTGTAATGCATTGTTTTAGATGCAAAAAATCAATGGCACAAGGACCTACTGCATCATCTCATCTTGATAAATCCAGCGACTAATGCATTAAAACCACAGATGTTTTTCCTGATAGCATTAGCAATAAATCTAACCCTATTAAGACATTTCTTCTTCAAACAATGTACAAAATAACAGAAGAGTCTACCGTTAGGCAAAAATCATCATTATAAACTTTTATTCCTTTACTATGTCAGCTTCAGTCTTGCTAACAAGAAATATTTTTAAATACACATGCAAAAACTATGGAAGTATATTAAGATAGAAACACACCATTTAAAAAACAATAAATTAGGATAATTGTGGATATACCTTCTTGTGGAAAACACTGCAGAGGCCTCTCTCTATATCTGGCAGCTTACAAAGAAGATTCTGAATCTGGCCAAACACGCTGGATTCTGACAGGAGAATTTCAGACACAGCATCAAGCCGGGCATTTATTTCACTGTAAGACAACAATTATAAGATCAATGAATAAAACTTGTTTCTCTGAGGGAAAGGTATATGGCTTCTTGCTGTTTTTCTTTTTTTGAATTTTGACTAAGGTCACGTTCTCATGAAGATAAGTAGAAGAACGTAGAAATGCAGAGAATCGTGGGGTTTCATTCAACATGCAAACAACCTCCTGAACGTGTTACATCATTCACCCCTCTCTGTGCTCAAATAAGCCCAATATACGCCATGCCCATGCCTACATATTCATTTAAAGGTAAATAAAATGAGCAACACTCAGTAACGAGTATCCTACCCTAAATTTGCTGTCAAGTACCTGTGTGAGAGCTGGGGAATGGAAGTAGGTCTTTGCTTTTAAAGTATATGTAGTTTAATTTATTTCAACAGGGTACACTAAATACATATATATATGATTTAACTATTTTGCCGCTCTGCTTTTGATCCAGAGCAACAATTGATAACTACATGAATCACACTGGGATTTCCGCCCTTTTTTTTTTTTTTTTTTCCAAATATTGTAGCATTAATCTCCATATGTCAAGGCTGAAGTCAAACAATGGGTAAACATCTTATTTGAACAATAATTAAATAGCTATTTGTGACTTTCTTACAACCATATTCTTACTGCCACTGTCAGCAAAGAGCTTTAAAATGGACAACATACTGTCAGGGTTCACCTCAATTTACCCTGCTGTTAAGGGTACAGTTAACAGCTCTTTCCAATAAATCCATGAGCTGGCTGTACACTGCCGAGCTAAGATAAACTCATCTTTTACCTTTTTTTTTTTTGAACCAAATTGCCTCAATGCTTTTTCTAGGAAAAGACTGAGATCAGTGGTACATGGATGTGATCAAAACATGCAGATTAGGAGTCTGTCTTTGGGAACTAGTCAACAAAAGTACCATCAGTGCATGCAGCCAAAAGGAAATTTCGCTAAAGCAAGAGGTAGCTATCTTGCTGTATGACAGCAGTGAAAGAGATGTGTCACGGATGAATAGCACAATTCCTCTGAATGTAGCTTTCTACACATTCAGGCTTCATCTCTGTGGTAACGGTGTGCAATACAGAACAAAGTTAACTAGGTGAAAGCTGTGCAAAAATTTGCTGAGCTTTCATGACAAAAATACACAAACTTTTGTTCCAAATAGTATGTTTACCCAGAGTCCCTCACCGATGCACTCCTGGGCACACTGTGTGTGCACCAGCAAGCTGGAAGGCACTGGTAGGCAAGTGGGAAGTTTCCAACAAGAAGCTCTGAATCTAAAATAGGACGTTCCAAGAAGCTGGATAAATTATCAAGACACTTATGTGTTTATTTTTTTTAAAAAAAATGTATTTTCATCCAGAATGACAACTACACATTATTTCAACACTTTCCTCCTAAAGCAAGAAAGTTCATAGATCACCACATTGACCACGCTGCTGCTGCCACCTGTGTCCATCCATCCTTGTAGGTTAAGAAGAAAGCACTCATTTGATACTGCCGCCTCATGTACTAGCCAAGTGCATGTAGGGCAGATACAGCCCAGCTACATCTCTTCTCACAGATGCTTAGATGTCACCCAGCATAGGGAGATTAAAAGTAAGCATGTAATCAAAATGTGAAAACCTGGGGAAGACTGCCTGTCTTGCTTGTGATGCACAGCTTTTGCCACTACAGCTGCTAGTAAATACCAACTGTGAGGAATCCAACAAAATCAGGCAGCTCTGCAGACTGCAGACATCACAACAGACTAGCAGCCAAAGACCTCTGACCCTGAAGCAGCTACATCTAGGAGGCCTTGGAATTTTATTGCACATGAAAAAGGGAAAATGTCATGACTGGATGTGCACTTAGATACACACAAACCTAGTAGCATTTAAGTGCCAGGATTTTCCAGTGACATACTGGTTTATATTAAAAACAGTAACACCATTCTCCCATCCATGACAAACGACATACATTCGCTCCCAGAGCAGCCCTCCCACGTGACCCCAGGATTTGCAATGGCAACTGGGCAACCTGCAGATAGCAGCAGCAGCACACAACTATCATAAGTGCAACCACTAGAAACTAGGGGAAACTGCTTGTAAAAGGGGCTGTTTTCAGCATACTACATACCTGAGTTTTAAATCTCATCCCTGAGAGCCACAGTCACATAACTACTGCAGGCCGGCAGCATTACTAAAAATTATACAACTAAATAACCTAATAGCAAGCTGCTGGCCTCCACACAACATATTCAAGGCAGCACATTTAAGCTTTGTGCATTAATTAGCGAAGCTCTCTGAAACGACAGCTGGATAATGCAAAGGAAATTATGATGCATTAGTATCAGTGTCAAGGTAATAAAGCACTCTGCATGCGTAGCTTTGAAGGTAGCTAAAGCTTACACTGAAACTCTAAAAGGTCAGAATCATCAACCATGATTACACCTTCATGGAGAATGATTAAACCTCACTGTACTTGAGACCTTGTAATTCTCTGTGCAAGGGAGTGCTGGACTGCTAAATTATAAACACATGCACCCTGAAGAAGAAAATCATATGTGTTTTTATTACAAAAAGACTACGTAAGCATCAGAATTATATTCCAGAACACTACCTCTTAATTCAAACAGCATGGTTACATCTATTTGTCCACTGGAAAACATGCAGTAATATGTAAAATAGATGCAGATATTCAAAAAATTCCTCCCTTCAAAACTTAATCTGCCCTTTAATCATCCTCACATATGGCTATGTTACTGTAGCTCCAGTAATCTAAAACTAAGCATCCATATAGCTTTTCTGCCTTAATCCTACAAATCAGAAAGGGTCAGGAGAATGGCATCCAGTATCAAATGACCCATTTTTTCCACTTGTAAATAAAACATACAGGGATTCCTATTTTGAAAGCGAGAAGGTACTGTGAAAAATTATGTAAAACTGCATGTATATGGAAGGACAAGGAAGAGAAATTATACTTTGAAATTCATCGTCTGGCTATTTTTATGCTTTAAAACATTAAAAGTATTTATAATTTAAACTAATAAACACTTTGCAGAACACCAGTATACTGTGCTGGTAAGTTATTAAACTACCTCAAAAGAATTTGATACTCCACTCACAATTATTCAGTACGTCTGATGTACAGTTTAGGATTTCTACTGTTTGTGATTTGGAAAAAAAAAAATCTACCACTAGAAAATCGCAATCCAACATTGAAAGAAACTCAATAACTTATGCTAAGAAAGTGTCTCATATTTTATAAATTGGCTACAACTCCTATGCAACATATGTCAGCTGACAAAAAACAATACTGACTTCTGCCATGCTCTCCATGTAAAAATACCATCATTCATACAATACTAAACTAAAATCATTTTGCAATGTATGCATACAAAATCTAACTACAGAATTTTTGATTCTAGTATTTAGAGGAACTACTTAAATTAAACAATGTTGCTGCCATTTACATGAACAAGAAAGAGTATTTGCAAATAGGAAAATATTTGAATCCTGCACTAAAAATTACCTTGCCATAAGAGAAGGCTGCAGATACAAATGCACTACACAGAACTAACACCTAAACATCTTAACAATTGAAACCAGCAACCCTGACAGATCTGCTTAGATATCTCCCTTAGAGTGAAGCAAACCTAACATTATCAGATGTGATAATTGATCATTACATTTAAAGCACACTGAAACTCATTATGTAACCACTACATAAGAGCCCTAAAAACTTTCAGTCACCTAAGATTTTATTTTTTTATGCAAGGTAAATAAATACAAACAAGAATTTATCAGAAAACTTTTAACTTAAAAATGCTGTTAACATGGGTTCATTCATCATAGCAAGGTTATAGTGATTTGTGGAAGAACTGTAAAATTCAAAGCAAATGAGTTATAAAGTATGTATGTGGTTTATTTCGGTGCCGGGCGCATGCGGGATAGCTCCCAAAGGCGTGCGCACCCTAACACAGCAACTTGCTTTGGTTATATGCAGTAAAGAGTTACATATGCATGGTTTCCCAGTACGCCTATACATATGCATAACCTATCCCCACTTTGTATTAAAATTAGCTCCAAGAAGTCATTTCCATAAAGTCCTCCCATGTGTGCTTGCGTAGTGCCTTCTGGTGGTGGTCATTGGGGGGTCATGGGGATAAAGGTTGATAACTCTTCTTCATCACCACTAGCAGACCCCCTGCCTTTGTAGACTCAGCTGCTCCTTGGCTCTTGTCCAAACCACAAGGTCAGTCTCAACTGGTTTTTAACACAGGTTCCCCATTTTTTCAGGAAACATCCTCTGTGAGAGGCCCCGAGACTCCTTGTTTCGGTTAATTTGCACAGTAGTAAGCAAAGACACTCAGCAATATTTATTTTAATGTGAATAAGCAAGACCCCATTCTTCCACTCCTGGCTTTAATAATTATGATTGTTTTATTTAGAAATCATTAATGCGATTAAGCAAGCCCCCATTCTTCTATCCCTGGTTTCAATAGCTCAACTACAGTGAATGCATAAAATTGAAATTAATTTTATTAAATTTGTTTAAAGACCACAACAATATGTAAGACTACTGGTGACAAGAATTCAACACCTGAAAAATAAAAATGCAGGGCGTGCTACATCAAATGTTGCTTTCAATGAACTGTGCCTAGATCATAGCCCTAGCAGCCATCTCCCTAACTACGGGGCTTTGAACACAGAAAATAGATTCCTGGGAATGCATTTGGGAAAATCCAAGATACACATGGATACCATGGCTGCCAGAGGAAGGTCCCACACTGCACACTACCAGGAAGCTCTGGGAACTTAACATTACCCAGCTGCCCAGTTCTTCTCTACTCCTGGCCCTGATGCTGGCTACTCTCAAGCCCAGGACAACACAAAGGCTATACAGACTTCTGCTGTTTATATTTTGTCTCACTTTGCCTTTTTCTTGACCTTCCTATAGAACACAGTCTGCAAATAAAGACTTTATGAGTCTCACACAACAAGCAATTACAAGTATCGAAACAAAGCCATGGCAAAATTACCACTTAGCCATCAGTATTCTGTGTTTGTCTTTCTAACAGAACAAAACAAAAAAGAAAAAGCAGTCTATCTGGCTTTTTGCTTCAGTGGTTTTCTTTGAAATCCATGTGACTTTATAGTCTAAATCTCGAATTGTTATAACCTACTGTGACATTTTATACATTAGCAGCGATTAAAAATACAAATAAGCATAATGATAATTACTACGGTAAAATTTACGTGAAACCTAAAAATTAACATCCTTCTGGATCTATTCTCTTGTTTTTCCAATATACAGGAGAAACAGTAATTTACTCTCAAACTCATAATGTCTCCTTCCCCTGCACAGAGGTCCAACATTCCCCTAAATAAACATGCAGCCACCAGAAGACAATATTCCTAAATAGATCTCAAATACTTAACAGCAATACCCAAGTACTATAAACTTTGTCTTCACAGCTGTTAAAAGAATGTAAAAAATATGCAAATGGTTATCAAACACTTTTGTTTATGTTCACACACAATATATTTCAGCTATTTGCGCCAAACAATAAAACCATTTGCTACTTTAGCCTACATGAATGAATGCCTGATTACTACGCTTATAAACAGTTAGAGGCAGCATTCAATGGTACCAAAACACAGCTAGCAAAAATGAATGAATAGATGTGATGATGCTGCAATCTTTTTCTTTACAACAATTTTGAGGTTTCAGGCATATGTTGTAACCTGCATTTGTGCATTTTATATTGGCACTGGTGCTATGAAGTCTTTATGCTTAGCAGGAAAATTTAGCCCACAAAATTGTGCTGTAGGATGGAGAGACTTCCTAAATCTCCACTACAAAAGAAGATTCTCATCCAGGTCTGCATGATGATGGTAACAAATGGTGACCAGTCTAAATCTGAATTAAGATGGGTTTCTTTAAACACCTTTAGGTAGTTTGTTTTACAACCCAGATGTCTTAGATGTGGGAACAAGGACACAGTCAAACTTGAAAGACTTTCCATTCAGACTGTACTTTATGTACAGATGTATAAATACAATAGGACTTGATACATGCAAAGCAAGAGGAATCAGAATGGCCTGTTTTTATATTAGGAAAGACATGTCATCGCCAACATCCCTATAAAGGGAACCCCTTTTTCCCAGTTCTATTGCACATTTCCTCCAAATAAAAGGCATCTACCCTTCCTCCTCTGTAGAGAGACATAAGGAACCATCTGCAGTTCCTAATTTCCGAAAGCTACAGTCATTCTACACTCTTGCAGGCAAAGTATATTTAGACTAATAGAAATGACTTGTGCTATCCTTTAAGGCTTTGATTCAGCCTCAAATGCATCATCATGTCATCCAGAACTGGAGGAAACAGGGTATTACAAAGGCTATTGAAATCACAGGAAAAACAAAAATCCTGTTTGTGAGGGGTAATTAAAAATATGGTTCATGAAGCCTTGAAAAGCAAAGCTTAAAATGTTTTTGGTAGATCTCTAAATATACACACTTATCCTCTCTCCTTGAGGTTTAAACATCAGCTTTAACTAGAAAAGCATTGAATGAGTATAAAATCAATTACGTATTAACACAGGCAAGAAAAACTACACAGACAGTTAAAGGACTCTGAAGTGTTATAATCAGTTCTGACAAGCAATGCATCTTGTAGACACACATGTGAAACCAGTGAAATACACGGACAGGTTGGGATGAGGCGGGCCCAAAAGGCGCACTCGCCCCAACGAGGGAGGCAGTAAGTGTTGGATGAGTTGACACCCCCTGGGACAGGCAGAAAGAGGCTCCGTTGCCAGGTACACGGTCAGGATCACTTCTGAACTCCCTCATTCTGCACTTCCAGACTTGCATTGTTGGCCTGGAAGCATTGGGAGAGGTGTCTGTGTCCCTGACCCCCTTCCAGTCCCACAGAAATGGGCACCGTGCTCTGTGCTGTGTAGGCCCGCTGCTGTCCCTTGAGACCTCTGTCACGGCAAAGCCCCAAAGCTTCGTGAAGCCATCAGTCACTGCCCTCCTCCTGTGACTACATTTCTTGCAGAAGTTTGTAATTTTTTGCTCTGGTACACTGAGTGTATTTGGTGGTTTGCAGTACACAAGAAGTAACACACGTAATCCCAAAACGTGCATCTGAAGTCGTGTGTGTAGCCAGGGGGTTTCAGCACAGGCTGACAAGGACAAAGCTTGTTGGCCCCAAATCCCATAGAACACTTTCCACGCTGAAAGTTGCATGACTTCTGAGCTGTAAGCTTCATAAACTCTGCTCTCCACAATCACACCATTAACCTTACTAACTTCTACATTTCATGCCATAAACAGAACATTAAGGTAGAATTTAGGTATTCGAGGCTCATGCTGCCCGTCTAAGCTACTTCAAACCAGGAACACCCACCTCAGAGAAAAATAGATATCATCCCAAAGAGAGAGAGCCAGAGCATTGTACAAACTAACGTGTTCATGCCACACACACAACAAATGTTTTATGGCTTTCAGTCAGCTGCCCTTCCAACTAAGATTTTCAAATTTTGAACTATATACTTTTTGAACTCATAAACTAAGCACTTTCACAACTAAGCACTTTCACTAGCATTTCCCAGATTATCTTCCACTTAGATACCAAAGTCTCTACCTTCTCCCTGGCTACCGTACTAGAAATACCACTTCATGATGTACACCCACTGATATTTAAGATAGTCTACCTCTCCAGGAATAGACTAGAAAAAAAGACTCTTATGCAATGCTTTCTATACATACAGGCCACAGAGTTCTCTGCACAAAAATTCTCCTACAATGGCTATAAATTGCTCTGCATGATACATCCATCATTTATCTCAAGTTCTACTCTAAGTACCTCACCACAGCTTTATCAGCTTTATAGTTGATTTAATATGGATATCATAAAACTTCATGTAATTGTGCTACCTATCTGCCTTTTTCAGTTTTGAACTCTTTCTTCAATTCCAACTAACCTTGACAAGGTGGACGAAGGCGTGTGTTTGATCTCATGGAAGCAAATTTCCTACAGATTGTGGAAGAATCAATAGCTGGGCAAGGCACAGAGCCCAATTACTACCCAGTGAGAAAAAGGATTCAATATTAGCTCAACCGTTACCTGTTCTCTTTGGACTTCCAACTGTGCAAGCAGCACAGCTACAGCTTGGAGTTAGCTGTAACACTCAGCTTGGGAAACAGGAAAGGAAAATGCAAGAATCAGAGTGGGATGTAGCAGGCTGAGAAAGACTTACTAGAGAAATGAGGCTTTCAGGCTGTCCACAACTGCCTGGTAATGCTGTTTATGCTGCAGCCACAGGACAACATATCCACTACATACAACCAAAAAAGAAACAAAAACTGCAAACCAGACCCACACATTCCTGTAGCTATTGAAAATGCAATGACTGCTTCACATCAACTTCAGTGGTTCTTAGCTTAACTTTAATTTTGCATTAGGAAAGAAATTACTCTTAAACGTCGCACACATACAAAGACAGAAAGATCATGTTCTTATACCACACTGTATGCTGAAATGGGTGCCTTAGCCCTTTGGCTTTATCTCATCTTTCTCTTACTAAAAACCCCACAGCCTTACCAGGAAACAGCATGCTTTTTTTCAATCAAAAATGCTGCAAACAACTTAACTTTCAATTTCCTTTTCACTCCCTTCAAGGTTAGGTGAGAAAGACACTCAATGGGAGTTACGTTTCAAAGGCAACGTAGGCAAGGCAAGATAATGCTTCTATAATTTACGCAAACAGAGCTCCTACAAAAAACAGTGACTTTTCCAATTCAAAAAAAAAAAAAAAAAAAATCAGTCATCAATGATTCATACATTCTTTTCTCTGTCAGCATAACCAGGTGAGCAGTGAGGACATTATACCTTCTTTGGTTATGCCTTTTTTCTTTTTTTCATCAAAATTGCACATGCCTTTACTTGGAAGCCTCTAAATGCATTACATCACCGATGAGATAACGGATACCTTTAAGTTTGCCCAAATAATCTTTCTGTACACATTCTACCTACTTGATACAGTGTTTCTCCACTGGAAATTTAGTCATCATCCCAAGTGGTTTTCAACTACAAAGCATAAAGCTGTAATTACACCCTTTCACTTTTTGATATGCCAAGGGAAATGCACCTACCCACTGACTGGAAAATATATAGTATAGAAATCTTGCTTCTGCTGAAAATGACACTCCAGGAGGCACAGGTGAATTACAATTACAGAATGTTCTCTAAGTGCATTTGTGCGCATTACTGGAAACAATACCACCGAATGTCTGATGCAGAAAGTACGTGAAATTACAACTTCTAGTCAGGATGGGGGAAAAAAACACATAGGAACAAAATAGCTTTTTCCACATCAACCAAAAAGTATTGTTAACTGCAGCCATATAACTTCCTCCCATACTGAGAAAAATAGACTGAAAAATGAAAAGTCTCGATTTTCCAAAGTAGCAAAGAGCAGAGTGACCCAAACTGAGAACTTCTAAAGTTGGTTCTGCATCAAGACAAGGGAGAATTTAAATTTACTAGTTAAAAAAGAAGGCCTGATGTCCCCTAGCAAGCATTTTTCTATCCCTTATGTCTAGATAAAGACCATCTACACTACCGTTCAATGCTGTTTCACCTGCTGCATCAAATACAAGATCATTTGGGAGCAAAATGGTTAGAGCTACTCCTTTACAGGTCCGCATCTTCAGAGCCGTCACTGCATGAGCCCAGAGCCTGTACTCTGGCTCCCCCCTCTGACAACTTTACGAACAATTCCCAAACGGCTGTAGGGTACCTATAAGGCTGGAAAAGAATTAAAGTAATTTATTTTAATTTATTTCTGTAAATTGGCCCAGAAATTGTATTCAAATGCTTTTAAGGTGAACACCAGACAGATAAGCAACTTCCCTAAAGTCTAATACAATTTAGGAGGGGTACATTGAAAGCCATTTTCAAGGAGGTAAATTCTACACAAGCTATTATGAAAAGGAAAAAAAAAAAAAAAGCATACTGTAATCAATATATTAAATCCTTGCTAGAAATCGCAGTGTGATACCATCTAACCGGTATTGCTCCATTGCTCCTACACAGGAGACAGGTCTCTAATACTCTACATCAACAAAATAGGAGGGGAAAAATAGTTACTTTTTTTTTTTTTTTTTTTAAACTACTGACAAAAGATTCTTACAAAAAGTCTAGTAAGAAAATTTGGCAACCATACTTCAGAAGTATATAGTGGTTTAGCATATTGAAAAATTGCCCCCCAAAAAATTACTTCAACAGCAACATTTGTTAACTATCAACAGCAGCAAGACGCTGAAGTGTTGGTATACCTTAAAACCTGTCCTGCTTACTATATTAGTAAATCAAAAATAAAAGTAAAACAGGGGGAAAATTTATTTTTGTTAACCAAGCTAAACTTATTTTCTGTAAAGCATAGCTGGGATAAACAACGCAACTGACTTAATTTTACACTGATAACTCCCAGGGAATTCATGTGTAAAAGAAGAGATCCAAAAACTTAAAATGTAGGTGAACAAATATTGCATGTAAAGGCTCAGTAATGTTGATCTTGAGTATGGAATAACTAGTTCAACAGTCCTATAAAGCCTGCAAAGAGAAATGAGACAAGGCAGAGTCCATTTCAAGACTAAGTAAAACCAAGCATGACAGGTATTACAAAATAAGGCATTTCCAAAGCATTACAATATAAAGCATATCTTAAAATCCATGAGTGAGCAAACAATCATTGCATTTCAGAACTAATAAAAATAAACACTTCATATTCAACACATTGTTTACAGCGATAACAGAAACATCCACCACTACTTCGGAACAAAAAAAAATGCATTAATGATGTAAATACTTGCGTGAGGCAAGAAACAAAAGAAACACTAATTAGCAAATTTACGAGTAAAATATCTTCCACCAGCAGGTAATCCTCACCCATGGTCTGAAAAAGGATGCTGAATTAAAATGGTACCCAATCTGATTTTATGCACAGCAATGTCTTACTTGCTCCAAACCTACTAAGCTGAACTACTTAGATGTTCCGTGCCCAGAGTGGCTTAACTCTCTCAAACCTTTACGTAAAACATCCACACCTTCTATTTTATCATTTTCTGTGTAAACTCTACTATGGATCTCAGATCTTAGGGAAAAGTAAACACTGGGAATACTCATCATCATTTTAAAATATGGATTTAGTCTAAGATAAAATCTTAGTAGTCTAAGATAAAGAGATGTCTAACCTGGATTTCATGAGGGGCTGAGTTACCCATTTCTTCAGTCTCCGACGGCCAAAGGAAGTTTTAGTATGATCCAAGACCCAGAGTAGGCTTCCTTTTGTTTTCATATCAGTCTAAAATAATAAAAACAGCATAACTATTTTTAACTGAGCAATCAGTTACGTACTTTAAGAATCTTTACTACACTATGTAAGCATTCTGTTCAGACTTTAAGATATTGCAACTACGTTAGTTTGCTGATCTTTTTCATGAATAACATCTTACATAAAGCATCTCCAGTAGTCATGATGAGTTGCTTGAGTATGTTTTTCCTTTAGTCAGAAAATGTTTTCAGAAAATAATACAAATAAAGTCAACATGTTAAATTAAGTCTGTGCATAAACCACTAGCACGAAAAAAAAAAAAAAAAAGAGCACAATTGCATCTATATCACTTGATAGCACTTTTTCAAGAATTCTAAAAGCTCTTCAGGAAACGTCTTTGTTAGTCAAAGAACAATAAAGTTCCTAGCTCATACTTAAATTCAGTAGAGATTACCCCTTTCATTTATGCCTCTGAAAATATAATCCTCCTTCAGTCTGATCCCACTTAAAATAATTTTAACATCTGGCTGATATTTTCAAACCAAGTTAACTAACTTTATTGGGAACAGCAGTCAAACAGCTCTGAAAATCTCCACATTGAAAAAAACACTCCATTTTTCCTTACCTGATTCTGTAAAATTTCCAGATTTTTCATTGTTGTCCCATTAATTGTCATGTATTCAGTTTCACTTGACAACCGTTTGAAATTGCTGAGGAAAAGAATTTCAGAGGTTATATTTCAAATATGGGTAGATTTAATGGTTAGTCAAATTCCTCACACTAGAAAATTCATCAGCTATATGAAACAAAAAAAGTAAGAAATTAAAATCTATGCAAATAATTAAGAGAACTGAACACGTCTTTTGTTTTACTGCTCAGATAAACAAGATTTGAAGACTCACTGCCCCACTTCCTACAATGATTCCAACAAAGCTTAGAATAAAATCCAGCTTTCCTGTCATCAAATCCCAATGCACTAAGTGGTTAGGGAAATGCCCTTTCTTCAGTCTATGATGAAGGAAGTACATGGTTTTGTTAGCATACTGTTCTGATCAACGTAGGATTAGGAGCAGGGATAATAATAAGAATTAATGCTTCAAGAGCTAAACAAATTTTAACACCATTCATCATCAAAACAGCGTAACAAAAGATATATTCTTAATTTTTCTTTCTACTACTACCAATTTAAAACTACCTGCTAGTGCCATTATTTAAGAAAATAAAAATATGGCATACTTAAACTATTTCATTTTCTTTCTAATATGACATAACTGTGACCAAAATGATTTAACTTTTTGACACTTCCTAACACAACAAAAAGAGACCAAGCCAAATGTTTATGTATAGTTAAGCAAAACACTGAATAGAACCAACATGTATTAGATATGTAATATTAGGTGTGAAAAGTATCTTAGTCTAAGATATGCAAATGTAGTAGTTGGGACAGTGAAGTGAAGTGCAAGATCCTCACTAAGTGCTTTTGACAAATCAAGTCATGATTATCTACGTTAATCATACTGCTGACTGCACTTTGCACAAAATCTAGGATGCTCTTTATTGTCTCAGGCTGAAAAGAATGACTTGCTGGGTAGGACTTAAAGTGCTTTCTTGAATTTTCATACAATTTTTTGATTTTAATTTTCCATTCTAATTCTGTGGGGGAGCACTAATTGCTTGAACTTTACTGTTAGGCATACACAGCTGCATTATCACTGTATTTAAAAAAAAAAGGCACTAAAATTACCAGCAGCGTGAAATATTCAGAGGGTAATGGTATATATTCAAGTTGTTTGCAGGTGTTTGGGCCTGCTAATGAGTATGTTCTTAAATAATGGGTCTAATTAAAAGTACTTTCTGCAGAATTATTAAAAAAAAAAAAAAAAAAGTTGATTTATCTGAGAGCTCTCAAGATGTTCAGGGACAGCTGGAAAGTACAGCTGACTCAAAACACCCACAGTCAGCATTATTCTGTGCTAGTGTGCTATCACAGCAACCAACAAACTTGACCAGCACAACAAAACATTGGAGACAAATAAATCACAGTCTTCCAAACTACACAACATTAAAAGCAACAAACAAAATTTCCTTTCATGATATTATGTCACAACTGGTCGTGCTGTAAAACATTAAATGGGAATGATTCCTACTTGGCTTCCAGTCCCCATAATCAACACTGAATCCTACCCACCATTCCAAAAGCACCTATTCTACATCTAGGGCTTTTCTAATCTGTGTTTTCCCGTGTTTTTATATATATTTATATTTAAATTTATATTTATAAAGCGCCTATCACCATATTGATAAACACTCTTTGGAACCACTCTGATGGCGGGGTAAGAACAGGAGTTGGCATGTTAGTACCTCAGCACTTCTGTTTCCATCCCATTTAAAAAAAATAAAAAATAAAAATAAATAAAGCCACAAACTTTGTTGCATTTTGATTTGCCACTACTCAAGTCTGTGATCTCTTTAAGCCAGCTGGATTTAATGTGTAAGAACTGCACCTTTTTTTTCTTCCTGAAAGCATAAAGGATGCTTTTGTTTGTTCCTATCAACTCTCGATTACCCATAGGTGAGTTTCAGATTATGGATTTACTGGTTCTTGTGTTTGCACACTTCAGCTGGATGAAGCTCCATGCCTCCAAGCACTTAATGCAGAGAATATCCTGTCCACAGCAAGCTTGTTCTCTGGTGGCATTTGAATACAACTAATTCTGCTCCATGGCAGACTCTACTTACTAGCCCTCCAGAAGCAGATATGCAGAAGATGTTCTCACAGCATAAATTACCAGTGTTTTATATTATCCAGCTGTGAGTTTTATCTGAATTACTCCAACCCTGCTATTAACCCTGGTAATTGAGAGCTAAAAGTATATGAATAATAGCCAAGATCAACTGCAGAATATGCCCAACCAACAATTCCAGATGTCACAGCAAAGACATGTTTTGCTTCCACCCCCTCATCTTCCTTTGGCTTGGGATCAGAACTTGATAAAAATGTGAACAAAAGCAGACTCAGTGTAGGGAATGTAGGGATTAATTTACATGAGAAAGAGGTTGTAAACCAATATTAAGCCAGTGCTGGTTTTACAGTGAGGATGTCACACAATACTTGTGAGTTCTAATGTGCTGCTATCAGCTGTCTTCTGCATCAGCAAACACGACCCTTAAAAATCACTTCAGATGGAGCACTACACATTAGTTCCTTCTGCAGGTGACAGTGTGACCTGAGTTTCAAAGAGAACAGACTTGCAGCTGCCTGAAATACTTAAACAGCACAAAGCACTAGTGATGGAAAACGCTGGTTATCCATCCCACTGTTGAAGAGCATGCCAAGGTAGGATTATGCTGCCTGGGATGAAAAAAAATGAAAAAAGGAAACACACAGAAATCCAAGCTTCTTGTAGGATTTGTATGACTGTTAGGGAATGCTTGTTAGAAAGAAGTTGTTCATAAAACACCTTTTCAGAGTAGAACCACACTTAACAATGAGTATTAAAGGGTTACTATGATTGCTTTAGAACAATAAACTACATCTGCAGACTTCTGATTTTTGTGTGTTACCTGTGAAATTTCATCTTGGTCATTCTGCATCCTGAGAATCTTACAGAACAGGTCAGTTTTTAAGCTTTACTCATTATTCTCTCCACAGGAGACATTATATATAATTTCACACTAAGCAACATAGCCTAGGTGACTGTGTGTCATTTTAAAGCACTAGTTTTCAACTACTTTAATTTTGCAAATTTCCAATAACTTCACAGCAAAGCTCCAATACATTGTTTTGAAAGCCTACTAAACAGCAGATTTTCTATGCTCGATTACCTTTTACAGACCTCTAGAATCAATGTCTTCAAAACTTCTATGAGTGAATAAACCTATGCATTTAAACAAGAATTGTAGGAATTCCTGTTCAGCTTCAAGGAGTAAAAACCAGTCTCTTCATTTCTCAAAACCATTTGCTTTAGGTATGAAAGACATTTACCACAGTCTAAGTCACGAAGGACTTCAAACCCAGATTATGTTCTCTATTTAATTAACCAAACTTTTAAACTTGTTAGTGAATATTGCCATAGGACTAAATTTCTGATCTGGTTCCCTGATGTAACAGGAGTCCAGAAATTCCCAACTAAAACAGTTAACAAAATAAAATGAACAAACGAACAAAAAACAAAACTTAGAAATACCAAACATCATACAAGTACAGAAACGAGAACCTGGAAGCCGTAGGACAGACAAAAATAACCTCCATCATTTTTAGCTTCAGTTAGTCTTCTCCTCTTTCTCCACCTAACTAACCCAAAGGGGTGGGCCCACAGCCTTGTTCTACGCAGATGACTGTTTGCTCTCAGACCACTTTCATTGCATGCAGCCTCAGCATTCATACAAGCTCCAAATTTCAAGAGAGCTGCCACCCTTCTATGGTCTCCAGAGATAAGGCATATCCTTTGCTGAGTATCTCTTTCTTAGTGTCTGAAAAACAGGCCTTTCCTTTTCCAGTCTCTCATGTTCATGAGCTAACCCTAAAACACTCCAAAGTCATTTCAGTACTCTTTTCTCAGAGTCTTACACATTGTGAGTGTCGGAAATAAACCTATACGTTGTCTCATACACATGATTATTTCTGGAATTAACACACAAGAGATATGGAACACATATACACACCATTTCTTCAATTTCAATGACAATTCCCCTGTAAATTCAAGGAAGACCACCATTTTAACCTGAGTGCATTTACAATTTGACTTCTCTCAATTTCATTTCACAACTCCTTTCCACTCCTATTATAAAGTATAATCATCTACCCTCTTGCTGAAGTCTTCCTCTCTCTCTTCACCTCCCTCAGTCACTTTAGCTTCCATCTCTGGCTTCTCTCTTTTTCATTTCTGTCTCTGTCTTCTACCTTCACTGCTGATAGTTCTTCAGTACCAAAGCTACTGTCCCCCTTCAGAATATAGCTGTTTTCTCCACAACTGCCCCAAACTCTTAAGCTTATCTATCACTGGTCAGAAGAATTACAGTCTCTCTCTTCTGTTTCCAATATGCTGGAAAGCATGAACATAAAACAAAAATGTACTGAGACACATTTCCCAGCAAATGCTAAGCAACTGATGATTTTTCAAGCAAATCTGCTTACTCGGCTGTCCTTGAAAACCTCTCCAATAAAAGTGCCTCAGTAAACAGAGTTACTAGAACATACCAATAAAAAAAGCTTATCTCATTATTATTCATTGTTCAATCTACTTTTACTCGATGTAGCAGCTCCAGTGTAGCCTAGGCAAATCCTAAGGTCCTACAGTGGCAGAAACACTTTTCTTTAAAAAATAAAAATACTGTTTTGTTTATGAACTTAAAACTATATTTCATATATTCTCCTGAATATTAAACTAAAATTAATTTCCCCCCAGTAATGAAGATCCCTCATCATTTATGTGATATTTCATAGATCGTACTATTAATTTAAGCTGGAATTCTGTTCAACTGGGAGAAGGGTTTTGGGTGTTTATCAGAAGAAGGTACAAATGTCTCAAGAATTTTTTTTTTCATTCTTCCTATCAAATAGGTCTTTTTCATCCAGATCTGTGTCACATCAAGAAACTGAAAACTACCTCACAGCTCTGACTTCATGCTCACTGACCAGTATACGCTCACTGACCTGAATTCACCTTGGAATTTTAAGTTGCTTGACAGTACAGTGAAATTATTTCTCTTCTGTTTCCTGCAGAATCACAGAAAATCCATGAACTCAACACCCTTTGTTTTAAAGCCTCTCCCTTTTCAGCATTTATACATTTAATTGACATTAGAAAAAGTATTTAAGTTGAGCCTCGCTCAATATTTGGATTACTTCACTATATGTGAAGATATGTGGCTCATTTCAATATATGTGACACACTAAAAACGTCAAGTAGAAGTCAGTATTGGGTAGTCCAAGCAGTAAAAGCACTAGAAATAAGTACAGTAGAATCCAAGCTCCTGAGGACAGGAACATTGTTATCTTGAAGAATGTATTTTATTTCTTCATAGCATATCACCAAGATATCAAAACACTCATCAGATGAGTGGGAACAATACCACAGGCTACAGTACTTCTTAGGGGGTGAGGCAGGGGGGAAAGCTTCGAAGACACAGAGGAATTGCCTTCTCATTAGACCTAAGCCCAGCAAAGTTTTTGTTTACATTTTATTAAAATGGTACTTGTAGAGGGGAAGAGGTGAAGTACAACTTAAGGAAGAAAATCCATTCCAAAATCCAGAATACTCAGTTATATTTAATTTCCAAATACTATAGAATATATTTGAAAAATGTTTAACACTGAAACCTGCAGTCTTTTTTTAATGCAGCTGCATTTTAAAATAAAAAAGATAATATAGAGAGCCCTTCAAAATGAGGCTTGAAATTCTAAGAATTTCATGCAACATGTGAATGAGCTACAGACAACAAGAAGTATTTCTAAGTTTCTAGTTTGCAGCCAGGCTTACTTAGTTAAATACTAGCTATTTACAGGACGGAGACATACTGTGACAGCCAAGAGAATATTTTGAACAGGATCCATGACAGAGAAAGCTGTTTTTATTAAGCCTTCATGATATTTTCAAACCTAAGCCTGATTGGATATCAGTCTTTCATACTTCTGCAAAAAAAGTACAAAAAAATGCTTGAGTGGCAACATCTGTTTTCTTTTGATTCCACCTGCATAATATTATTATAATTTTGAGTAGTCACTTGAACATATCTAAAAAATCTGCAAGCTGTAACTACCTAAAGAAAGATAAGTTTATTTTCATGGCTGTGTGTTTTTCTAGTAACCCTGCAGGAATAGTAAAGATCTATGAACAAGTTTTTGCAAGACTGGTTCCCTACTCCTAGATACCACTGAGCCAACTCAAGGGATTTTTCAGAGAGACAGGATGTGCTGAATGTCTGTTTTCTTTTTGCTTTTTAGCTGGATTCACCAACTTAAACAGATCTGCTGAGTACTATTTAAACATTGCGATGTTAGCATTTATATCTGCTTCCAAAGTTACAAGAAGAGAACATGATTTACACACCTCCATGGCAAAATAAAACAACATCTTACAAAACTAAATTATGGCATTAAAAGTTTTTTTAAAGCTGCCAAAAAAAAGCCTTGGTTCATAGATTAAAACTGATCTTGAGTTATGATAGCTGGTATTTATTGACAAACTGTACAGTTTCCCTCCTAGTATCTACAATTTTTTCACCTTGTTCATCTTCAATAACACTTGGCTGCAGTAGCTGCACATTTACATTAATGATAGTAATGTCTATAAGAACATACTTCATAAAGAGTTTCATGAAACACCACTTGGAAAAACAAAATCACTTGATTTCTTCAGTTCTGATAAGGAGCTTAAATTTTATAAAGATGATGTTTATTACTCCAGGTGGGCTTTCATTGAAAGGAAGTTGTCTCTTAAAAGTTGCAAAATATCCCTGGTACATGTATTGGTGCTTTGAATTGGAAATTTATATAAGATAACTTACCTTGGATTGTAAAGCATCTTTTCTAAATTAAATTCTTTGAGGTATGCAATTACTGCTGCCAGAGCACAAAAAACAGGTTTATCCAAGCTTAGTATTACAGATAATTTTTGAGAACCTAAAAAAAGAAAAATTTCCATGTTAAATTACTGTTTTCCACTCATGCATTTTTAAAAAAGTATAATCTATTTTTCAATATTTAATCTAATAAATTTTATTATGTATATAGTGTTCTATGTTACCTACAAATCAAAACTAAGTGGTTCCAAAACAAAATTCAAAACATTCGACTCTACAGGTTTTTCGTCACAGAAATGAGTAGCTGTTGCCGTAAGAAATTTCTAAATATAAAAACTAAGTACTGCATTCTGAAATCTTGAAATATTGTAGGCAACATTTGCACAAATTAAAAGGAATAAAAAGGCCTTGCACATGTACTGGTGATTTATCTGCCTTAATAAGTTTGCAAATATTGTTCCATCCTGGTAAGACTGCTATTTGTATTATATAGTATCTCTAGACAGTGCTCTACTGCAGTGCCTGTTCCAGATGCAACAATTGTATGCAACAATTGTGTAAGTCACTCCATGATATCTCAATATAAAAGGATTTATTTTTTAAATGAAGTTTTGTCAGAGACATTTTTTAAAGCTGTTGTTCTATTCTTAAAGTGTCAACACATACAAGAACTTAAAGAAACATTTCAGATATATCATTTCCCTCAGTTGCAATATATGTGTGAATTTGTATCTGTCTAAACATACTTCTTAAAGACATGAAAAAAGAGATGCTAGCTCTGCATTCACTTGTATGTAAATGACATTTGTTTTCAAGCATCACTTCCTCCAAGCTCAAAACTGGTCCCAATGTGCAGAAAACGAAGCAAAGAGTAGCAGGAGGCCTGCATGGATGAACAAGATGCTCCAGACTAAGCAAAACATAAAAAGGAAGAAGAGGAAAGGTGGAAGCAGGGACAGGTGACCTATGAGGAATACAGAGACACTGTTTAAGCTTGTAGGGTTTAGGAAAGCCAGAGCCTACCTGAAATTGAAACTGGAAAGATACATGAAGTGCATCAAGAGCTTCTACAAGTACATCAGCAGCAGATGTAAGACAAGGAAAATACAGGCCTGCTACTGAATGGGTAAGTGGATCTGGTGACAAAAGACATGGAAGAGGCTGAGGAACTCAATGCCTTCTTGGCCTTGGTCTTTGCTAGTAAGATTTTCCTTGCAGAATTCCAGGCCTTTGAGACCAGTGAGAAGGTCTGGAGCAATGAAGATTCATCGATAACAGAGGAGGATTAAGTCAATGAACATTTAAATAAACTGGATGTAGACAAG
Organism: Oxyura jamaicensis; assembly: GCF_011077185.1. Lineage (NCBI taxonomy): Eukaryota > Metazoa > Chordata > Aves > Anseriformes > Anatidae > Oxyura > Oxyura jamaicensis. The sequence goes on from NC_048926.1 coordinate 72,234,342, forward strand.
CCCATGAAGTCTATTACGCACCCATTCTCTACGTATTCATTCTCTATGTAAAAGCTAATGGGACGCATGCTTGAAAGACATTCTGAATTACATACCTGTAATATCAGGCACTTCTTTTGCATAAAAATCTGTAATAAGTTGGAAAGCATGAGCATATTCAAAATGGTGGTTTCCCATTCTTTCTATCCTAATTCTGTCATCTCGTAACCTGCAATCAAAAAAAAATTGACTTTCAACACTTATGCTCCTTTCAAAAAGAACAAAGGTAGGCTACAAAGCTGGACTTTCTTTCATTTTTCTGATGTTAGGAAGAGAATGGGTAGAGAAATGATGAGATTACCTACTCAGGTGGATTGAGAACATTTTGAGCTTTATTTTTGTTTTAAAACTTCCTTTTTCCACTGCAAAAGAAAAACAACAACAAAACTGCAACAGCAAACTTGCCCAGAAGAGACTTAAAGAGGTTACCTGGTATACCTGCAAGGTAAATATATTTTCATCAGTTACAACAAGTATTTACTTTATCTGTTCTTGAAGTCCTATGATGATAAACAATTAAGCCACTCTCATATGTAAACTTTTACATTTAATTATGCTTTATCTTTAAAGGTTTCTTCACTGCTGTTCAATTTGCTGCAATACTAACCTACTGCACTTTTCTTTATACGCAGCAGAAGTATTCCTGCGTTTTATTCACTAACTATCTAAGACTCTTCACTTCTTTGTGCTAAAGGACTCGATTTCGTACAGTCTTTTTGCAGAGAACATATGCTAGGCCTCTAGCATATCCCATGGTTGTTCTTTTGCTCCACTACTTTTCATCAGTATCTTTGAGGTTTTCCAAAGATGTACAGAGAATTCTGACTTGGCATATTCCTCAGTGCAAACCTGAGAAAAAAGGATCAACAAAAAGCACTTCATCTTTGGTACAATTTCATTTCTTTTAGCATGACATTTATGACTGCTGTCCAGCTTGAAATCTGCTAAACTCACTTTTCTGCAAAACTGCTCTTTTGCATTCTGTTCACTACCCCATACTGCAGTCATCATTGCTGCAAACATTCAACATCTTACACTACAGAAATTACCACATTTCTGTCATGCTACTCATCCTGGCTGTCTAGGAGTTAAAAATAACAATCCAGTCCTCCCAACATGACTGCAGTTCCTCCCAGCTTAACAGGATCTGCAAATATGGGAAACCTACTGTTCCACCAAGCCAAATGAGCTCTACTCAATGAATCCTTCCGTGCAGACAAGTAATCAAGAACTACATCTGCAGAGGATTCCATCCAGTCTTGCAACCTGTAAGAAATTCATCTAGCCTATTTCTTGTGACCCCTGCTTCCACAGAGTACTTATTAAGACAATGGAATAACTTTATTCTATTCATTGCACCATACATGAGATCCATGTTGCTCAGTACCTGTCTCAAGAGATCTGAGATGCCAGCACCTGAGTCCAAGAAAACTGTGTGTGCAACATTTACAAGACAAAACTTTTCTACACTACTTGTTTTTACAAACTGCTCACTGAAATTAAAACTAGATGCATGCTGAATATCAGCTGAATTTGTACAGCTGTTAATACAGCATCTAGTACTTGGTATGGTTAAATCAAAAATAAAGCTCAAAATGTTCTCAATCCACCTGAGTAGGTAATCTCATCATTTCTCTACCCATTATCTTCCTACCATTGGAAAAATTAAAAAAAAAAAAAAAACTACAAAAGAAACCCTGCAACCTTTAAGTATAATTATATATCCCCAGACTGAGTGCTGAAGAAACAACTGGTATAAAGCTGCCAGCAAAAGATGTAAATAAAACCTACTCAAAGTATCCAAGCACAAGTCTCATATTACTATGGGACATGAATTATCGAAGTACTCCTAGCACACTGGAATTATGACAATGAGAGGGATGTGTAGGTGTTATAGCAAGGAAATAAATCAATACCCCTCTCGTAGCGCTTTTCAACTTCACAAAAAAAAAAAAAAAAAAAAAAAAAAAATTTGGTATTACATATTCTCTTCTGAAAAGATAAATATATCTCTGAGGCTCAGTTCTTAAAAATGAAAGTTATTTTCCTGTAATACATGTCAAACTAATAGTCTTAGATTTTACTCAGCACATCGTAGATGATCCCTTGCTTATTTCAAGTGCCTTAGTTTTAGCTGACTGACCCAATTAAATTTTCAGTCTTCAGACCCTCTAGGATTCTCCTCTGCTCCAACCGTATTCAGAACATGCAAACATTTTTAAAGCAAATGGATTTATGTAAAAGATAATTGTTCCATGTTTCTCAGCCTCTGGTAGCAATCTGCTGTTTTCTTCCTTGCATCTTTCACCAGCTCCAATCTTCATGAGCAATCTGCTCTAACATATCCATCCATTTTGCTCATAAATGAGCAAATAAACTCACTGTAGTATTTTGCAAGAACACCTGTTAAGCATTAAACTTTTTAAAATGTGTTGAATTCTATCTAGAGCTTAGCAGAGTACAAACCTTTGAATCAGCCCTATGAGTGAGCAGGTCTTTTCTTTTGACCATGGCTGAGCAGGGACTTAAAGAAATTATTTTTTAAAACTATTTTATTTTTCATTTCTAGTTAGTATGTTCTCCTAACACTGCCTTTTGAAAAACAAGAACTTTAACAACTTTTACTTCAGAGATAAGGCAAAGCAAGAGGTTTCGGAATGTAATTCATTGGATCATTCACACCACACTTGCTTGTTTTTGAAGTAAGAGCTAAAAATTGTAATTTTCTTTAATGCATTTGTGACTTTCTTTCATTTAATAACCAAATTTAACCAACTTCTTAACATAAACTTTAGCAAAGGATAGCAACAATCAATATAATTTGACTGACTTTTTATTGTAATACTTTTGTTCATTAACTCCATTGATAAGAAATTATTCAGTTTAGAACTAGACCATTCAGTGATGTAAAGTCTTACACATATTTTAGTGTTTCTATTCCAGATGCAGGTATTGCCAAAAAAATATCTGATTCTTTGCCTATCTGAAAGTATGCATATGATATTCTTGATAATGTCCAAAAAATTGAAGATTATAGTATCCTATTCTATATATGGAAAACTCTGAATTTTTATCAACATTGTATCAAAACAAAATTTGCTGCAGGTTTTCATGTCTGTCCTTCACTTAGCCACATGCTCACTCACAGGCCATTTTTCTGCTTATAGCCAGAATGATACATTGATGCTTATGTTGATGCTTTATACTACCAATTCTACCAATGCCTATTTAAATCATAAGTCAATTTGCCATCAACTTTTGTAAACATCGTTCTTGTCAGAACATTGACAATGAAGTGCTATAAAACTAATACAGTATTTTATTGATAGCCTTTCTAGCACTTCTTAAAAGAAACAAGGCTCATGTTCTCGTGTCACTGGTGGGGCTAGTCACTAAAGAGATCACTAAGAAATCACTAAATCTGGGTAAAAAAATGATCTTAAGAGGAAGACTGAAAAAATGGCAGAAGCTGAAAGAATGATGAACAACATAAAACTAATTTACAGGATCTGGATCGAGATATTTTAAAAATAATTTTAAAATACTGTAAGGATGAGCTTGCATATAAAGACCAGAGCTCTCAGCAGCATGCTGAATAAAACAGGAGTCACTTCATTACTGCTGTACAATTCAAAACTAAATATGCAAAAAGTATGTAAAGACTTCTTCAAAAACAAAGACATCAAAACTAAATTTTCTTAAAACGCAGGAAGTCTTCTTAAAGAGAAGTTACTAACTCCAGAGTTTTACCTTCCATCTACTACCCTGCCCTGTCAGTTCCACTTCAGGAATATTTAACTGCTGGGATGCGGGCACCCAGCACTTTTTTGTATATCTGCATGTCATAGCACATGTTCATAAATGATACAGAATTTCAGAACGCGGATCTCTGCTCCTAAAATTTAGTAAGATGTTTTTGTTACTGATGCTAAGCACCGATTTATTAAGCACAAATAACTGTTATTTAAATGTTCCTATACACTTCAAAAACTGCTGTTTTCTCTGCAGTTCTCACAATCCACTCTGCTGGGATCGCCAGCGTGTCACTGTAGGGAAAAATGCCTACGCTGCACAGCAGAGCAAGGTAACCTGAATTCATTAAACCTCTCAAATATCCAAGTACTCAAAATGACTTTTTCTTATTAACATGCTTAGCAGAAATGATATTTCTTTTATTTTTCATAACTGTGTTGCCTTTGTCATACAATTTGTTTCTAGCTCAGGGGCTGTAACTTTGAACTTATCTGTGAGAGCTGGAGAACAATCAACCTTCCTTTTTTGGTGAAACTTGGCATGAAGCTCCAGTAGCTTCTCTGGCAGTCTCAATGACATTTCCAAGCAGTTGTTTTTCTGGCACTGACTGCATAAGGTTTTAGAAGCACAGCTTTCTTCTCCTGCCACAGTAAAGCACTTTCCCACATTTGCTCTCAACAACCTTCAGACACCAGAGATGAAGACAATGCTGTTGCAAGGAGATTGGCAGCACAGACTCTGAGCATCTGCCAGTCTCAGAATTATATAAACCACTGATGCCTGTAATAACCAAACAATAATTATCATGTGCATGTTATACATACATTACATCCCACTATACGTACATACACGTCACCCCACAAACCTTCAGTTTTTCAAACATCCTGTCCCAAAACCATTATGATACTAGGAATTGCTAAAAAGCCTGGAAGCAACACTGACACACTTATATATGTATATATATATATATACTTATGTATGTATGTATGTATTAAAGTGTATATATATATAACATATATATATATATACATATATATATACATATATATACATTGTCCTGGTTTTAGTTAGGAGAGAGTTAATTTTCCTCCCAGTAGCTGGTAGGGTGCTATGTTTTCGATTTAGGATGAGACTAATGTTGATAACACACTGATGTTTTACTTGTTGCAGAGCAGTGCTTACACTAAGCCAAGGACTTTTCAGCTTCTCACTCTGTCCTGACAGTAGGCAGGCTAGGGGTGCAGCAAGAGCTGGGAGGGGACAGACCCAGGACAGCTGACCCAAATTGGCCAAAGGGGTATTCCATACCATCTGATGCATGCTGAATATATATGAATATATATATACGAGTGGCTAGCCAGGGTGGGGGGGCCAGCTGCTCGGGGATAGGCTGGGCATCGGTCAGCGGGTGGTGAGCAATTGCATTGTGCATCACTTGTTTTGTACATATTATTATTATTATTATTATTTTATTTTCTGTCCTAATAAATTGTCTCTATCTCAGCTCACAGGCTTCAGTTTTTCTCATTTCTCTCCCCCCCTCCCAGAGAGGGAGGGGGGAGGGTGAGTGAATGGCTGTGTGGTGTTTATCTGCCGTTTCCATACAAATGGAAAAAACTTGGGGAAAAATCCTTGATTATTTTACAATCCAACAAATTATCAACACTTGTTAACGTGTGTGTCTTGATTTCCTTCTAGTCACCTTTGTAAAACTACAGATGAGCAGAAACCCCAGCACATCTCCAAACAAAGCACCTGGATCCAAAAAGTTCCAGAAAAGTTTCTTTTAGCTTTACGAACTTGCAGACAGGCACTGTCAAAGATGTTGAGTATGAAGATGTATCAGAAAAGCAAAGACCACTTTGCATAGGTACTGTGTGATAGTCTATGCCTTCTGTAAGAACAAAACTAGGTACTATAAGACAAAAACAGTTGTGCTCCAGCAGTTACTACATCTACAAAATAGACACAAGACAAATCTCTTCCAGGCTCCTTCTATCTGCTTATCTGAAGAATGGGATGAGATGCACTACACTTGTTTTGTGGAAGCCAGCAGAAAAGATCAGGAACTGCTGGGGAAGAAGGAAGATCAGTAAGAACCAGGGTGGATTTATAAAGGAGAAGAAGATCCCATCAAATCAGTTTAATTTCCTTCAACAGCAGAGGAACAGGTTGTGTAGAAAGAGAAGAAGCATACAATTTCCTACATGCTTGATTTCAGTGAGGTTAATTTATAGCATTACACATGACATTTTCATAACTGATTTCGATTTTTCATAAACCTGATTCATATTAAAGCACTTATTACAGAGTGAGCACAAAACTGGCTGGAGAACAATACTCTGAGGGGTACCAGGGATTCACTGTCAAATTAAGGGAATGTGTTCTGCAAAGTTCTGTGGAGCTCGATGCTGCACACAATAGAATTCAAGTACTCCAGTTATCACTTGGACAATGAAACAAGGACAACCCCAGTTAACCTGCCACTGCTGTGAAGCTGAAGTGACTGCATAGAATGTTAGAAAACTAGACTTCAGCTCAAAACAATCTGGCATGCTGGAAAAATAATCAAACAAATGTGAGTTCTCTCTAGCATGTGTAGCTGCAAATAAACAACACATGCACAAGTAGAACGGGGAATGAGCATGAAGAAGCTCTAATTTCTAACATAGGAGTTCTGTTCATTAAACATCCACAGCATATATTGTTTACTTGCAAAACGACAACAGCAGTTCATATCCAATGACTAGCACTATCTGAAGTGATCTTCAGTCCGTTGTGCCATTATGTATCAGCTTATAGAACTGCTGTTCGGAGCCAGCAAAGCATCTTCTCTGTGCTATCAGCAATATTTTCCTCTGCATTTTGGAGATGTCATGTAGAACATGACACTGGGAGGATGTAGTGCACCCTGGTGTGGTCTTATCAGGAGACTGAGAACACACCAGATTTCTCTGCCACATGCTTGTTGCAGTTACCACCACCTGCACCTCTGATGATGACACAGTTTTGTAAACCAGCTGTGCAGGTTTGTCCCCAGAATCACCACTGGCACCACAAATACTCCATTCACTATCATGCCAACCAGCAAAAAAATCTCTCTACTTGCAGAACTTCAAATAGACTTAAAACAACAAAGCAACATCAACACAATGACAAAACAAAAACCAAAATACAGTAACATCCTGCCTAATACCTATGAGAACGCTAACAAAATAATATTCTTCCAATCACACCCCACTATGGAAAATGCCTCTATCTGAACCATAGTGTGAGCAAGGAGAAGGTGAAGACACATCCAATCAATTGCTTGTGGTAGCTTGGGATGACCCCTGCAGCTTGCCTCTCTCTTTTTGGCAGAGCAGCAAGTCCCTCACAGCAGGGCACATTTTGTTGCTCTATTTACGTAGTCTGCAACTATTTCTGCTCTGAATTTTCTGACATCAGTTATACAAATTTAAGGTTGGAAGTTTCCAGCAGAACTTGCACACATTTCTTTTTCAGAAAGATGATTGTGTTGTGGTGCCTTTCTTTCACGGAACAGTTCAACAAATTCCAGATGCCTTGAAACACATGGAGAGGGAGAGGGAAGAATCAAAGAAACAAAACAAAACTGAAAAACAGCTTTTTGCTGGCTTAGCCTGGCTAAAGAGCACAGCAACAGGGAAGGGAAAATATGGTGACTGACAGGGCCAAAACAGCTCCCTCCAATCACTATTTCTGAGGGACAATGTGGCACAAGCTTGCAACCAGCAAGCTTTGGGAGCACCGACTGTTGTCTCAGGCTCATACCGTAGCCCTCTTCCAATCCTCCCTGGGGCCAGTAGCGTTGTTTCACTGTTTGCAGTTGGTCAGCAGGAACGCTCATCCCTCAGGGTCTCTCACCTGCTGCCTGCCCCTCATGCCTACAAGTTCTCCTTACTTTTAACACCGTTGAGTGCCAGCAACACCCACAGCGAGCAGAGTGGAGCCGCGCATCCCACCACTCCAACTGCAGCACCTCCACAGGTCATGTCATCCACCCTCCTCCTGAACGGGGCCATCGCCAACATCAGGTCACTTCACGGGGCTGTACGACCATCTGACACTGTGGTAAGCTGACAGAAATGAGGAACGGGGTGTAAGAGCAAGCCCAAAATGAATTTTAAAAGGATGGACTGGCCACAGCTGCAGGAGCTATACCACAGGCTCCCACAAAGAGCAGCGCAGGACGATGGCAGACATACCTGCAAATGCTGCAATACAAAGAGTAGAACAGTTACAGCTGCCCTTCACTGAAACCACTACAAGAAGATGAGTGCCAAAGTTTTCAAGTATGTGACGCGTACTAGAAACACATAGAGATCTGCTGTTCTCTGAGAAGCATGGCACAAGTGGTGGTTAGGGAAAAGAGATTTAACTTAGAGAAGCAAACTCAGGGTCAAAATGAAGAGTCCCATCCATGAACAAGTTTGGAAAAGAAACCAGAAATGTAATCCAGGAATTTATATCATCATTCTGTTTCTGATATATTTATAGATATAAAAGATATATAGATATATAAGATATATAGATATAGAAGCCAAGTATAATTAATTCTGAAATATTTGATTTTACAGATATGATGCCCTACCTCAAAACACTGTTGAATCAGCTCATGAAAAAAGTAGTTAATGTAATTTCATACTTGACCCAGAAAATCTACAGCAACCAATTAATACTATTTTAAATTATCCTGTAATGCAGTAATAACTGACTGTCAGAACTCCCCCCAAATTGTAAGCCTTTCTTTTTCTTTTTTAAACCAAAGGGGACCTGTCAGAGAATGTCTGCATCACCAGAAAACACAGTGACAAGGAGAAAACCTGAGTTCTGCATCACATATTCTGTTAGGATGACAACCTTTCCCTATATAATTAAGAAAACATCAAGTGCTTCATAACATTAGCAATAAATCAAACAGGAAGAGAACAACTACAGCTAAAAGATGCCAAAACATTCTGAACAGGCAGACCAAATGAAAAGGTGACAGAATGATCTTAAAATAAAATGAGTTTTGAAGCTCTAATACAAATGTGTATGGTGAATTTTGGACCATCACCTCGTCCCAAAGGTCAACATTTGCAATACCCCCTCACAACCTCACACCTCTTTCACAGTGTTATACATCTTTGAAAAGCGAACACTGCTATTTGCATCACGCTGTCACGTGTTATCAGATCATATTTGTGTTGATTGATGGGAACATGAAACTTATCCCCTTCTGAACAGCAAAAAAATTTGAGCACAAATCACATTTCTTTGTTTCTCTTCCTATCTTTTTGGAAATATTTTCCACCTACTAGATCTTGCGGTGAAGTCATAACTGCTGTTCTTCTGTCAAATTGCTGCCTATTGACATTAAACTCACCACTACAACCTCATTGTAATGAGGTTGATCAAGATGATGGAGGAAAACTTTGTAGAGTATGACTTACTCAAAGACATTATTTACCCTAACAGCAATATATAATGGCCCAAATACAATTTGAGCAAAGTCAGTTCAATGTTCAACCAAGTTTCCCACACATTATACTAATCTCTCTTCCCTTATGCTGTGTCTGAACCATCAAAATCTCTAAGGCATTCCTCGTTTAATATATTTATTATATATCACTGACCTTCAAAACCCTCAAAATTATCTGGAACCTATACACACATATGCAAAAGATTTAGCAGTTTGTCCAAGAAAGGAAAGCTAGCACTGTTAAAATAAAAAAGAATTAAAAGCAGACAACTACAAGACAATGTATTTCTGGAATGAATCTCAAATCCAAGCTAAGACTTCTTCACAGGATTAAAGACGTTTCTTCACCCAAATCAGTGCTGAATATTGTGGAACATAACAACTACAGAGAATTTGCAACAATTCTGAGGAGTGCCACTGAACTATGATCTATCTGTACATTTGCCCAGGTTATAGATAAAAGCATATTTGACTATGACAGATTAGACAGCATAGATGTGAAACTGAATGGAAGTCATCTGCTTATGAAACACTATTTCCAACAATTACATAAGAAACGATGGAGATGGTGACAGAGTCTGTCCATGAATCTGTTATATAAATCATTGTGAACTAATCTCCCACACTTCTACCACAGCTCTACCTGCCAAGAACTGTCAAAAACATAAATCCTCTTCTTTAATCAGCCTGAGAACTGCTGTGGAAATATACTAGCATCACGGAACATGCAATACAGACTATGCTAAGAAAATAAATTGCTCCTGCTAGCAAGAAGGCCATACCCAGATTTTCCATCTGTCAGTGTGTGGTGGTTTTACTTGGTTGGGTGGCCGAGCTCCACCACAACCGCTCTCTCACTCCCCCTCCTCAAAGAGGAACAGGGAGAAAATACAATGAAAGGGGCTCAAGGGTTGATATAAGGATGAGGAGATCGCGCAGTAATTATCGTGACGGGCAAAACAGACTCAGCATAGGGAGATGGTAAGATTTATTGCCTATTACTAACAAGCTAGAGAAGCGAGAAACAAAGGAAAGAAACCAAAAGCACCTTCCCCTCCCCATCCACCCTCTTCCACCTCCTCCCCCTGAGTGGCACAGCGTGGAATGGGGGTTATGATCAGTCTATAGCAATTCTTCTCTGCTGCTCCTTCTCGGTCACTCTCATCCCCTGTGCTGTGGGGTCCCTCCCACGGGATGCAGTCCTTGCTGAACTGATCTAGCGTGGGCTTCCCACAAGCAGCAGCTCTTCAAGAACTGCTCCAGGTATGGGTCCGTACCACAGGGTCCATCCCTCAGGAGCAAACTGCTCCAACCTGGGTCCCCCACGGGCAGCAGCTCCTGCCAGGTCACCTGCTCCTGCGTGGTCTCCTCTCCACGGGCTGCAGGTCCGGCTGGGAATCTGCTCCTGCAGGGGTCTTCCACAGGCCACAGTCTCCGTCAGTGCAGGTCCACTTGCTCCACCATGGTCTCCTCCACAGGCTGCAGAGTGGAACCCTGCTCCACCGTGGTACTCCATGGGCTGCAGGGGGACATCCTGCTTCACTATGGTCCTCACCACAGGCCGCAGGGGACTTCTGCTCCAGCGCCTGGAGCACCTCTCCCCCTCCTTCTTCACTGACCTTGGCGCCTGCAAGGCTGTTTCTCACTCTCCCAGCTCCTGTGTGCCGCAGCATTTTTTTTCCCTGTCTTAAATATGCTCTCACAGAGGTGCAAAACAACATCACTTATTGGCTCAGCTCTGGTCAGCAGTGGGGCCCTTAGCAAACACGGGGCAGCTTCTAGATCCTTCTCACAGAAGCCACCCCTATGGCCCCCTGCTACCAAAACCTTGCCACGTAAACCCACTACACCGTGTACTGAAGCCATCAAGGTTAACAGCTCCAAGGAGGGGCGTGGCTGCTGTTCAGCCTCACACACACCTTCCCATGCCCTGCAAAGACACGGTATGCCCACTGCTTGGTCTCCAGTTAGTATATGCGAAGCTCAGAACCTTTGATAATGAACAAACACGTATTTGATAAGGGCAAAGCAAAAGGGAACTCTTACAAAATGACAGTCTGGCTGTTTTGCTGGGTGATACTGGTGTGTTACAGAGGGAGAGAAAATGTGGAGGTCCCCCGGGGACAGCCCAAAGCAAGGAGCAGGCCAGGGAGCAGATGGCTGTACTTTCCACACAGATGTCATGTGGGAATTGAAGAGCTGAAAGGCCTCCAAGAAGAATCTATCTATGCCTCGTCTGCATTACAGAAAGTAATACTGACCCCTACCTGGAAACCGATCAGTAGTCAAAACCAGCTACACATAACTAATTCTGCATGCTGATCCATCACTTGGCAGTCACAGCTGGAGAAGCCCTGATACACCAGAGAGAAACTAGAGGAAACTGGAAGTTTTCTTCTTTCAGTTTACTAGAGATGCAGATTGTGGTTCAGAGCACAAACAATTGCCTACCATTTTTCCCATGCACTCCTCAGCCACATCCTGTCAGGAGAGACTTAACTTGTTCTCCAAGTGGCAGATGTCACCCATTTGCTGATGTTCATTTGCCTATTTACTTTAAATTATACCTCAGTTATTCTTGTCACTTTAACATGCTTTTTTCTACGCAGATAAGACACTAAGGGACATTGGTATGAATTTTGTGCAAAGAGAAAGCAGGCAAACATACCAGGATAAAGTAATTTCAGTACAACGGAGGCAAATGATTCTTGTGGCTACCTCACACTGGGCCAGGTTAGCCCTAGTATGATAAGATTGAGTGAAAGTATTATTCCTCTCCACCTCATATTCATAAGACCATACCTGGAGTACTGAGTCCAGTTTGGGCCTCCTGTCACACATCACAAGACACAGATCAACAAAGTGGAGGGAATCCAGAGGAGTATCTCTAACACAATTAGTGGGCTAATTAATTCAGCAAATGATGGGAGGCTAAGGAAACTGTTGTGTTGTGTTTTTTTGTTTGGTTGGTTTTATTGTTATTTTTACTTTTTGTTTTCCAGGACAGAGTAGGTTTAGGAGGCATCTTCTACCTAAAAGGCATATAAAGAAGCCTTGTCGGAGAGGCACAATGAAGGGACAAAAACGGATAGTCACAAGTTGCAACTTGTTCAAAACTCTGCTTGGACTTTATGAAAAATTTCTTCCACACAAAAAACAGTTAAACATCAGAGGAGGTGGTATAGACAGCCTGGGGATCTTCCATCCCTGAGGATTTTCCAAACTGGACAAAACTATGTGCAACTGAAGATAACCCTGATTTGAGCAAGGGATTAAGCAAAATGACCTCCAGAAATCCCATCCAAGTCATCCCAGGATTCCAGGAAATAAACAATTATACAAAACTGTGAAAGTTATTAAAGGAAACATCAGCAGCTTAACTCCACAAATAAGAAGAACATGCAGGCTGGCTGTATAGCTTTTATTGCCTTACAGCACTGCTGTACCGAGCTCTTTCCTCTGGACTGTACAAAAGAGATGAGCATAGAACATTTAATTTATTGTTTACAACAATCTACTAATGATATCAGGAATGGACCAGAGGCTGGAATAATTATGGCTCTAGAATCGGGTTGTGACTACATCGTGACCTCACAACCTACTTGTACAAAGTCCTTTTCACACATCCCAAAAACTCAAACAGCGCTCTGAGCAATGGATACTCTTGGGAGAAGAGAGGGATTTTCCATGCAGGAATTCTCTTAATAAAATACCTTGGCTTGGAAAATGTCATCCATCCAGTAACTAGGAGAGGAGGAGATTCACTTTCCCATTTTTTATGGAGAAATTTCATATGGAATAGGACAGGGAATACTATTTAAGCTCATTATCCAGCCATATTTTTCTGCTGAGAGCATGGCACAAAATCTCTTAAGTTATATTTTGATTTCTGGCATGCATAACTTGCTATTCAAATTGCATTTCTTCTCATGCCACTGACAGCAAAATTTGAACTGACTCCAACTGAAAGGATATGATAGATTATATAACTATTCAGTCTACTAGATTTTTCCTTCTTTTTCCCTCTATTTCCCTCTATTTGGAGGATCAATGTTTGGGATATGTAACAAGTCTCCTCTAACAGCACAAAAATAAAAATATTAAGCTGCAACAAGATTGTGCAACTGTCAACATTTGTAACTACAGATGTAATCATAGACCATAAACAAACTACTAAGCATTTCCATCCCCAAATCAAACCCACTGTGCTTTGAATAAGCTTCAGTAATCAAACTGTACATTAGTATAGAGTTTGTTTTTGTAGGTGGTCTATGCCTTTTAAGCCTTATCATGTGTATCAAGCCTTATCATGTGTATCAAGCCTTATCATTCCCTTTCTAAAGGAAGATAGAGCTGGGGGTTGCTAAAGCACATTTAGCAACCACCTCACAAAAGGAAAACCGAAATAAAGAAAGGTTCCATGAGGCCCTTCTTGTACTTGGGGGAAATAATTCACAGCCCTGGGAATGAACACTGTAAACCTAATGGACATAACATACTCTTCCCATGCAGTAATAACTTGCACATTTTTAGGTGTTAAGGTAAGACAAATTGGTAAGATAGAGCTTGTTTTCACTACATGCCTATTTACTGCTCCCAATACAACACCCGAGCCTCTGAACCACCCCACTGTCAGAAAATTTTGTGTATGTAGAAAGGAGAATGCAACCACACGTTCAGCTTTAGTCATGCAATGCCCCCCTCTGGGAACAAAGCATTCCGACGTGCTAGCTGTGTATGCCATGTTTTAGAAGTGTTTTTTTCTGTGCCAACTGAGGACTTAGCCTGCCCCCATATGAAATCAAACCTGTAGGTTCTGGTCACCCAGCGTGCATTCAGCTAAGAAACTACACTTTAAACCTCACTGCGTGAGAATTTGGTACGAGGAACTTCTCATCTGCCTCAGAAAAAGAGCTTTACATGTTTTGTAATGTTTTTAATACAGGCTTCTGGACAGAAAACACGGAACAGCTGGCTAGTCAATTATACTTATAATTAATGTTTCCTTTGATAAGCTGATAGAGATTTTAGAATCAATTAAATGTGATGAGATGAACTTGTTAATTTTTCAAAAAATTATTTTAGGCTTTCCTGTGAGATGTACAATGATGCTTAAACACACTGACATTTCTAATACAGTAAATACTAAGAATGTCAATAATTATAGTCTCTATATTCAAATTTTCCTTTCACTGCCATATTCCTGTAATTAAGAATGGCACATTTTAACCATGAATGGCTACTTACCTTGACTTACTGCGAAAAGTTATCAGATGTGAGGAAGCAGAGAAATTATCTTTCCCCATGGTTTACTTTAGTCTGTTACATACAGATGCTCTATACCATCTACCTTTCAAATTACTAATTTGCTAGGATTTGTGATCAATGAGCCAAAAGCAAAAAGCTAGTTAAATTATTTTACAAATGGAAAATACATTTGAAGGAAACAGAGGAAGACAGAGTAGTTTTAATGGTACACTTTTAAAGAAAAAATGAAAAATGAGATCAGGATTTGAAACTGAGACTGAATTTACCTCATGTTTACATTTCAGAAGCTTAACTTTAAGTGAATGCTTTCTCTGGCAAGTGTTCAGCCCAAAATATAATTCTCAATACCACATACGACTACATAATATCTCTGCAGAACTCAACTGAAAATGGAAGTGATGGAGGTTTTCGTTTGTTTTTAAATTAGAGAATTAAAAAAAAAAAAAATAGTATCTTCTACTAGCAACTGTGATTTACTCTGATTTAATAGATTTTATACATCAAGACTTGACTTAGGGAAACTGAAGAATAAAATTTGCATTACTACCCACAGATGAAATGTTTACAATGCCAGAGGAATAGAGGGATAAAACTACTAAGTGTAATTCTGGTATTTTTATCAGAGAAAGGATTTTAGCATACAACTGAGAAAAATCGAGACACATTGGCTACTTTTTATTCAAATCCTGTATTTTAAAACACACAAAGTTGCTGGCATTGTACTTTGAAATCTGTCTATACGAAATGTTCCTAACAAAAACACAGGAATTCCCATCAACAAGCATAAGATAAAAGGTAGATCTCTACATTCTACTCACAGTAAATTGTGATATAGACACACCTGAAAATACATCCCTCTTAATACACATCCAATTTTTCATGTGATTTGCATCTGAAATACTACCTGAATACAGACTGCTGAAAATGGAAAACAGACTTCAGTTTCATGCTAAGTCCTCTCTCAGCAGCACACTTCTTTCTTTCATAAGTCAACATACTGAAATTGGATCAATGAAATCCATTCTGAGGTTGTCTTCCAAACAATGTTAAAAATCAAATATAGAACCACAGAATGGCTTAGGCTGGAAGTGACCTGAAAGATCACCTGGTTCCAACCCCCCTGCTATGGGGAGGGACACCTCCCATGTCACCAGGTTGCCCAAAGCCCCATCCAGCCTGGCCTTGAGCACTGCCAGGGATGGGGCATCCACAGTTTTGCTGGGCAGCCCATGCCAATGCCTCACCACCTTCACAGTAAAGAATTTATTCCGATATCTAATCTAAATCTCCCCTCTTCTAGTTTAAAACCATTCTCCCTTGTCCTATCCCTACACTCCCTGACAAAGTGTCCCTCCCCAGCTTTCCTGCAGCCCCCTTTTCTTAGTGGAAGGCCGCTCGCTGTAAGGTCTTCCAGAGACTTCTCTTCTCCAGGCTGAACAACCCCAGCTCCCTCAGCCTGTCTCTACAGGAGAGGTGCTCCAGCCCCTCGGTCATCTTGATGGTCCTCCTATGGACGTGTTCTAATACTTCCATGTCCTTCTTGTGCTGGGGGCCCCAGAGCTGAGCGTAAGGCTCCAGGTGGGGTCTCACGAGAGCAGAGCAGAGGGGGAGAATCCCCTCCCTCACCCTGCTGCCCATGCTGCTGTGCAGCCCAGGACATGGGTGGCTTTCTGCCAGCCAGCTCACGTTCAGTTTTTCAGCCAGCAGCACTCCTAAGCCTTTTTCCTCAGAGCTGCTCTCAATCAACTTATCACCCTGCCTGTATTCATGCTTGGGATTGCCCTGGCCCAGATGCAGGACCTTGCCCTTGGCCTTGTTGAACTGCATGAGGTTTGCACAGGCCCACCCCTCAGGTCCACCCAGGTCCCTCTAGATGGCATCTCTTCCCTCCAGCGCATCGACTGCACCACTCATCTCCACGTCATCATCAAACGTGCTGAGAGTGCACTCAATCCCACTGTCCCTCCCACCAGTGACAATATTACTAGTGCCAAGACACACCCCAGAGGGACACCACTCATCACTGGTCTCCCCCTGGACAATGAGCTGTTGACCACTATTTTAATGTGGCCATCCAGCCAATTTCTCATCTACCAAACAGTCCATCCAAAAAATCCATGTCTCTCCAATATAGAGACAAGGATGTTGCATGGGATTGTATCAAAAGTTTTACACATAACATACTCCTTTTTAAATACATTTGCTAATATGCTAATTATGAATCACATGTTGAATAAACTGCCATGTAAATTTCAATTCACTTTTGTAACATCAAAAAGCTACACAATAATTATTTATTAGTTTGACTGAAGCTCCTCTTTTCCTTTAAGCCCTTTCAGAGGCAGGAGTCAAATATAACTCCTCTGTAGTAAGTACCACTTTATCTGCATGGTGAAGACTCATAAAAAGGATGTATGTACCTTGACTGTGTAGCCATTTTTACACTTTTTCCTTTCTCTTTTGTCCTTCCCCTCACTGTGGAGCACAACACCACTGGAAACAACTCTGGCACATGTCACCCTTGAATCTACAATATGAGCAGCTTAGAATTATTTTGCAAATTGCAATATGCAATGATACTAGCAACATAATGAGTAGTCACTCTCATGCACTTCCCAGTAGTCCACTACACAAGTGCTCCCACCAGATTTGCGGAGGATATAGTCAGGTATTGAATGGATGGATGTGGTCAAGAAAAAGAGTTAATTACCTTTTCATGTCAGAGCTGAGGTGTTTGTCTCATCACAGTCCTTATTTGGGCTTTTTGCAGCACTTCTGACTTCGAAATGATCCATCGTATTTCAAAGGGCCCTACACTCAGACTAATTTACAGAGCTCTTTCCTGCCTGTCTTCCCTATTACCACAAAAGTCATCACTTCAAACCCAGTATCCCTCTGATGGACTGTATGAAATTTTAGCCTCAGATGAATGTAGATATAGAACCTTGTATTCTGTACACACTCAGACACAGAATGACTGGACCAAGTAAATGAGGTATTTAATCTGTCTCATCAAAATCCTACATTACACAAGATGGCATAAACCCAGGGATCTTAACCAACAGCTGTATATACATCTTAGTGTTACAAATTAAAAAAAAATAATAATAAAATTGATAGTTTCCATTTTGCGAAGGCTCAAGAAATTACATTTTGATTTTGAGTAACAAATGGTACATGATTCCAAAGTATGTACTCCAAATAATAACTTAATGCAAGTTCATCATAACTGCATTTGATTATGACCGTTAAAAAAGCATTTCTTTACCCAGGCAACTCAAAGGCATTAGTATTCAAATTCTTATGCCAAAGTGAGTTTGTGGTCTTATTCTGTGCCTGAGTCCTGGGCAACAATTTATTTTTAGAACTGGATCAGATAACTAAACATTTACAACTATATACTCTACTTCCAGTCCTTTACCGCTTAGTTTCAACAATGTTTTCCACATCTCCACACCTTTACATAATCAAGTCAGCAACCATTACAGTCAATGACGACCCTATCAGAATCCTTCATTCTGCAAACCTGTGTGAGAAATCTAGGAGAAAGGAGCAACATCCCTGGCTTGTGTGGGCTAGAGAAAGGACAGCAGAGCTCCCCATGCTATGTTCAATTCTCATTCTTCAAAATCCAAAGCTGGCCTGAACAGACAGTCATTAAGTCAATCTGGTCATAAAATACTCAAAAGAGGAGTAGAATTTTCTGGGTTGACTGACAACTTTCTCCAATCCAATTTAAATTCAAGTATTTTCCATTGTCCTCAAAATGCTGCTGCACACACAACTGGGCTTTTTGTGAGCTTTGATGGAAACACTGAACTTAAATAATTAAATGTACATTAAAATCTTGCCTAGGAAAATGGATGTTCCTTCAGATTCAAGGAAAACAAAAATGAAGTCCAGTCATCAGTTTACAGTTTTCCTCGGCTATAGATTTTTTTTAAAGTTCTTTGTAAGCCAAAGAATATTGGCTGGGCTATTTTTCTTTTTAGATCCATGAATCTGTAATGAAATTGAGACTTTTTTTTTTTTTTTTTTTTTAGGCAAGGAGTTTACAAACCTGTGTACAGCTCATCCATATATAGATAGCAAAACTGGTACATTACATGCATATACTTTTACATCCACTAACTGGAAATACAAATGCTTTTATTAAGTTTCAGAGACAAATGAAGTTGGGTGTTTTTTGGTTTCTGTTTGTTTGCTTGTTTTTTTTTGTCAAGAATGTGAGGAAGAACAAGCATGCTGTATTACAAACGTTTTATGGTGAAGCTTAACTTCTCTACTTAGAGACACAAATCCATGTGGAATCTTTTCATAGAATTAGAACAGTTAACACATCAATTAATACTGTAAGTAAGGATTTTTGACAGCTGCACAACTGTTTATGTGTTCCTCAGAAAAGAAGGTCTTATTTTTCAGCCTTTTCCTCTTCCTACTTCCCTTTCTCTCAAACATAACAGGAAATCTTTTATAGCAAATGCAACACTGCCCTGAGAAGAATGAAGAAAGGTAGAAGGGTCCCACTTACGTCCTCCCTATGTGGGGAGCTGCTGCTTCCATCTCCACATTAAGGTCCCTGCCAGCAACAACTTTGCACAGGGGTATGTAGAGCAAAATGACAGTGCCAAAAAGCCCATTGCAAGGAGTGTATGAAATCTGTATGGAGATGGGGAAAAGGCAACCTAGAAACAGCAAACAAAAGGGCATGTAGCATAGGTGTAAAGGGATGGTATGAAGAGATGAAGGGGCAGACAGTTGTCTTCCACCTGACAAGAATCAAGAGAGACAGGCACAACAAAAGAAGAGGAATACAATGCATTCAGGCATATTTGTTAAAAACTGTTTTTAAGTACATGCATCTGCTTCTGTGCAGGAAGATCCTTCCATGTAAATGCAAAACACATATATATACATAAAACCTTTCTGCATTAAAAAAAAATATCGTAATAGTAGGATTTTTACCGGAAAAGTTAATTATTAAAACAATTTCAAATTCTTTATTAAGAATTCAAAAAATATCCACATAAATGTAGGAGTAAACGTAAGTACTGATTTCTTATGGTCATTTTTACTATTCCAAATTCCCAAGCAAAGCATCCATTTTTAAAGTATGCTGTTTGTAACCCTAATTTACTGAAAACACCTTACCTATATTATACATCAAATGAACATCTGTTAAGAGAGAAAATTTTTTGTAAAACAGTCAAGAACAAAATTGGACTATTAAAAATAACCTGGAAGACAAAGGCTTGTTCCCTCTTTCAGTTCAGGAGACTGATGGTACTTGAGAACCCATTTCAACTTCATTTTCTTCAAATTATGAATATGAATACGTTCTATTCTGTTATGAAAAATAAACACATTTCATAGCTTTTCTCTCTTCTGTAACTTAAGGTGGGGAGGATGATGGATGCATAAAAAGGGAATTAATCTTTTCTCTCTACTGTCACTGCTATCTGTATGCCAAACATGCACAGAGTTTCAGTCTTTTTCCCTCCCACACTACCCTCACTTGTATCACTGTATCATTTTGATTAAAATTGATTAATTTCTAACCCTTAGCACTAACAATGATGGCAGGGAAGAAGAAGTAAAACTTGAGGAATTAACACATCCTAGGTGTCAATGATGCCAGTGTTTCACAGCTGAGAATCTACGTGCCAAGTCAACGTCTTAGGAGAATTAAAGGGAGGGTGCTATTAAGAAAATGCTAGGACTTTATCAAATACACCAACAAACATACAGAGTCTGTTAAAATAAAAATTTGGAAGACAGCTTTAAGAGCTTAAGAACCCTTCTCCATTTCAATGTCTGAGCTATAGCTGCAGGTTACTGGAACATTTCCACTGACATCTGGAACAAATGAAAACATGTAATTCATATTCTGGTTATAAGAATGAGCTGGCATCATTTACATATATACTGCTTCACCATATGTTAGCTCCTCCACAGTCAACCAAACTGTACATACACATTCACCCCTGCAGAAGTCCAGCTAGCTTACCGCTCAATGAAAACGGTTGTGTTACCTTTGTGTTTCAAGCACAGGACACATACACTGAAAGTCACCACGGAACAGCCAACGTGCAGAGTAGCCTAGAGTATGGATTAGAGTAGCACCAAAGTACTAGCGTAACTGTATCCTTAACAAAGGATTTTACTCTCGTCCAAAATTCACTTTCATTCCAAACAGAATTAGCAGCTTTGATTGGAGTTCGGGTACTTTTAAAAAGAACAACCCCTTAAATTTTGTTCTAGTCACCTCAAAACATATAAACAAATGGCTGGCTTACCCTAAAGACCTGAGCGCTCCCCAGTATCTGTACAGGTAAGAGTTGCTGAGACACTCAACAGTTGTATCGTTTCTACCTGTACTTTAACACAGGTGAGACAACTTCCACCTGTGTGCACAGGTGTGTGTCTCCCATCCTCCCACCTCAGTGCAGCACACAGTCTCTATACTGAAAACAATTGTACAACACTCCAGTTTACACAAGCCCATCAGATAAAATCACCAGCTCCACAGAGAAAATCCGTGATGTGTTTAACGTCTCTACTATCTTATCAGCAAAGCAGACTTCCATCAGTAAATGGTCACTTCTTCAAATGATACTTGCACTATCTGAAAACTGGAAATTAAATTACTAATGTGAATTACATTGCAATAACAACACCATTTGAGTGACTTTAATCAGAGCAATGACCTCCAACTCAGGTTCAAAAAATTTCAAATGTAAATCGCCCCTTCAATTTAGGATTATTGAACACGGAAATTTATTTGTCCACCAAGCCAATTAATACATCACAGTTATTTTTCTTACAGATATCTGGGGAAAATTAGTTATTATAAATTGGTTGCTGTCATCCACTCTCCCCCTAGTAACAGGACCAGCAGCACTCCACATGGAGTTGCCACTTGCAGGAGGACCAAGGTGCAGAGCTCCAGGCTCCAATCTGGATTTGTAATCATGACCTTCAGCATCCTGCTGTGGGGTTGAGAAACTTCTAAAACTGCTGTGAGAAGTCAGCTGTATACAAATATATATAGAAATAAATAAGCAAGTAATATCGTAACAACCAGAGAGGACAACAAAAAGTAGAACTACTTACATGTCACCTTCTCCTGCAGTTTTTGTTCTCTCCTATGAATGAATCAAGTATGTGCCAAAATATGAAAAGAGTATTTTGATTTCCCTGCTTCTTTCAGTATGGTACATTTTTCTAATTAAAAGTTACATTTTTTGACTGTAAGAAGTTGCACAACCATCCAGATCAATCTAATCATTTTTAATTTAACAACTGCCAGTTCAACTGCCAGGAAATAAAAACAAAACACTAAATCATGAATATGACTAATCAGTGCAAGAACACCACAAAAACAGCTCCTGAACACAATCCTTTTTTCATGCAGATTGCAGTTACAGGAAAAATAATGAACCTTCAAACCAGGTATGAACTACCAAGGAAGTGTGCACAGTTTCCTTTTTGACAGGAGGAATTTACAAGAACACATGGGCTGGGCAAGGCCTGCAATGGCCTGCTGTTACACCATTGATGGGGTTACCATTTTTTATCTAATTTGTCACCCAAGTTGGGAAAAGCTCTCTGAGAGCACTTGCACTGCATTCTGACACAGTGCTTTGAAACTTCCTTCTTATGTTTTCCCAGTGACACACCTCTGGACTCATACCAGAATAGTAATTTCATCTGAAGGATACTGCGTGCCTGTGTTGTGTCCCAAACTGTGAAGGACAGTTAAGGTAGGCAGTTATGAAGATGTCATCTTCACACATAAGAAAACTGTCAAGAGATTTACACCACACATTTCCCTTACCTGGCAATGTCACAGAATACAATAATGATCTCCAATGCTGAGAACAGCATCTGTTTCATGACTCCAACAAGATTAAATTGAAAAACGTCTTCCAACAATGATTTGATAATGCTGTTTGTTTTTTTGTTTGTTTGTTTTTTCCATGTCTTTTCAAACCATGTAAGCTATGACATTACTGATATTCTTCAAACAGCTCTCTATACAGCTGAGTTGCCCAAGCCATGAATTGGGTTATTAGCAGTGCAAAAAGCCTCTTTAATCCATAAACATCTGGTCAATCAAACATTCATTTTTTTTTTATTTATTTACAGAAAATAGCACACATGCTGTTTTCTTACTTGACTTGCTTTTTTCCTGCTGCAAATTCCACTGTCTGTAGCTTCCATTTATACTAAGCATTCTCAAGATGTTTGTCACAGCTTGACTTTCACTTAAAAAACCATGGGAATATTACAAAGTATACAAACCATGTAACCGCTAGGATGACCCACCCTTTAGATACTTTTCACTCCTTTGTTCAGTAATTTCATCTGCAATACTGTTTACTCTTGTTGTAACCATTTGATGTCTTGTTTTTTCCCTCTACTAGCCTTCCCCTCCTTCCTCACCTACAAACCTTCTGAACTCAGCTACAGAAATGCACACACATAACTGCTTGCTGTTATAAAAAACATCCTCAATACTAACTTTATGAAAGCATCCTCTGATCTGAGCCATTATCAGCCACATATAAAGATCCACAAAATTAAATGCATCGTATATTTGTTTCCAAGATTTCACTGAGCTCATTCCAGCTGAATTTTTACCCATTCCCTGATGACAAATTCCTAACTCTATCTATGAGAACTATTAGCCATGAATAGCACTACAGACCAATACATGTAATAAATCAGCTGTAGCTCACACCTTCAAGGACAGTTCTACTTCTCGTTTACAGGAATCTCGAGCACTGCTCTATTCTACTACGGCACCTGAAACAGAATGCCAAAATACATCACTTTTTCTTGATTTCTGACATACTACAATTGGCAGGCAGGATGAAGGAACTGCAAGCTAGCAGCCAACGACCCCCTACCAAGCCACAGCTAAAGCACCGTCCTGGAAAGAAGAGATCATGACAGGGCTTAATCTAGAGAATGAAACCCCTGTGGAGCAGGTACCTGAGACGCCACCTTGTGGATGACCCTTTACTTTGCATGTGGCTGAGCACTGGCACAGGCTGCCTACAGGCTGCGGGGTCTCCTCCTTGGAGATCTCCAGAAGCCACCTGGGCATGGTCTGGGGCACCCTGCTCTGGGTGGCCCTGCTGGAGCAGATGAGCTCCAAAGGTGGCTTTCATCCTCAGCCATTCTGTGATGCTGTGACCCCACCTGACACTGAGTTAAAGGCAGAAGACACTGCTAAACCAGAGGGGGCATTCAGCACTTCACTGACAGTGTAAGCAGAAAGAGCTTGAAACTGTACTTACAGAGGTCCTTAAATACAAAGAAATAAAATGTGTATTGCATGTAATGATGGAAGACCAGATATTTGAGGGATTCAGTCCCTGGGTAATTTGATCATATCAGTGAATGGGGAGGATAATTTCCTTCTGAATGGATTTGAGGAGGCAATTCCAGGCAGCAAACTCCAAGCCAAAGGAAATGCTGCAGTGTTGAAGTAAAAACAGAAACCTGAATGTCATAACCAGAAGATAAAAAGTCTTAGATGTATTACAGGGCAACAAATAGGAGATTTAGCTCCAGAATAAATTAAGCAGCATATGATTAAAGCCTATGTCAAAACTGCCTCCCATACTAAAGGCCCAGCCTAATAGGAAGAAGACATCATGGTCTGTAAGCAGAGTAACATGAAAAATCTGGGGGCATGGACAAGAAGTTAGTTACCGTAGCATCCCTATTTTAGGCTGTTGGCCAGATATCTGACAGAGCAGGTTTAAATAAAAATAATAATAAATAATTTTTAAAAAGTGAAACGGTGCAGACTTGGGTGGAATGATGCTTTGGAGCTGAAAGTGAGATAAATACTTCTCAGAGAATGACACAATAGAATATTACCAGTGTTTGCATAAAAAGGCCAAGTGGCAAACATGCAAAGAGAAGCTCTGGAGCATCTTAAGATCTGCTAGACAGAAGAAGAGCATTTTTTAAAGAAACAAAAGGTGGGTACATGAGAAGACCAGGAGTGACTGAAAGGGAAATAATTTCACCAGTACAGACCAACTTCTAATGCAGCCAGTGTTAAGGAAGTATTGACCCTTGACAAGGAAGAGCATGGAGTACAAAACATGGCATTCTCCTGTAAAAACATACACATATATTTGCAGGGAAGAATCTTTTTTTTGTTTTCTAGAAAGAAGGAAACTAAAAGCGTTAGAAGATTTTCCTTGAGCCAGGCCAACTCTTGCAAACAGATGTGACTAATGGTTCGGGAACAGAACAGTACCCGCCAGAACAGTGTGTTCTGAACCGCTTTCCATAACCTACTTTTAACTTAAGGATTGCTTTTGAAGGAAAGCTCACCACCAAAGCTGACCGCAAGTTCAGTGTCCTTGAATAGTATTTTCTAGTGATTATTTTTTATGGACAATATTTCCCATAACATTGGCAAGAGGACCATTTCATTTACCACCTGAAACAGCAACAAACTGGAAGAAAATGAACATAAACCACGCCACACATTTAAAAACATTTGTTTCCATGAGTTTTAAATTACCAAGGGGAAATGTTGACACAGAAAAACATGTAACTTGTAAAAAAAATCTACAACACAAGTTAAACTATTTTTTAAAGGTTATTGATTTGGTAAACAAACACCAAAGTTTAATCCAAATGGCTAAGCAAAATCTTTACAAAAATAATCTAGCTTCTTTCAAACCAGAGGTAATTCAAATCTATTGATTTTAATGCTGAGATTTCTGCACCCTTTCTCCCATGAATGCAGTTAAAGTGGCTTTGTACTAGCTGAATTAAAGCTCCACTGTATGAACAAATCATACAAACATCTAAGTAATCTTATTAGCATTTAAATTTACTTAGTGTTCATTACATTAATGTTTATGCCTAACTTAGACACTGAGCACTTCAGAACTGGGACTGTATCTTCCATTTACTCTGCAAACTGCTTTCTGGGCTACAGCTCAAACAGCTGCTCTGAGATTGTTCTTCCTAAAACAGCTTTTCTGCTGCTTCAGTCATTTATTAACCTACTATAAAATTTGTTTCATTCTTCCCATTGTTTTCAGCCTGTTTCCATTCTACCATGTTTTCAGCCACATATAAATATGTGAAAATATTTTCTCCACTGATTTGCAGTATTAGCAAACAATTACTATTGCTGCACTCTGTAAAATTTCAAAAGTGAAGAAAGAGGCCACTTTCAAATGTGTATTTTTATTTACACTTTCATTTCTGACTCAAAATTTTTACGCCTATTTTACATTAATGCATAGAAATAATTTCTAAGATAATGAAGCATTCCTTAGGCTTAAGTACCCTCTCAGTGATTGCCAACTATCTTAAGACACTAAAACACTTTTGGTGACTTATTTGGCTCTTGTTTCTAGTAGAAACAAATTTAGAACAACAGTACTGTGCTCCTCAGCTGTTCTTTTCTTTCTGTAACGTGTTCTTTTGATGCAAATTTGGCTGTGAAAACCTACACAATACCAAAATAGAAGCACCATTAAATACTGTGTAGGATTTAGCTGAGTCTGGACATAGCTATGGTGGCAACAAAAAGAGAAGAATAGTAAGAGGGAAGCACAGCATTACAGAAGAAAGAAATATGCATGTTACGTATGTTTTAATTTTGTAAACTAAAGACAGAGAGACAAGTACACTGCTACCTACTCTTTGCATTTGGTATTTATATATTTTTAAAAAGAGAGTGGGAAAAAAAAAAAGACACTGAAAGCAAGAAGATACTTCCAACTCTGTCAATAAAACTAGGCATTAAAACTGACCACGTCAGCTGCCATAAAGGCCCAGTCATTTATCTTGACAGTTTTTTTTTTTCTTGGTTTTTCAACTATCTTTGGGCACACTCTGTACAGGGGACCTAGCCTACATCACATTGATCTAATATGCAACATCCAAAAGCAAACTGTCCCCCAAGCTACCCAGACAACTCCTGGTAAAACTCTTTACAAGGTACTTGCATTCAATCAGAAAGACCCACCTCTGCTCCTACCTGCTCCTGACCACTCCAATCTGTCTGTCTCCTGGGACTAATTTTCTCTTCTATCTGTACCCTGTTTTTTTAAATTCACTAGTTTTCCACTACATTATAAACACATTAAGATATGATATGCCTTCATGAAATACAAGATTCCAGTTCCAATGGGTTTAGTCAGAAAGGTCTTCTAAAAATTGTTGATGAAACCTCTCCCACCTAACAGATGCTTCTGACAAGTTGTTGTCAGGAAAAAAAATGCAAAGAATGAAATTACAAGTTAATGTACAACTATAACTGAATACTTTAGACCATTTGGTATGTGCAAGAACAAAACTAATAACTGTATAATAGCAATTATAAAAAAAACGGAGCCTAGTTCAAAGCAGAAGAAAGGAGAATATGGGAACCACTTAAATTAATATTAAATACTTCAGGGCCCTCTAGCGGTTAAATCTTTAACATGAGAAAATCAATAAACAACTGGTTTAGATATGACACTACCAAAGCATACTGAAGGAATGTGTTTTATTTTTTACCATTCCAATGCAGTGAAAGACATTTAGACCAGAGAGCCACCTAGTAAATTTTTGTGGATAGTTACCCAAAGGGGGAAAAAACCCTACAAACTAACATCTGCTCACAAAATCAATTACTGGGATGTATCTTTTGTTCTTAATAGAAATGAACAGTTACCATCTAACACTTTCAGCTGTGCATGAACAAAAAAAAATAAAAACCACAACCACTATCTGAAACCTACATCAGAACTTCCTTAGCATACAACTAAAATACTTGTTTCTGAGAAACGTGCTTGCTTTGTCTGTTTTTTACTTAACTTTGCTTTCTTTCAGATTCCACTAAATTCTCAGTATACGACACTAACAGAAATGAAAAAAAGTTTTTAATCTTCGTCTTGGTGTATTTAGAAATACTTGGGACATAGTCCTCTATAACTGATTTGCAAAAGGAATGTTATCAAAGTAACAGGATTACCAGGGCAAAAATGTACATCTTTATCTGCCCAAGTCTTAACAAACCACTGCACTGCAAGAAAACACACAGACGTTGCTTGCCCAGTCCACCTACAGTCAGGCATTGACATTTTCAACTCCTTATGGCTTTGCAGTCCACACAGAAGCTGATGGAAGAGAAGACAAGAACATACTTCACTACAAAAGGTAAGCATTGCTATGCCACTGAACAATGCTGAATACACCACTTTCGCAGGCCACATTAGATCCCTAACACCGATTTGCAAGCTTTCAGTCCCTCTTCGCACTCTGGCCTCTGTTACACTCATGCCCTTGATAGCTTCAGAGCCGAGTACAGCAACAGATTGATTAAGCTGATCAGCTGTCTGGAGTATTGGAGAAAGCTACAAGATGGTGACACAGGCAGAGTTTAAGTGAGGGAGTCACGGTAGAAAGCTGACAATCTGTCTAGTGGTTACCATCCAGGTGATGGTGATGCATTTGTCTGTCCTTACAATATGGGAAGTGCTGACGTTTGTATCTTCCCCCTAACACAAAACTATACCTATGCAATACATTCGTTTTTCTTTGACTTTCTTTAGCTCCTATTTTGTTAACAGGTAAAAGGAAACATATTTCTTCTGATTATTTCATTCAAAATAGAAACACCAAACTCTACTCTGGTTCTCTACAATCAAGAGCTGTATGGTTTAAGAAAAATGCAAAGCTGTTTTCCCACAAAAATTGTATCTGCAAGATTTTGAATGTTTTATTTCCTTCATCTGTCATCCTACAAATTATGTCCTATTCTGGCTTTATACCACAGTAAAGCAAACATTGAAAACATTTAACAATTTTACGCTTGACACAAAGAGAACACAAAATATAAATGGATGATCAGTTACAATACTTCCAAACCTGTATTCAAATTCAAGATAGTGTAATAGCACAAGCAAAATGAAATACCAGTTGCAAAGTTTTTTTTAATATGTATTTACATTAATAGAAATTTCATGCCATTTAAAGATATTAATGCTATGACAAACAACAGCAGACACAGAGCACCACTTTCAAATTCCAGAGATGGGTGCATCAGCTCTGAAATAAAGCCAAAAACCAACAAAACACTTGACAGGGAGTGTGGGATCAAGATAATCTAAATGAAAACAAAAAACGTTTAGACCCACTAATCTTTCACAGGCCTGAGACAGAAGCCCTGAATTTCAGCCTAAATACAAGTAAAGAATGAGTGCTCAGAACTCAGTAGGATCCAGAGTATTTTCAACCCAGCAGCAAACTACAAACATTTTGAAAAGAACTTTTAGGGAACTATACATCAATGCTTGCCACTGGATATAACCCCATCAATAGCTTAGATTCAATTAAAAACAAAAGCAAAAAAAAAATCCCCATAGAACATACCTCATAGAGGTTACACTGTTGATGAGCTTTTCAGATGGATCTGACAAGCTGGATGGAAGTATTAGTTCAACTGGCTGCAGGCGCAAAAGCCAACTCTCTAATTCTAAGCGCGATGTGCAATCCCGAAAACTGTCAAAAACGACTTCTCCTGTAGTTGGTTGGATTGCCTGTCAAATAAAATAATATATACACATTTGGTATTTAAAGTTTCAGGGAGCATTTCAGTAACTCAAACTGTTAAGCCAGAAAAAAAAAAAAATGTATATAGTACAGAAGTTGCATAGCACCTTCACACTTAATGAAAGTGGAAGATCAAAAATTCAATTATGTTCTTCAAATCTATATAGTAGCAAGTTCAAAAGACTACCACAACTTTGTGTTGGTAAATCATAACAATACTTTGGAAATCTAAACGTGCTCTTGTTACTGTAAGCCCACTACTGCTTAACTCTTACTACTATCGAGAACTATGCAAATCTAAATAATTGGAAGTCTATGGAAGGTACGTGCAATTCAGCATGGAAACTAATTGTCATCTTAGCCCATGCTTTTTCTCCTCTCTCCCAGCTGCAGTGTGACATTCAAATGCAGCCACAATCAAAATAATTTCAAATTAATGAACTATCAGCATAATGGGCTTCAGTTATCACTATATCTTGCCAGTTAAACAGTTCTGGTTTCAACCTTTACCATAAAAGAAAATACAAAGTGAAGTGTAAACAGTAAAAACAGCAACAGTCTCTTCCTCTATAGAAAGTTATTTTGTAGAGAAAAAAACTGCTTGCATGCTTTAAAGTATAGTCCCTAAAAATGTTTATACTCTAAAGTTAGTAAACTAACAGCTTTCTTGTATTTGGCTGAAACACAGCTATGTTCTCAAGTGATATGGTAGCAAAAAACTATCACTTATATTGCTATTCCCAAAGTATGGATATTGGGAATATCCAGCTATCAAGTCCAAACGGATTCTGTAGTTTTGAGGTATTAAACCATCACAATTCAAACACAGATGGCATCTTACCTATACTGGACCCTGTTATAAAACAAACAAACTAGAAAAACTAAAACACAGAACAATCTAGGAAGACAACCACTAACCCCTAAAAAAATATATCAAAAACCTAAAATACTAATTTCTCTGTGAAACTTACCATAATGCCTATAAGAATGTCACCTTTCCTTCTGTCTTTTACGTTTTCTCCATTTTCACAGATACAGAGGAGGTAGTTATCAGGGACATCAGTTGTTACCTCTTCAACATCTACAGAATCATCTAGCTTCAGCAAAGGGTTCACATGTATCAAGTGTTAAAAAAAAGAAACAAAACAACAACATTGCACACAGATTTGTGTGGATTATTCAGAAGTGCTTCTAGATTTAAGGCCTTCTCAACTAAATTTTGTATTTGGCCTGCTAGACTGAAGATATATTTTTCTTTCATTAGTTTAACTCCTACTATCACTTTAGTGAGTTTCAGATGACCGTCAGCAGGACTGACGTCAGTGGTTGTGTTCATATTACATGCAATTACACAATGAAGATTTCATCAGCTCAGGAAAAAGGCCATCTTCAACTAAGTCTGTGGGTCTCCCTGTTCAAGGAAGAGCAGTTATGTCAAATATTAAACTACCAACTGATGCTGCACATGGGCTGCTCCACCTGTCATCTTCACATCACATATGCAAACCACATGCACCTAACAGAGAGAAGGAAATGCTCTAACATGCAACAACTGAAAAGCAAGCTATAGCCTGTCTTAGAAGTCCACATCTTAGCAGGAGAATCAGATTAACTTCATTAAAAAAATTGTTGCATATCCGTCCACCATGTTGGGTCATACTGCTGAGCCCGCTTTCATCAGTTTGCCAGTCATTGCAAGAGAGTTTGTATGTACACTAGAAACCTTTCGTCAAAATCCTGGGACTATGTAATCTGCTTTCCTGATCTGTGCCCTAAGTGCAACCCGACAGGCATTAATCTAGCGATCTTTTCAGCTCTCAGTATCTGGTAAATACAAATCTGAGATATTACAGAAAAAACATGATGGAGACAAGGCAAAAGTCAGGAAAAAAAAATAAATAAAAGGAAAGAAATTAAGAAACAACTTCAGTGATCAAAAGATGCTTTCATCTCCGTTTTGCTTCATCTTTGTTATGACAGCCAGGAGTTAACTACCTAGATTTATTTTTTTACAGTCCAGTGATTTTAGTACCTTCTTTTCACTTAAAGCAAATTGTTGATACCAGTCAATTCTTCTTCCTTGACAGCCTTCTGAACTACTAATGCTACAGTTCTCTATCTGGTCAAACACTGCAGACATGGAAAGTCCACTCTCTGAATAAAAACAACTACAGAAAACACAAGCTCAGCTGTTTTACAACAAAACTAAATCCCTGAGTAAATTCTTCGTAAAGTCTGGATGATGTTTCACAACAACATAAAATTAAAGGAGTTTTATTCCCTGTCAGCCACTAAACACTCATGTTCAGTCCAGGTGATAACACTGGTTTTATAGCATCTCATACACCTAAGATTAGAGTCTGGAAACAAATTTGTTTGAAAAGGATATCTTCTCCAATAAGTGTAGACTTTGTATAGAGAGCAGTCAATTTCCGGCTGAAGAGAGAGCTTTTGTTTTCTCCAGCAGCCTTCAGTGCTGCAGTTTCCATTTGTTTTATTACTCCAACCTAAAGGCACATAGAAAAGAAACAATATTAGCTCCTTGATTATAAATGTTTGTTTTTTAAAAAAATAAATTTGGTGATTTTTTTAAGATGTGCAAACTGCAAGTGCATCATTAAAACTGAATGGGAAGGGCAGAGGCGAGCATCAATCCTGCTAACAAGACTAGGAAGCCACAGCCTTCTCTTTTGCTCTCGCTATCCTTTTCTAACCGTCCTCTCAACTTCTTCATCTGTGCTTCCTGACATATTCAGAAACAAATTAGCTAGAGTTCATCACTTGCCAGAGAATGATTGCTGCAATCATTTTGAATTCAGCAAGGCATCTTCTGATAAGCAGAAAGAAAGAGGTATCAACAGTACCACAAAGTTATAGGGAAGAGAACAACAACAGACAGAAAGAGAAAAAAAATAGTGTGGTCTGGGATGAGGAAAAGTAGGATGTGAGGAAGAAAAACAAATGGAGTACACATATTTACCTTTACTAAGTGCAAGGCTGGACAAAAAAAAAGTAACTAAAAGAACTGCTCCAGAACTGTTCTAGAAAAAATGAAGCTACTTTTCTTTAAAACGGCAAAGGAAGCTTTAATCAATTTGAATTAATGGCATTCACTAGAATAGAGAAATTGCAACAATGGAAAAGTTAGCCATTTTATGTGCAGAAACACATAGTAATACATTTCCCACTTCTCAGTTCAAATAAGACTCTGGTACAGTAACTGCAGGTTATTTCAATGCTATCCTATACTGAACAGCATTTAATGAAAAGCTAGAGATTACCTTATATCCTTTTGCTACAAGTCGTCGCACATGGACAAACAATCTATGAGTTGGTATACTGGCAGTCATAAAGTTATGATCCTGATGACAATAAATGTTTAGCTCTTTAGCTGCAATCTGCAACGTACAAGAAAAAGAGTCAGACAGTAAGTAGTTCAGGTCATCCACACTAGCTGCAGTCACAACAGAACTTCCATAAACACAAACACATCAAAATGCAGCACAGGAGCTTGTTTCTATGACAATACCAATTCATGTTTACAATTAGAAGTCCACTGTCAAAATGAAAATGTGACAGGAAAAAGATCACCATGGTGGGTCCTTCACCTTCCTGTCTTAATATCTTGTCACAAACGGGCTTCAGTATCACAAACTTCACATCAGATTATTACATTGCACCTTTACCACAGTGAGATAAATGACCCAAATAGAGCATGCATGGTTTCTGCAACACAGCTCAACAAAAGTTCAAATATTTTTTACAATACTAAAAATGCAGACAGAACAATGTTAATGATGCTAAGTTAGCTAATCAACTAAAATACTGAAACATCATTATCAAACAGAAGTAGAAGCTAAATATTTCTAAGAAAATGAATAGCAAGAGTTGTTGAAATATGGTATTTTAATGTATGATTTGTGTTTGCTTTTCTGCCCTCAGTAAGAAGGTGGTTGCTCAGAATAGAGAAGGTGGTCTTAAACAGAAACTGCAGTTAAACACTGAATTGGGCATCTGGGTACTGTATCTGGGTACATCTCTGGACTATAAGTGAACCAAATGAGTAGACAAATTAAATAGTATGAAGTTGGTAAGAATTAATTAATTCCCAGTAACCAAGCAAAGAGAAGCTTCTCAATGGTCTTAAGTGAAACAGCACAGATCAAAGGGTAAACTGGTAGCAACCTTTTTGGGACAGACCACAAACAAAACGTTCATAAACCATTTATGAACCATCACTTCCAAATGGTGTTTGCTGTGAAGTACTTTCCAGTTTCTGGCACGTGTGGATGCAGCATCTGACTAGGCTTCATAACTCAACACACGTAACATCATGTTATTTTCCATGGACCTACTCTTCTTGCATCCAAGATGTTCTCTGCACCCAGGCATTATCAATTCGTCTACTCTGCATCATTTGCTTCACTGTCTTCAAAGCTCATATATTCCTTGTAGATCTTGATCTGTGTCATGATAATGAATTCACCTCTGGAACTGCTTCAGCTTTAAGTCTGCCATGTAATTATAGTAGCACCTCAGTGTTTCTTAATTTCTCAGTATGCAGGACAGCAAACGCTACCTTATGATTACAAAATAATAAACACTGTTTTGGTAAAAGTGTATGCGTAATGGCTAGTCTTACATTTAAGTATGCAGAGATTTTTCATCTTATTTTCAAGTATTAAAAACACTCAGACAATTCATGTTCCCAGGAAGCCTCCTTCTGGAAGTCACCCTAGACCTACTAAGACCTGTTGACAAAATACAAGTATCTTTCCAAAATCCTAACAATTACCTCTGCATCTTCTCCAAAAAAGCGGTATTTGTATCCACATTCCACACACAACACAGCATCTTCATACTGTTTCTTCATTTCTATGAATTGAAGTTCCAACGGAGTGTAAATGCTTTTGGTTCTCTTATTAAGATTTGTATCTGAAATATTTTCATAGCTTTTAAGGGATGCAGAAAACTGACTAAGATCACAGCGTGACTCCTCCTGTAAATAAAAGATGGAAAAGAACAGTTAAGAATCGTCAAATAAATTCATCACCTCTCAGACCCTGACTCAGATTCACAATACAGCTAAAAACAGCTCTTGCAGTAAATAGTCCCAGGAACTGCAACAAGAGTATTAAAGAAGTTATACATACTACAGTTTATTTGGTATTAAAAGGTCATGAAAGAAAAAGATTTTCCATCAATTAGTCAACTTGTCTTACAACAGTTTTTAGACGTCACAGGTGGAAAAAAACCCCTCATGTATTATGAGCACACATCAAGAGACATCCAGGCTGCAAAAACCTGGCAGTCTACACTACCAACATTTTAAGAAAAGAATTACCATTCCAATTTACTGATGAGTAATTGCAGTGCAGACAGATTAATGATGTTCCAAAAATCCACAGTAAATCAAGAAATAAACCAATCCAGTACAAGTCTGTTTGCTGTCTCAAGCACTGAAACTATATTTCTTCTCCAGTCAGCACCATGCAAGTACAGCAAACATCCCAAAATTATTTATTCTTAAACAGAAAATCTGTACTACAACTTCTAACCCCCTTAACAGTTGTGGTGGTTTTTACCGTGCTAGGCAGCTGAACACCACAACCGCTCTCACTCCGCCCTCCCCAGATGAGGAGGGGAAGAAGTAAAGGAAAGAA
Source organism: Oxyura jamaicensis (assembly GCF_011077185.1). Classification (NCBI taxonomy): domain Eukaryota; kingdom Metazoa; phylum Chordata; class Aves; order Anseriformes; family Anatidae; genus Oxyura; species Oxyura jamaicensis. The sequence continues at coordinate 72,269,136 of NC_048926.1, forward strand.
CAACTCACAGGTTGAGATAAGGATAATTTAATTAAGGAGAAAAAAAAAATATTAAGGAAATATTAATTAAACAATTCAACTAAAGGGAAAAAAGGGAAAGGGGAAGAGGGAGGGAGAAAGGGAATAACAAAACAAAACAAGTAAAGGCTATGTGGAAGTGCAGAGGAAAGAAATTACTCTCTACTTCCCAAATGTGTGATGCTTGACCACGTCCTTGAAGCAGGGCCTCAACGCACGTAGCCGGTGTTCGGGAGGAGGACAGACGTTTTCCCAATGAGAGCCCACCCCTCCCCTCTTCTTCCTTTTTCCACCTTTTATTGCTGAGTGTGACATCATATGGTATGGAATATCCCTTTGGTTAGTTTAGGTCAGCTGCCCTGGTGATGTTTCTTTCTCACTTTTTTGCCCAACCCCTAGGAGGGTTAGAGAGTCCTGATGCTGTGCCAGCACTTCTCAGCAGCAGACACAACACTAGTGTGATATCACTGCTGTTCTAGCTACAAGTGCAGAGCAGAGCACTGTATGGGCTGCTGCAGGGAAAGTTAACATCTCAGCCAGACCCAGTACAACAGTTAAGGCTTTGAGCCCACTTGCTCTACTGTTCATCACTTAGAATAACATTATGTAGCCTGTGTCAGCAAAACAACTTCAGCTTTACAACTTTGTTTAGTTCTGTACAGCAAGCATGGCGATAGATTCAGCCTTTAATTAAGTGCAGCGAACACCAATAAGGTGAGCTTCACTTCCATCAAATTCCTTCTAAATTACATCACAACAGCATGTATTAATAAAATTGGTGAAAAAATAAATAAAATACAAAGACAACCTCTCCACACAAGATTTTAAAGCACGTGAGGGCACAAAACACGACTAATGAGACTACGCTGTGAGTTTATAATATAAACCTGGCAACTTCCATTTTCTAAAAACCGCCCCATGTAGACTTCAAGCAACAGAGTCAAACAGGTGTTTAGGAGCAACAGTAACTCAGAAGAAAGATCATGAAAATCACATACACTGGGTCATGGGAACAAAAAATACACAGTCACAAAACAATGGAAAAGAAAGAACAATTAGTTCTGATGTTAGCTGTGAGTTGCAAAATTCCTGGAACTGCACACAGTCAGGGGATCACCCATCTGACAAGCAGACAACACAGCTCAGTGTTAATAGACAGGTACCATGCCTAGAACTCAGATGGCATTAGAAGTCTCTATTGTAATCCTCAGCCTTTCGTTGCAAGCTCTATCTTCAGCTGTCTTTGATCCAAAGTCTGTGCCAGCACAGCAGTATGACCTGGTCTCATAGAGAAAACTGTTGTGAGAAAGCATGTGAAATAAAGCCATAAAAGAAAGTATGAAAAATAAAAACACATGGAAGTTGAGTTGTTGAAATGGTATTAAGTTAGCAGCTGAAGGAATTTGGATGAAAAATGCTAGCATGAAAATGTGGTAACTCAAAAAAGGAGGACAGAAACACACAAGATGAGACAATTCAAGGAAGTGAAGACAGACCTTCCCCATCTGACTGCCTAGCCAGCACAGCCTCAGCACAAGTCATATAAAGAAAAACAACAGCAATACTTTGCCAGGGAGGTCATGAGCTGTTGCTATCTAGTGTGTATATGAAGTAATAAATGCTTGCTCTTTACTTGTCCTTTGCAAACACCTTGCTTGCAGAGTCTGTCTGGAAGTGGTTAAAGCTGCCTTGTCATCTATGAAGGGAGAGTTAAACTGCAATCATCATTTCGTGTACAACTACCGATCAACAGGAATCACATGCTGTTTGACTACAAGTATCCAAGGATAGGAATATGCAGTGGCAATACCACTATAAGAAGCACACAGGTGTTACTGCATTGAAAGCCAATGGCATAGGAAGGCAGCAATACTGCACCAGCTGATATGTGGAAGATTAATAAACACATCTGTTCAAAGACAAAAAGAAACCTGATTCTGCAGAAACATCCATGCACCTGATGTCCTTGGCTTGGTGGAAGGAGTTACAGGTGCCTTTCCTGGCCAAACACACACTTCTACTGCAGCTACTGTAGCACACATTTTTAACTGTTTATCTATGCCAGGCACATATTGCCTCTAATGCTACTAATGTCACAAAGATTTAAAAAAAAAAAAAAAAAAGTATTTTACATGATTTTTTCACACAAGATATGTGTAAAACATGTTTTTATAGTTCCTGCATCCAGAATTGGTTCTCACACAACTGTGAGAGATGCTAAGGTATATTCTTTACATTAAACTAACAGAAGCAACGCCTGGTGTCAGTGTAACCAGATGGACAATGGATCAGAAATTGACAACTGCCAGACAGACACTGGTTTGAAAAAGAGAAGGAAGCTCTAACCTGTATTCACCATCTGACCACAGCTGCATAATCCCTCATCACAGCATAAATTTATTGACGCAAGCTATTCATCTCACTCTTCTTCTTTTGGTCTGGTATTCACACAACCCAGACACCACAGTTTTAAGATTACAACCTCAAAACAGGAAAGATCAAATCAGCTGTATAACCTTCTGCACTGCCATCAGACGTAAAGCTTTGTTAAGGAACAGTTTACTTCCAATGGAACAAAAATGCAGTACGCATAAGAGCCTTTTAGGACCTGAGTACTTCAAGCTGAGCAAGGTGATCCCAAAAAACAAGCAGCCAACATATCAAATGCACAAAGGTTCCCCTGAACATGTTCACTCAACTCACCCACAATTAAAGGACAAGCAAGATACTCTTTCACTCTTACTGACTTGTATTTTAGGTATCATTACAGTAAGTTTTCATGGGAACTACCTCTATCTTCTGCACATTAAAAGAAACACTCACATATTTAGTAGTTAGAGATACTAGCAACTGAATTAAGCCAGAACTCAGCAAAAACTCTGAATTATATTTTTGCAAAGACATCCCGTAAGAATTTTACGGTCCCTGTCAGAACTGATGGAACTGAAAGAAAGCCAAGCAAAGGACCACACTGAACACTTGTTACTATAATATTATAGGTTAACATGTAATTAGAGACATGCTGCCAGTGTTTATGCTCTCTAGTCACTGCTGATACAATGCATTATCTAATGATACCTCTGAAGAACTACGAGAGCCATTCCGCTCGCAGTGCCAAGAGTTCCAGGAAAACATCCACACACAAACATTGGTCTATTGTGTGGTGCTAAACTATTTACTGACAGAACACAAAATATTTAAAATGTAAAAGGAATCTTGTGCCAAAGCTTGCTTTTTTGAATCAGAAAAATAGTCATCTGCACAGCACTGGACCAAAGCTCTACATACCTTCTGAGCAACCTTTGGGCTAGTGTCCCCACACTGAAGAGTGTTTTTCAATTCTGGACTTCTCCCAGTAATACTGGGACACTTTTCCAAATACATAGATTGTTTCTCCCGAAAACTATCCTCCTGGACTCTGTTACATTGCTGGTCTGAATCACTGCAGAATTCTCTCAGTCTGTCTAGAGTTTGCAAACATATCCGGGGCTTTTCACACTTCTGAGGTTCTTCTTCAGTAAAAATACATAACAAAAATAGATTAGCAAATTATTTTCTAAAACGTCTATTAGAATGACATCAATAAGTAGGCAACTCCAACTTTTTTCTTAGTATCTCTCTTCCCTGTCCTCTTCCATGGCTTTCATTCTGCCAACCTGACAGAATTGTGCATAAAATTAACTTGGTTAAATTATCTCAATATTCCTCACTTGTATGCTTCTTCATATATGGAAAAAGAAGCAGAATTATTTTCTGAACTGGTGACTGCAGAGCCACAAAATCAGCCAAGAATACTGGCAGATGTTATTTTTCAGCATAGCTTTTATGAAGACAATGTTATTAGATGATGGTGCCCCTTAATGATAATTCAAACCATCACACACACAAAACTGAATATAATGCCTTCTTAAAAAATATGCAGAGTATAACTCTTTCACAAGAAGTGTAAGTGTAATAAACTTTACATTGAGTGATTTATTTTTCTGCTAGCATTTGTTAAAATCTTGGTTCAAAACCAGATGCAACACAGGCATTTTCAATGTAATCAAGAAGCTGTCATTTCACAGTTCAGAGCACTACATTGGAACTATCTGCTCTGAGGTGGACTTTAGGTTCCTCAGTCACAGGCCAGGCTCCACGCAGCTGTCAGGTGCCTCTCAACCTGCAGCACAAGTCTAAAAGACAGAGTTCTAAACCAACACACATAAGGAAGTTGTAGGATTTCTGTTAGGACTTCACCAACTGAACAACTTGTCAAAGCTGAGTCAGTTGAAATGGATTTGCAGAATAATTCTAGAGCACAGCTCAAACACCCAGCTGGTGAACCATAAACAAGTGCTTTAACAGTATGTGTAGTATGCTCACAATGGTTCTTCAAATTTTACAATCAACAGATGCTTCCTATAATATCTGCAGAAAATTCTTTTCATGTTTGACAGTGAAAAACTGTTTATTGAATATAAACAGTTTACAGTCAACTCACTTATACCCTGAGTCTTCAGTGGGTTAAAGATGTCATCCATGGTACTCTGTCGTGCCTTGGTCTTCTTTTCACGTGGTTCATTGTTTTCAGACGACGTTCTCCTTTTTGCACTAACTTCAGAAGCCTGAGACAGAAATTAAATAGAGAAATTTCATTACTTTTTTTCCTTTTCCAATCCTCTATGAAACAGAACAATAAACCTGAGAAGATAATGCAAAATACAAATTAACTTATGATATACAAAATCCTTAACTATTTTAATAATCTACATTTTTGCTTATAAAACAGTTCTAACATGCAAGGCCGCAAGAGTAAGAAAAACAGTGCACTCTGTTAACAGGCTGGCAGTTGTGCTAAAAAAGGAACACTTTGCAGCTGCAACGACTTCAAAAGGCAGCTTTGAGCTACTTCTGTAGCAGAGAACCAACAGTTAAGCCTTCCTGTCACTCCCCATACTACCACCCTGTGTGTGAATCAAATCTCATCTGTAAACCCCAGTTTCCCTGGCAGATGCTGGCTCTTCACCTCTTCACCTCTCAGAGGCTTCTCTTCCCAAGGTCTCCAACATAATGGTGGAAGAACATCTTCACACCATGCTGCAAGCCCTTGTTCAAATTTAACTCCTAGGTGTGAACACCCATCATAACCCCAGGTTTGCATAAAATACAGTATTTTTGACTGCACCTCCATGGGCGTCCTTTGACAGACAAATACTTTTAACACTTTATGACAGGAAAATTCACCGATTTACATCTGTTACCCAGTCAGCATGCTGTGACAGGCAGAAGGCAGGAAGTAAGGCCAAATACACAGAAGCAACTTGCAACGGCAGCGACATTTCGATGTGCTGTCGCTTTGCTTTAAGGACCACAACGCAACAGGTGCCACATTTTGGGTGGCCAGTCTTGGTGCTTTAAGCGAGTTACCGGGCAAACCCCGTCCCCACAGCTCAACCTGCGACCTCCCCGCGCCGCATCCACACCTCCCACAGCAACCTCGTCCCAAAAGAGGGGCTGAAATCCCCACGCAGGGCCGTGAGGGGAGGGGGAAAGCACCCAAACCCCACTCACGGCCAGGAGACAACGCGGCGCCGCCCCAACCCCAAATCCCCAGCTCCCCGACCACCGCCGCCCCGCACCCGCTCCGCGCCGCTTGCCGCCGGCCCAAAGAAGCGGCTGAGCACCGGCTGATGCCCGACACTGCCGCCGCAGCCGCCGCCGCAGCCGCCGCCGCGATCCCGCCGCCGCCCCCGAGGCATAGCCACGACACTCGGAGACTACGGCACGAGTCCCCAGCCCTGGCCGCCCCGCCCCCGCCGGATGCGGCGCCCTCAGAGCGCCAGCCCCGGGCCCGCCCCGCCGCTGCGCCACGAGTCTCGAGGTGGCGGCGGCGGAGGACATGGTGCGCTCGCTCAACTCCATCGTGGCCGTGTGCCAGAACATGGGCATCGGGAAGGACGGCACGCTGCCCTGGCCGCCGCTGAGGTACGGCAAGACCGGCGCTGCGGTGAGCGGGGGGAGCGGGGGACTACGAGTCCCAGCGTGCCCCGCGGCGCGCTGCCGGCGGGCCTAGGCTGCGGCGCCGCGCGGTGTGCGCTGGGAGTTGTAGTCGGGAGGGGGAGGCGGGAAAAATGCACGTCGTGGTGCTGGGTTTTGCGCGGGTCAGGGCTGTGCGAGGCGCCCCGAGGAGCTCAGGGGGCGCTGGGGGTGTCCCGGCCGGGAGTGGACCCCTGCAGGCAGGACCGAGGCCAAAGGTCCGGCTCCAGGCATGGCGCCGAGCCGGACTCGCTCCCTACCCTTCGGTTCCCTCATGGCCTCCCTTCTCCCCCCGGCGCTCCCGTGCAGCCGCTTACCAGTCACAGAAATGCAATTTAATCCTAAACTCTCCTAATCCTCTGCTTGTTTTCTTGTCAGGAACGAGTACAAATACTTCCAGAGAATGACCACCACGTCCCACGTGAAAGGTAATGTGTTTCGAGGTGCAGTTGGTCACAGAAAACAGGTAATTTCACTTCAGTCACCTCAAAGTTATGCTTCTGCCCTTCCACACCCTCCCAAGCCTCACCATCATCCTTGTTTCACAATAAAAGTAGGCATGGAATTACGTAGTGCACTTTCTTGTTCAGATGTCGTATGGTTCAAAAGGACCAATTTTACAAATAAGACAAAAGAAGATTATTTTTTTACTGAAAAGTACTTTACCCCTTTATAAAAACGCCATCTACAGGTTTTTTCAGCTAGGCAAAGAAACTGAAGATGAATCAAAGTCCAATAAATACAATTTCAAAGTCCTGCTACCCCAGCAGGGTAGAAGATAAGAGTCTGCTTACAGCTCTAATCCTGAACAAGTATAAAATGGCAAAGTTTTTATGTGCTGAATTATTAGCAGGCTTTTTTTTTTTTTTTTTGGCTATGATAGCTTACCTGGCTAGTTTGACCATTCATTACACCACTCTGACCCTTGTGACATTAATTTTGCTTGTTTCTCTGGGTGCTGAAGCCATCCCAGCATGCCAGAAAACCCGAAAAAAACTGTTAATATGCAGCACCAATACTGCAGCAATATACAGTAAATCTGCACAGAGTAATATGTAACTGTACTGGTAATATGTAGCAATAATATTCAGGCTCAGTGAAGCAAGGTAATACTGACTTGCAGAAAACTGAGTCCACACTCAGTAAGATTGTAAAGTTTATTCAGTGCTGGATGGCACGGGGGGGTAGTCCCACCAAAGTCGTGCACCCCTACTGCAGCAACTTGCTTTGCTTATATACAGTAAAGAGTTACATATGCATGAAGTTTCCGAGAACGCCTATACATATGCATAACCTGTCCCTGCTTAGTATGCTTAGTATTAAGATTAGCTCCAAGAAGTTATTTCAATAAACTCCTCCCATCTGCGCTTGCACTGTGCCTTCTGGTGGTGGGTGCTGAGGGTCCTGTTATCTCGAGTCCTTGCATGTTTGACATTCTTTATCTTGTCCTTATAAAAACAATCCTCCTTATCTCTGAGCCCTTGATCACAGTCCGAACCATAAAGTTGGTTTGATTTGTTTCTGGGTGCCCCAGGGGCTCATCTGCAGGCCTAAGCACAGCAAAGGACCAGTACATCACAAATGTAGCACGTTAAGCAATGAGTGTTGTCTATATATTTATTCTTAATCAGTCACTCTCTAATTTCTAATCCCATGTTTCAATATCACAGATGATTTGGTGAAACAAAACCAGTTACTGAAGGGTCAAAAAGGTTGTGGAAATCAGCACCAGCTAGCAGGTACAGAGATGCAGGTGCTGGAAACAGCCAGCTTGTTCTGACTGGGTACTTATTTGCTGTGATGAGAGTGAAGCCATGCTGCGTTATCCCTGCTGCCCTCTCACATGGTCTTTAGTGTTGGCGCAAATTTTGTTTGAGCCATTTCAATTCTGTAACTCAGTAGACTAACCCGGGTACTTACTGGTTGGGCATCTGCTGGGACTACCAGTGCAAGGTACGTGGTAGGAGTCGGAAGGAAGCACTGAGAGAGGAAGGATGGGTCCTCTCCAAGCCACGTGAGCTCTCTGCAGCTGGTGGGATAATGGCCATGACAAACAACAGGCTTACCCTTTGTTTTTTTACTGCTTCTGTTAGTCAAAAGCGTCGCTCTCCTGTTTTTTCTTTTTCCCACACTGCTATTAAAAATATTGTATAGCAAAGTTTACATGTTCACTAAGACTTCTGGGAAGCCTAACGTGCCCATGTTTAAGTGACATATTCCTGCTTCCTGATTTGAAGGTCTATTCCATATTCCACAAAGAATGTGTAATCTCATTTCCAACAGCCTTAAGGATTTTACTTTTGTTTTTGAAATATGATAGAGCCCGTTGCACCCTTGTATACCAAGAGGACAGAACATAAGTCTTTATTTATCTACAGTTTCCACCTTACCTGGCACAAATAACCCATTACCAAAAAAAAAAAAGATATATATTTTTTTAAATACTCCATCCTGCTTACAAATCTTTTGATAAGCTATGATCTTAAATGTCAGGCAGTTAAATTTCTTTGTAACCAGACATTGTAATGGATAATGCTGCCATAAATCTTTAAAGCAAGTTTACCACCTTTAGCTCAAAAAAGTGACCAGTCACTGATTTTTCAAAAGGGCAAGTATACCATGGAGAAGTGTCACTTGATCTTGGTTTTAGTCTGCTTGTGTACCTGCACTGACCACTGCTGTAAATTAGATACTGGTCTAGATAAATGTTTGTTCTGACTCTTTGGGTGTCCCTCTATGAATCTCTATGAGGAAAAAAAAATGTTTTTTTGAACTTTTGTGTTTCCTGCAAGTGGTCACTGCTAAAGAACCTAAACATGGTGCTGCATGTCTTTTTGGATACTAGTTCTTATCTTACGTGCAGCTTATCTGCTGGAGAAGGGTGTTTAGGTAATGCACGTGGACAGTTGGAACATCAGTTCTCTGGTGTGCCAAGAAGCAGAGAATGTAGCGGTGTGCAAAAGCTTTCTTCACCAGAATCCCTCCTGCTGTGTAGCACAGTAATAAACTTCCTTCTGTGAGTCTCAACCTCCATGTTTATTTCTCTGACAACACCACTCGCTAATGAAGGGAAGTGCTGATAGCACTGTGCTCAAGAGAATGTGTGTGAGAGATAATTGGGTTATGCATCTTTGCATTTGGTCAGAAATAATACTGAAGGGTGAATCCTAAGATATGACTGAACATCTGTTGGACACCTGCTTTAAATTGAATTTGGCTGTTTCTTCTCCCAAAAGTTGTCTTTTTACCTGGCTACTTTTCTTCTTAATAACTCTCAAACCTGGTAACTATTTCTGATGAAATAACTGCAATGCTGTAACATGCAAACACCAAGTCAAGTACTGAATGCCATTTTTGCATTTAAAAATAGACCAAAAATGTTTATTCATACTTCAAGAAATCTGACATGGTGAGTTGGTCCCACACATGCAGGTGAATTTGGCTTCATACCTAGCAGAGCCCATGTTTATGTAATGGACAGTGACATGCCTTTTTTGTTTTTGTTTTTGTTTTTTTTTTCTATTTTGCAAGTTTACAGTGTGAATAAGATTACATTGGTGTCAACTGCCTGCCAATGCTTTGAGGCCACAAACCTGTTCTTTTGTGCCTGTGACTCATTTCAGAATTGGGGCATAAGCATGTACTTTTGTTAACTGCTGAAATTGATTTTGGAAGGGGGAGGGAAAGTCCAGCAGATGTCACTAAGCAACTTGAAAAATTTAGTACAGAGCAAAAATACCATTTAAATAAATGCTTTCTCTCTTACTCAGGTAAACAGAATGCACTGATAATGGGTAAAACAACCTGGTTCTCCATTCCTGAGAAGCATCGTCCTTTAAAAGACAGAGTTAATATAGTGCTCAGCAGGGAGCTCAAGTATGTATGATGAATAATAAGCCTGTAAAATAAATAACAAAGCTGTGCCAAATGTCGTATATGGCAGTACCTCATAAAGTAATTCTCAGTGTAACATCTTCTATATCTGGTTAGGAAGCATCTCTGCTATTGATTCTGAGTGATATCATTACCTTTATTTTTTAATATTTTCATTTATTTTTTAATCACTTCACAAAACAATTATTACTACTTTGCATAATAAATAGCAGTCCTAGCTCACAAACCATCTCACACTTTCCAGTATTCCTTTGGACTCATGTTTAACTGTATTTCTCTAGTACCTAGTTAGATTGGTAAATTCAATAATTTCTTTGAAGTTTATTTTTATAAACATTTAAGGTATACGAACCTGCCCTTTTTCAGAGCTGTCTTTCTGAATACATCGCCCACAATCAAAGTATTATTGAATAAAAATGTCCACTTGTAAAGGTTTATTGCTTTGGAAGTTGTTAATGGCTTTGGGGCTGAAAGGGGAGGTTATGGGGGGATAGGGACTTTTTGACTTGTTTTGCTGAATGGAATTTTAATTCCTAACTAGAATATTAATTCTAGCCTCTTAAGTCAGTTAGGATTAAATTGTGATTTGTTAAGCAATCCTGCATTAATCAGTTTAGTATCAGTTTAGCAGTAATAGACATTTCAAAATAATGAACTAATGCGAAACATTTAATCACTTGTAGATTCAGCGAAATACACTGTACACCTTGATTGTTTTGATTATTGTGACAAATGGTACTTTAATGAATTTTGGTTTTCCTAGGGAAACCCCAAAAGGAGCACATTATCTTTCCAGAAGTCTGGATGATGCCTTAGCTCTTCTGGATTCACCAGAATTAAAAAGTAAAGTAGACATGGTGTGGATCATCGGAGGCACTTCGGTTTATAAGGTGCATTTATAGTACTCTTAAATTATTAATTTTCTGTGATGAGAGAAGGAAATTCAAAGTTATTTCCACTTTACAAAGTACAGGAGTAAGCCTTGTGGTGACACAGGTGACCTAGCAAACTCCAGTGACTCCAGCAGAGGAAGTCTTAGAGAGTAAAACTTCAACTCAAAAGTTTAAAATACCTGTCCAAGTAGCAAATGTTGCTCTTGCAATGTCATACAGTCATTGTGCTTCTGAGAGCTTTTCTTAACTATTTAAATTGCTAGGTTGTTACACCAAGACCCATATTGTTTTGTTTATTTTACTGACACAGTAGACTGACTCTGCAGCGGATGTAAGAACAAAGAAAGCCAGTACAGTGCTTTTAGCTAAAGTATTACATTGTGTACAGGTATACAAATAAGAAAATAGTATTTAAAGGCAGGTAATAATGCTGGAAAAAAGAGGAGATTAATTAAGGTGAAATGTGGAACTGACTCTTTTCCCATCCAGCAACCATCTGTCCCTACTGTTCCCACTCCCCAGGTTTCTCTTGGTGTCTCTTTATGTTCCAAAAAGACAATGTGTGCCACTGTATTCTTTTCTCAAAGCCCTGTATAAACAGCCCTGCTTTCCTACAAAAGCAAAGTTCCTCCTCTCCTTAATTAAGATATTAGGTGTGCAACAAAGTCTAAAGTAAAACCTATCTTCTTGTTGCCCTGTATTTCCTCAGCTATCTTTCTCCATTCCCCAGAACTTTTCCTCTCATTTTTGTCTTACACACATATAAAATTTAGCCTGCTTTCCACGCCTCCATCCATATCCATGAAGCCATCCTTTGAGCCCCTACACAGTCCACAGTCTGCCATTTAATTTTCATGTGATTTCTTTCATTAGTTTCTCATATAAATTGCATTTATCAAACAGTACCACAGAAGAGATAATGTCCAACACTAATTCCTTTCACATAATCAGGAGAAGCATTCTTTGTTCTGATTAAAAAAAAAAAAAAAAAAAAAAGTCTTAAGTAGGAATTGTAAAGCAACCTTTTTTCTGTTTACAGTAAAGGAAAATCATTTCCTGTCCTCTGGTCATGTCAGATATGCAGGAAATGTACTCCATTCTTGTTTGGCACTTGGGCTTCAGGTGTGTGATGAAAGTGCCATTGTGGTCCTGGTAGCAAATTAGGCTGTTAATATTTTTCTGTATATAGGGTGAGAAAATACATACTTCAGTATTTCTTGCCTTTCTTGCAGTTTGTGCCTTTTCTGAATCTCTTCTCTGCATCTTAGGTAATATACATTTTAGTAAAAAAATAAAAATATAAAAAAAGAATTAGTAGTTACAGTTGTACAAAAAATATCATGCACATGCAAATAAGACTGTAAAAGATTGTTGTTACTCTACCTATTTTTTTTCATTTATCTGTGTCTTATAGTCAATTTCATATGTGGTGAAGCCCACCATACATTTGATTTCCAAATGCATGCAGTCTATAATCAAGTATTATATAGCAATAAATTGTCCTTCACTCTCAACCATTAAAATGTTTGCTTCCTGCTAGTAAGTGGCAAGTTTATTTCTGGAGATAGATTCTCTTCATATTGGGCATAATTACCCATCATGAGCAAGAGACTGAATTTGGCTTCTGTATGTAATTCTGCCTGAAGCATAATGTGAGCAGTATTTACTCCTTCTGTACATTAGCCACTTATTCATATAGTGCTGTAAAAAAAATGATAATTTTTGCTTGTTCAAAGAGGAAATTCTGTGTTGTCGGCTTTTAATTTAACTATTTTTCTAGTGTCTGGATGATAGAAAACAATGCCATTTTTGATACCATTACTAACCATTAGTTTTATTATAAATAGGCAGTTTTGATCAAGACTACTTTTACAACATATTGCTGTGCTGATCACTATAAGGAATGTGGTTTAAAATTTCAGATGTTTTCCCTCTTTCAAGTGTCCACTCAAGATATTTCAAAAGAATTTGTAATTCATCAGGGAGAAATCTTAAGTTTTATACTGATTTCTGCATCCAAACAATCTTTGTGATCTTAATTGAAAGGGTTTGACAGAAACCACACAACATGATGGAAACCATAGCCTCTAATCCACTTACATGGATCACAAACTCCTCAACGTACAGTGGCCTTCCTGTCAGGATCACCACAAGAGACAATGGTGAACTCAGCGTACCCCTGTTGCACTTCCTCCAGCAGAGCTCCTTGGACAGCTTGTCACACACAGACTGTTGTGGATGTCTCAAGGGCTGAGTACAAGTATGGCAACAGTGCCATTCTTGGAGTTTTCACCACAGCAACTGCTCTGCCATGGTTTATCAGTGGTCCTTGGCACAGGACTTCTTTTCTCAGGCTGCTGGCATCCCTCTGGTATAGGGATCCTAGAGAATAAGGGAGGGATGTGTTGAATGTGAGGGTGCACAACTGACGGCATTTGTCAAGAGCTGATATTGCTTCTTTGCCATTACCAGGGTCCATATTGTTATTCAAGAGTGTGGCTTCCTGTTCGCTGGAATCTTTCAACACAGGCTCCTAAGCTTAGCAACTTCTGATAAGTTAGTTAATCAGTGTGGCGTTATGACCACACAGACACTAGGGTTCTTTTAGGATCAGTAACTGCTACTACTTTATTGATGTCATAACTTCATTATATATCTATTGCTTCCTCATACTGAGGACAGGCTCCCTTCTTACACCATTTCCCCGTAGCAGTACTTTTCCACTAACTGTTCATTTTTCAACAACTTTGCCCGGCATCCGCAAGCATCCAGCCCCAAAGGCCAGAGAACCAAGCAACCCAAGATGGCAAGGTGTCTCCTGAATCACTCCTCTTTGTTCCCTCTAAACTCTTTACATTCCTGATGGCCTCATCGTTAAAAGCCTGATGTTATCACCAACCATGGGGCTTGGCGACCTCCATGGCCACACTCCCACAAATCAGTCTGGGGACATCCATATTGAACAGACCATATTTCTAATTTTTTTACGAGTAGGGAATACGTGCAAGACCTTCCATGCCTTTGCCCTCTTTGGTTTCCTACACCTTCTGTGGGTGCCCTGGGCAGTGCCCACATCCCATCCAAGTTCCAGACCCAGGGCAGCAGTCCAGAAGGGTTACCATACGTGGCCCCAGAACTGAGGCAGATGTGCACGGTTCAGGAGGCGTCCCAAGAACCTCAGACAGAAAAGGAGTCCTTTCTGCACAGGGTCATCCAAGATATTTTTTTGCCTTCCTTTTCTGAAATCCTGCATCCACACTGTGTCACATGTTGCCCTGCCCAGATCATGAAAATGCACAAGCCTGGCATATCTGCACCTACAGAGCTGTGCTGGGCTGGACCAAGTTCCCAGCTGCCTGAGTGTGGAAGGACACAAGTGTCCAGCCTGTCTCTCTGAACAGTGGATGCCTGCTGTGCTGCTTTGCCCAGCACAGGCACACAAAAGTGCTAGACACTCTCCAGTTTGGCCTGCTGACCTCAACAAAAGAGGGGCAAGGAGTGGGATGGAGGCAAGGTGCCACTGCTGTTTCTGCAGCTGCTTCCTCAGGACTGCAGAGGAGAGAGAGAAAACAGCCTGCCTGTTTCTGAACATTCATATGGGTACAGCGCAGCTGTCTGTGGCTTGTGGCCCTCTTGCACACTGCCTCTGTGTTCTCAAGGGCATGGGTTTCTCCAGGGTCAAAGGGGTACTAACATAAGCTTGTTTCTGCCTCAAGTCCAGTGAAGAACATAAGGTGAGCTCTGAACATTGTGGCCATCCCATGTACTTATGCAGGTTATATTCATACTCTGTTCAGCTGCTTGCTGTGGGAAACTGTCTCTACTGGAACTTGTTGTCCTCTGCATGTTGGTGGCAGCAGGGACAGATGAGTAGTGTTGGTATTAGGAATTGAAAACAGAAAGGATTGAAAACAGCTTCCACAGTCCACTGACAAGACTGGTTCAAAAACCTCCTCCTGCTTCAAAGTGTCCTCAGGGGTAAGCTTTTGATTTGGCTAGCTGTTGTGCCAGGTCTTGGCTAAGGACAGCCTTCATCTTCTTAAGTGCGTCTTAACATTGATCACCTCATAAGATTTGTAACCTCCTGATATGGCCATAAAGTGTAATACTGCCTCCAAGGAAGCTTTTGGATTTCTCAGGGCACAGGTTTACACGTTTAATTACCTTGTGCGATGCCATGCTGGGTCTTCTGAGTTCGAGAAGGTGTTGATGCTGCTATTGATTGCATAGACAAGAAGGAGCAGCACAGCAGCCCAGTGAGGGCTAGCAGGTCATAGCAATTACAAAGTCATTTTATGGCATGTGAGGCACTCCATGTTTCTGCGTGAGCACTTGATGTTTTGAGAGCCTTCTGCTGGCTCAATGAGTGCTTGTGTACCAGACAACTTGTGGTGGTGATTCACTCATTGTCCCTTGAGTTCCTATTAGCAGTTGGAGCATATCAGATAAGTTCCTGAAGCAGACTTTTTGACTTGGTTTCAGCCCCAAGAAATGTAGTTCATACACACCAAGATTGCTTCCTGGTGCAACAAAAGCACAGCAAGTGCGTACAATTGGAAGATCGATTTCAAAACCACATTCCTGTTCTGAGCTGAGACACCAATGTGGATGCACTCTGTGTGGAACTACTGTCTCTTTACTGTCTCTTAATTGAGAGCTTCGGGTCTTGGCTTTGACTCTGAAAAATAGCGCTGCTTGGAGATCCTAAGGATGTTTGCTCAATATAAATTAGATCAGTCTTTTTTAATTGGATTAAACTGGGTATTTTGAATTGATTTAGAACAACATTGAAATTTTACTAGGAATAGGAACTATAAGTCCAGTATATCCTCAAATATTAAACAGCGTGTTTTTTAAAAACAGAAAACAAAAACAGAAAAACAAAACCAGAAAACACATCTACTTGTGTGGATGGAATGGTCTTATGATACAATGTTTTTGGAGTGTTTAATGTAAAACCTATTTTGTAAAAATAGCCAAACACAACCTCCAAAGAATGAACCCACCAGTGGTAAAAGCTACCAACAAAACTTTAAATAAATAAATAAATGTATGACTCACGTCCTCATTACCAAGGCCTCTTTAGTGACACTAAAACAGGCTATATGTCAAACATGTTTTCACCTTGATAAAACACTTTTTTTCTACAGCATCTCAAACATTTAAAATTGTCTCTTCTAATTTTTATGTTCCTACTCAGCTTGTTGCTTTCTCAGTGCCTCGGAAGCAAACAATGACATTCAAGGTCATATCGCTGAAGTAAAGAATTGTATTCATGTATTAAATTTGGAGAACTTGTCATTTCATAACAGAACAATTTTTTTTCATAGGTTTTGTTATTTTTGCTGTTGAGCCCTAGGCTGGGCATAACAGAAAAGAGATGCTGCTGATAAATCGTGTTTGGGAAAATTATTTAACAGAGAGGCTTGAGCTGGAAAATTAAATTTCCAGTAATCTCTGAGGGAAAATTTTATCTAATATTCATGCTCAGGTGTCTTCCTATGTATTAGTATTTGACATATTGGGTTTGGTAATCTACCCTCTTTTGTTCTTCAGAATTACTGAATTATGAAGTTGCTATTCATATTTAGTGCAGCAAGTCTCTTGCAGATGATTAATTACCGTCTTAAATAGAGTTTCTTGACTAAGCGTATATGCTTCATTAGGTTCTGTGTGCCCTGAGTGGGTTGTGGATGCCACGTTTGCTAAGCTTCAAATCTTTGTTGTACCATAAAGATCACTTCTTAATGATTTGAGTCACTAGTTTTACTGTGATTTTTTTTAAGCCTGCCCAAACTTTGCTAACTAATACGTATATACTAAGATATGTGTTTTAAGGATTACATTTTAGTATGTCTGAATTTCCTACAGACCATAAAAGAAATCTCTTCCCTGCACATAAGGCAAAGTGGTTTTAAACTGCGTACATCCTGAAGTAGAGACTAACATGTGTGTTACCATGTTAGTACACTCTTCAAACTGAAGTTTTTAACACTGGAAAGAAAGGTGTAGTGTTCCTATCATTCTTTGGTTGGTTGTTGTTGTGAACTAACACCGAATTTGATATTCCTCTGGGAAAAAAAATAAAAATAAAAAATAGGTTAATATATGAGACAGAGTTGCAGTCACAAACCATGCAGCTATGAAAGCAGTTTATTTTTTTTTTTCAAGGATGCTTGCTGCAATCATAGCGGGAAAAACTTAAAAGACCCTCCTCTAAACATAGACACTTCTTTCCACTTTACAAAGGAAAGTCTAGTGCATAAAGCTTATCTGTTTCTGCTGGGGCAAAATGGACAGGCTTTTCAATAAGATCATACAATATTTTTATTGTACCGTTCTTGTCCCTGGCAGAGAAGTGGTGATGGGAGCTAACACAATGTTCCCTCCCTCACCAAATTTAGCCTCAGCAGCTCAGGAAGGAAGCGGTATTACCTACCTCACTTGGTCAAGCCCTAGGAACATGAGAAGGAAGCGTTTTTGAAGGTGCTTCATGGTGAATAATCCTATCATGGTTATCAAAGCTACCCTTCTAATAGAAAAGGTTTAAGTTTTACCTAGATGAGACCTAGAACTTTGAGAGCTCTTTAGTGTGAGCTATTTTTTTACATACATGATGTATATATTAATGTTCTTGTGGTTTCAAAAATGCAGCTTGCAATATGCATATTAAGAGTCGAAAAACAGAATGCAAGTGGACAGAATGCTTCTTTTGAAATTTTCTCTCTTGTGTTGTTCTGGCATTTTGCTTGGATTGACAATGTTGTCTAGAAGCAGGAAGACACTTGAAAAATAAGTGCTTCACATAGTTATTTCCCTATTTTATCTACTTCATGTAATCAGTAGAAGATGGGAAGGCAGAAGCTATGTGCATGTGTCCTTCTAAAACCAGCAAATCTTTGAATGACTGTATTTAATTTGTCCCTTCTACAGCAATTGGTCACTATGCCGTTCAGTGTACAGCAGTTTGGTGATAAAATCTATAAAAGATTAATTTTCTATATAGTACTTTTGAAAACTGCCTGTGATGTGCAGCTATTTGTTGTAGATCTTTAGGGTTGTTTTAACCTGTGTTCTACAACAACAACTAATTCAACGTAGTAGTTCTTTAAGTGCAGACAGAGACTAATCTTGTATGGCTGCCTGTCCAATAAAGCTGGAAATTATGGGGAGAATAGTTCCTAGGTCATCTACTTCTTGATGTATGATTCAGAGTCCCTAAGAACACCTCAACTGACGGCTTTTGACCACTAGCCAGGCTGCTATGGTCCTCGCCAGGCAGAGAGCTCGCGCTAGAAAGTCTGTAGCCGCCCAGACGGAGTGCCTGCCCAGAAATGCGGCAGTGCAGGTCTCTGGGTGCAGGGAGTGCCAGAGCCTGCTGCTGCCATCCGAGGGAGGTGGAGATACTGTGTGCGTGAGGTGCGAGCCGGTGGACGACCTGGTCTACCTGGTGGCAGGGCACGAGGAGGTGGAGAGGTTGAGGGCCATCAGGGAGTGCGAGCGGGAGATAGACTGGTGGAGCAACTCCCTGCAAGGCCTGAAGGAGAGGCACCGGGGGGAGGCTCCCCAAGTGGGGGTGGACCCCCTGCCCGGTCGCTGTCAGGCAGAGAGAGGGGACCTAGGAGTTGAGGAGGAGTGGAGACAGGTCCCTGCTCGGCGTTGCAGGAAACTCCCCCCACTGCCTGCCCTACCTTCCCAGGTGCCCTTACACAACAGGTTTGAGGCCCTGGAGCTCGAGAGAGCAGTGGAGGAGGGTGTGGCAGAAAAGTTAACCAGGAAGCCCAGGGCGAGGAAGTCTACTCCACGCCTCAAGACTTCTCCCACCAAGAAGGAGAGAAGGGTGATCGTGGTGGGCGACTCCCTTCTCAGAGGAATGGAGGGCCCTATCTGTCGGCCTGACCCCACCTGTAGGGAAGTCTGCTGCCTCCCTGGGGCTGGGGTCAGGGATGTCGCCAGAAGGCTTCCCAACCTGGTTCGCCCCTCTGATTACTACCCGCTACTGATAGTCCAGGCTGGCAGTAATAACATTGATGAGAGAAGCCTGAAGGCTATCAAACGGGACTTTAGGGGGCTGGGACAGTTAGTGGACGGCGCGGGAATACAGGTGGTGTTTTCATCCATTCCTACAGTGGCAGGGAATGGTTCAGAGAGGACACAAAAAGCCCACCTGATAAACACGTGGCTCAGAGGCTGGTGCCAACACAGAAGTTTTGGGTTCTTTGACCACGGGGCGCTCTACTCGGCACCAGGCCTGATGGCTGCACATGGGTCCCAACTGTCCCCAAGGGGAAAACGGATCCTGGCCCAGGAGCTGGCAGGGCTCATTGAGAGGGCTTTAAACTAGGTGAGAAGGGGGGCGGGGATGAAACAAAGCCTGTTGGAGGTGTGCCAGGGGGAACAGTGGCAAGGCTGGGGGAGAAGGCTAAGGCTTAGCTGAAGTGCATCTACACTAATGCACACAGCATGGGCAACAAGCAGGAGGATCTGGAAGCCATTGTGCAGCAGGCAGGCTATGACTTGGTTGCCATCACGGAAACGTGGTGGGACCACTCTCATGACTGGAGTGCTGCAATGTCTGGCTATAGGCTCTTCAGAAGGGACAGGCAGCATGGAAGGGGTGGTGGAGTGGCTCTCTATATTAGAGAGTGTTTTGATGTCGTTGAACTTGAGGCTGGGAATGACAAGGTGGAGTCGCTATGGGTTAGGATCAGCGGAAAGGCCAACAAGGGAAGCATCCTGATGGGGGTCTGTTATAGACCGCCAAACCAGGATGAGGGAACGGATGAGGAGTTCTACAGGCAGCTGGTGGAAGTTGCGAAATCGTCAGCGCTTGTTCTTGTGGGGGACTTTAACTTCCCAGACATCTCCTGGAACCACAACACAGCCCAGAGAAAGCAGTCCAGGAGGTTTCTGGAGAGTGTGGAAGATAACTTCCTGATGCAGCTGGTTGGCGAGCCTACCAGGGGAGGTGCCCCGCTAGACCTTCTGTTCACTAACAGAGAAGGACTGGTGGGAGATGTGCTGGTCGGGGGCTGTCTTGGGCAGAGTGACCACAAAATGGTAGAGTTCTCGATACTCGGCGAAGTCAGGAAGGGGATCAGTAAAACTGCTGTCTTGGACTTCCGGAGGGCTGACTTTGAGCTGTTCAAGACACTGGTTGGCAGAGTCCCTTGGGAGGCGGTACTGAAAGACAGGAGCCCAGGAGGGCTGGGCGCTCTTCAAGAAAGAAATCTTAATGGCTCAGGAGCGGTCTGTCCCCACGTGCCCAAAGACGAGCCGGCGTGGAAGAAGACCGGCCTGGCTGAGCAGAGAGCTGTGGCTCGAGCTTAGGAAAAAAAAGAGGGTTTATAATCTTTGGAAAAGAGGGCGGGCCACTCAGGGGGACTACAAGGATGCTGTGAGGCTGTGCAGGGACAAAATCAGAAAGGCCAAAGCTCATCTGGAGCTCAATCTGGCCACTGCTGTTAAGGACAACAAAAAATGTTTTTATAAATACATCAACACAAAAAGGAGGACTAAGGAGAATCTCCACCCTCTACTGGATGTGGGGGGAAACTTAGTTACCAGAGATGAGGGAAAAGCTGAGGTGCTTAACGCCTTCTTTGCCTCAGTCTTTAACAGCAAAACCAGTTGTTCTCTGGACGCCCAGTACCCTGAGCTGGTGGAAGGGGATGAGGAGCAGAATGTGGCCCCCACAATCCACGAGGAAATGGTTGGCGACCTGCTACAGCATTTGGATGCACGCAAGTCGATGGGGCCGGATGGGATTCACCCGAGGGTACTGAGGGAACTGGCGGAGGAGCTGTCCAAGCCGCTTTCCATCATTTATCGGCAGTCCTGGCTATCGGGGGAGGTCCCACTTGACTGGCGGATAGCAAACGTGACGCCCATCTACAAGAAGGGCCGGAGGGTAGACCCGGGGAACTATAGGCCTGTTAGTTTAACATCAGTGCCAGGGAAGCTCATGGAGCAGATTATCTTGGGTGTCATCATGCGGCAGTTGCAGGGCAAGCAGGCGATCAGGCCTAGTCAGCATGGGTTTACGAAGGGCAGGTCCTGCTTGACAAACCTGATCTCCTTCTATGACAAGGTGACACGCTTAGTGGATGAGGGAAAGGCTGTGGACGTGGTCTACCTTGACTTCAGTAAGGCATTTGACACCGTCCCCCACAGCATTCTCCTCAGGAAACTGGCTGCTCATGGCTTGGACTGGTGTACGCTTTGTTGGGTTAAGAGCTTGCTGGATGGCCGTGCCCAGAGAGTTGGGGTGAATGGAGTCAAATCCAGTTGGAGGCCGGTCACTAGTGGAGTCCCCCAGGGCTCAGTACTGGGACCAGTCCTCTTTAACATCTTCATCGATGATCTGGACGAGGGGATCGAATGCGCCCTCAGCAAGTTTGCAGACGACACCAAGTTAGGTGCGTGTGTCGATCTGCTTGAGGGTAGGAAGGCTCTGCAGGAGGATCTGGATAGGCTAGACCGATGGGCCTAGGCCAACGGTATGAAGTTCAACAAGGCCAAGTGCTGGGTCCTGCACCTGGGGCACAACAACCCCAAACAGAGCTACAGGCTGGGAGATGAGTGGTTAGAAAGCTGCCAGGCAGAGAAGGACCTGGGAGTAGTGGTTGACAGTCGGCTGAATATGAGCCAGCAGTGTGCTCAGGCGGCCAAGAAGGCCAGCAGCATCCTGGCTTGCATTAGAAACAGCGTGGCCAGCAGGTCCAGGGAAGTGATTGTCCCCCTGTACTTGGCTCTGGTGAGGCCGCACCTGGAGTAATGCGTTCACTTTTGGGCCCCTTGCTACAAGAAGGACATGGAGGTGCTCGAGCGAGTCCAGAGAAGGGCTACGAAGCTGTTGAAGCGCCTGGAGAACAAGTCTTACGAGGAGTGGCTGAGGGAGCTGGGACTGTTTAGCCTGGAGAAGAGGAGGCTCAGGGGTGACCTTATTGCACTCTACAGGTACCTGAAGGAAGACTGTAGCGAGGTGGGGGTTGGTCTATTCTCCCACATGCCTGGTGACAGGATGAGGGGGAATGGGTTAAAGTTGTGCCAGGGGAGGTTTAGGTTGGATAATAGGAAGAACTTCTTTACTGAACGGGTTGTTAGTCACTGGAATAGGCTGCCCAGGGAAGTGGTTGAGTCACCATCCCTGGAGGTCTTTAAAAGATGTTTAGATGTAGAGCTTAGGGATATGGTTTAGTGGAGGACTTGTTAGTGTTAGGTCAGAGGTTGGACTCGGTGATCTTGGAGGTCTCTTCCAACCTAGACTATTCTGTGATTCTGTGATTCTGAGTCAGGTATATTGACGGTTGCCTAGGAAAGAGCAAAATGACAAGGGTATGCTAAAATCTTTTCACAGGGATATAAAGGCTTTTGTGAGTAATAAAGGACACTGGCTCATGTATGGGGGTGACGTGCCTAGGACAAGAGGACCAGTTCTGACACCAGCTCTTCTGTCCTCCCTTTCTTTTGGAAAGTCATCTCTGGGGAATGGCTCTGGTGTTTCTGAAGGAACAGATCAGCAGCTGTGGTCTTAATAGTCTGTGCTCTAAAATGAAACAAAATTAACTTTGCTTTTCTTATTTCATTGAACTGTAATATCTTAAATGGTTCTGTAGCTGCTACATTAACAGGTAAGCCTGTGAGGAGAGCCAAAACTCTCACAAGAGAACTCCCAAGACAAACTAGTACAGGTACAAATACAGTCCTGGGATAATTTAGTGGATTGTGGTGGGAAAGCAAAATAAATGAAAGTCATACCAAGAATGTCTTTGAGATCCAGTGTGGCAATGGAGTGAGGGAACATAATGACCATGCAGTGAGGGTGCAGACTTTTCAAATGCAGCAAACCAAGAGAAGTGTGATCCTTTTGTTTTATAAATCTCTTCATCTTGGCCTGATATGTTGGATTTACATGGCAAAGTTTTGGTAGCAGTGGGGCTGCAAGGATGGCCTCTGTGAACAGAGCCCAGCAGCTGCCCCACACCAGCTCCAGATGGCTCCAACAGGGACCTGCTGCTGGCCTGAGCTGAGCCATGAGCAACGCTGTGTGAACTGGGAGAGGAGATTGAAGAAAGGGAAAAAAACAGGTGTGCTACAGCAGCTGGAAGAGAGAAGTGAGAAATGAGTGAGCATCAGCCCTGCAGCTTCCAGGGTGAGTGCAGCAGGAGAGCAGGAGGTGCTCCAGGCACGCAGCAGCAGTTCCCCTGCGGCATGTGGAAAGGCCCCTGGTGGAGCAGGCTGTCCCCCTGCAGCCCATGGGTCCCACATGGTGCAGATCTCCATGTTGCAGCCCGTGGAGAAGCCCCCGGTGGAGCAGGTGGATGTGGCCTGGAGGAGGCTGCAGCCCATGCAGAGGAGCCCACACAGGAGCAGGGAGTCTGGGGGGAGCTGCCACCCATGGGGGACCCATGCTGGAGCAGTTTGCTCCCGGGGGATGGACCCCATGGTATGGAGCCATGTGGAAGCAGTTCCTGAAGAGCTGCTGCCTGTGGGCAGCCCCCACAGGTTCAGTTTGGGAAGGATGGCATCCCATGGGAGGGACTCCATGTGGAACAGGGGCAGAGAGTGACTGTGAAGGAGTAGTGGGGACAGTGTCATGGACTGACCACAGCCCCCATTCCCCTGTGCTGCTCATGGGAGGAGGTAGGGGAGGGTGGAAAGGGGGAAAGTGATTTTAGTTTGTTTTTTTTTAGTTCTCACTGCTCTAGCTTATTAGTAATAGGTAATTAATTTCTCTAATCTCCTTATGCTGAGTCTGTTTTGCCTGTGATAATTGTTGAGTGATGTCCCTGTCCTGATCTCAACGCCTGAACCCTTTTCATTCTATTTTCTCCCCCTTTCCCTTTGAGGAGGGGCAGTGAGAGAGTGCTTGTGGTGAGGCTCAGCTGCCCAGCTGTATAAAATCCCCACAGCTTGCTGGCAAAGCATGAGCCTCACCAGCAAGGGCTCATAGGGATGAGGCAGGTCCACAGGGCAAGGCCAAAGAACATGAAGATAAGAGTACATGAGATGTGGCCCTGGGGAGACTGGACAGGGCCATAAGGTCAGACTCAGGCCAGGCTGGGATGTCAGCCCATGAAGTGGTACAGCAGCATACTTAAATTGCAACATGTCAAAATTGCACTTGGCAGAAGTTTAGCAATTGGAATACACAGTTGAATCACATTACAAATGTGTTTCACTGTATTCACCTCTGTAACTTGCTCACTGTCATGATGCTGGGGAGCAACACGTAGGTTGTAACCATCTCAAGGCTGTTCTTCTGCAGCTTCTTTTTGTTTGTTGCTTGGTTCTTTTGCTCTACATTGAGCTGAGCTGTGTATACATACAGACCCCAGAGCTGGTCTGGCTAACTCACAAAGGCATTTGCATTTTTTTCTGTTGAATCAGGGGCAAACAGTTACACAGCTGGTTGATCCACTCAACCTGTGTTACCCTTTGTCTACAACAGAGGCCACTCTCTGGTCCCCTTTGGGCTAAGTTCAGCTGCCTGTTCAGCAGCTCTGGCCAGTCACTCCATGCGACCTGTCTTGCTAGTAGAGAGTTCTTCCTGAAGCAGTGGAAAAAATCCCATTAAGCTGAGTAGGAAATGGATTTATCCCCCTACTGCAAAAGAAAAGTATCTTGGTTTACACAGTGTTGTTTTTTTCTAATTTTGTGAAGCAAATTATTCTTCCATCATTCCGCATGATGCTTCTCCTTCTGCAGCCTGCCCTTAGATAAAAAATAAATATATATTTGTATACAAACTAGTTGTACATCAGTTCAATGCTGATGGATATTGGTAGGCTGTGACTTACCCTTTCATTTTAAGGTATTCTGTAATAATAGAGCTGCTTTTCTAGAAATGAGCTTCTCAGCAACACTACCGATTAATTTTATTGGATAAAATTTGCAATTACTTGGTTCCTGTACTTGTCAAAGTTGTACCTAATAGCATGCTGCATGGTGAATCAGTTTTAACAAAGCATTACTAATTGCCATTAAGGGAAACAGAGAAACAGCTTTAAGTATTTCAACAAATTTGTTGTACCCAGACACCAGGATAGCTTTTTAACTCATGAGTTTTATGTGTATTTGTTAGGGAAGAGCTCACTTTACAGGTGTCTTTATAACCTTTTTCATTCAGGGAACCTGGAAATCCTCTTTGGTGCTGTTACGAGACTTTCAAAGCATAGTAGCACTTTGCCATAATCCAAACCTGGATGTTATATTGATATATAACTTGATGACTGGAATTTCAGACTATTGCTGACTATAGTACCCTGTGAATCCTTAGTGATATTAATAAAGCGTTGTAAAAACTCAGCATCATGTGCAGGCCTCTTCTCACCAACTGAAGTTTACTGTCTTTCAAGGATATGTAATACACACGTTACTTGTTGAGACAAGGCCATACATACTGCTTCTTTCTTCTCACTGGACTTCTCATAATTTTCTTAATTTATTTATTTAATTATTTTTCTTAATTTTCTCAGAGCCCAGAGCTCAGAGACCAGGTCTTGCTGGCACTTAACAAGTGGAACTAGAACAAGATGATGTTACCCATTCAGAAAGTGCTCTTGGACAGAATGCAGTGAGATCTGGAGCTCAGTTTCCAGTGCTTTGGTTAAACCTTGTATATATATAGTAGATTAGTTTCAGTTTTAGATAACATAATTTTAGTGTACAAAAAATAATTAGAAACTATGCTAAGATTCATCTTTTTGTTTGTTTTGCATGCTGCAGTGGTGATGTCTAGAGCAGACAGTAAGAATTCAAAGAAATGCTAAAGAAAATAGCATTTCAAATAAGAATGTATATTTGATATTTTCTTATAGATTTCAAATAGTGTTTTAACATAAGGTTATTAAAAATATCATTAAACAAGAATAATACTTCATGAATAGTTGAGCTGTTTTACAGGGAGCAATTCAATTTTAAACATTTTTTTCTTTGCTTTTAAAGGCAGCAATGGAGAAGCCAATTAATCATCGATTGTTTGTGACAAGAATTTTGCATGAATTTGAAAGTGACACATTTTTTCCAGAAATTGACTACAATGACTACAAACTTCTCACAGAGTAGGTATCAGAAGGGAGACTTAATAATTATTTATTCTGAGTGTGTAAGGATCCTACTAAGGCCATGTGCTGTTTCAAGTTAGAGGTGCTTTTCACTGTATTTTTCCTCAAAGTTGTATTTTTACATAGATCTTGGAATTTATACCACACTCAGAACAGACAGAATTTTTGAATTTTTTGGTTTCTTCAGCCTCCCATAACCCTTACAGTAAGGGATTGCATTTCTCAGTTTGAAGATGCTTGAAAAGCAGCTTACTTATTGTCTCTCACTGTAGAATTACTCAAATATTTACTAAGCTTTGTATCTCTCAATATGCTGTTAGTGGTAATTTAGCCTCTGAATTTCTTCGGTGAATCACTTAAGACGAACCCGGTAGGTCGGACCTTTATAGATTTCTAGGGTTATTTATTTCTCTTAAGAAAATTTGATTTTTACTAACAAACTTTGTAAGAACAAGTGTTGAACAGTTAAGTTTCTGCCATGCACTATAGTTTATTTTATGTTATCCTTGTCACATTCTAGTCATGCTTTTATGTTCTCTCAAACAAGATCACATCCGACAGGCAGTGGGGAGGTACCAAAAGTACAAATAGATGCCTCAAAAAGCAACACAAGGACAGGAACTCTTCTTTGTCTTTCTGCTCCCACTTTGGTTTCCAGCTAATGACAGACCAGCAGCAGACAGAAAGTATGACAAGTCAGGCTCTCTCTGCTCACAGCCCAGGGCACAGAAGTGGATTCACACTGAATTGGCAGAGAATAGGTGGGGCAGCACAGAAGGATGCAGGAGAGGCAAAGTGAGGTGGGAGTATTAGTCACTTATCTCAACTTTAACATATTCTGAAGTGCTCTGTGGTGTGTAATACTCTAGTCTAGTGTAATCTCTGACCCAAAGTTCTTCCCTCTTTCTCTTGGTTGTTTTCTAGGTATACATTAGTTTGGTCAATGAACGGAAATCAGAATTTGGTCTTAAAACATTAATTATAAAGTAGCAGATAATTCCCCTACTGAAATGGAAGCCTAACAGAGAATGACCCAGCAAATACAGTTTAAAATTTCTTTCTCCTTCAATGTCAACATTACTCATACAAAACCCTTATTCTGTCACAGGGAACTGAAGAGATTTTAAGAGTATCTATTAATAAAAATTGTTTTAGTAACTTTGGAATAGAGGGGAACACTTTGTAGCAGGTAACAACCACTGGCTTTAAGAAGCTCTCATAGACCTGTAAAAAGCCTTTACCATAGCATTTCCTCTAGACCATCTAGACAAAAGCAAACAAAAAAATACATAAGTGTCTGTCACTTCTGCCTTTACTGACATTTTAAGTAATGTGGGAAGCTCCAGTCAAAATTTTGGTTGTTTTTTATTTGTCTTCTTTGTTTTGCATGTCTACTCTCTAAGTTTACAAGTACAAGTTGCTAATAGTAGCATGAGTTGTATATGAGTAGCATAAGTACAAGTTGCTAATAGTAGCATGATTCACGTGATATGTTTCCCAAAAATAATTTGTAGTTAGTATTCTTATCGTAAGGATGAATTTTCATCTCTTTTACCAGACAACTTTCTATTCTGATTAATTGGATAAATTACTGGTGACTTATATTATTATCTACTTTTTGTCCTTTGCTTTTTCTCTTCCCCTTTCTCTAGATACCCAGGTGTCCCTACTGAAGTCCAGGAAGAGAATGGCATCCAGTACAAATTTGAAGTGTATGAAAAAGCTGTCTTGGCACAATAAATGAGTCTTTCTGTACTTCTGCATAAGGGCAGGCATTTTAAATTGTAAAATCTTATTGAGTGGAAATACACATTGCATCACTGTGAGAAAGTCCTACTTGATAGTACAATACTTCAACAGTGAAAGATTCCAGAAAACACACCCTACGTTACAAATATATGTGGAAATATGAGGGTAGTCAGCAGCAGCTGCAGCTCCAACCCTGACAGTGAGAGCCTATAATCTCAGATCCCTATCTCCCTTTTATTGCAGATCAGTCTGTGAGCAGGAAAATTAAAAAAAAAAAAAAAAAAGAGTAACCCTAAAAACTCTGATGACTGCTTCCCCAAAGCATTTTAACAGCATTGTGTTATGAAGCATTCTTATGGGATATACAGGTAACATTGCCCTTAGTGTTGCACTAAGACACGGTTCTAACATCAGTGAGGATTGTAGTGGACATTGACAAGTTTTACACAGCTTGACTGCACAGCACAGCATAACAATGGCCAGTTTTCTAAGAGAAAATTAAAAGTTGATTTTGCATGCTTTTGAAAAGCTAAAACCAAGTTTCATGTAAAAGCAAAAAACACTTAGAATATCAGCTGTGGATACCCCTTGAATTCTTCATGGTAGTTCTATAGCAATAAACTGATGCAAATAATAATTTTTGCAGTATCTGTACTGAATTGTCTTAGTTTACTCTGATTCTTTTATGATGTTAACAGTGTAAGTACTTATCTATGTTGATCTTGTTCTGTGTGTGCTGACTTTACCTCAGTCAGTAAAGATTTAAACATCAACATTATATGATTGCATTATAGAGGAGTAATACTGTTTTTTAATTTGCTAACATGCAGCAAAAGGGAAGGAAAAACACTGTTACCAAGGAGATTGGGTGTTTTTTTTGGGTTGTAAGTCACAGCGACCCTGACAAGAGAAAATAACCTCCCCAAAGCATTTATTATGTGCTGGTTAATATCAAAAAACAGGTCAATGTTGAAAGCTCTGAACAACGTATCTGCAAAGTACTGTATTTACAGCAACTGACATTTATTTAAAGTGGAAGCAAACACTTTAGGCAATGTTAGATTGCACAGTGATATTCTCATGAACATAAATTAGAACGTTTCTGCCTAAGCATATATTGGATGAGATACTGTCAAATGTTTTGTAGAACCACTCTGGTTTCGTTGAACTCTTGCTTGGATACAAGCAATTCTACAAGAAACATAAGTAGCTACATTCTCTCTATGGTACCTCCCAATTTAGCTACCCTCACTTGTCAAATTCTACAAGAAAGAGGTTGGTGTATGATTTGAGGAAACAATAATTTTTGAAACAATACTGCAATTTCTACTTAATGTGTTCATAACATGTTAACAACAGATCTGTTAGTATGCCACCCTGCCAACAACATGCAAATTTTGGTTTGGTTTGGTTTGGTTTGGTTTGTCATGACACTGCATTTAGATGGCACCTTTTGCATTAGATGTTTTTGATACGCCTTACAAATTTCAATTAAGAATTATGAATATGTGTGTCTCTTCAGTGAAATTGGGTCCAAAAGAAATGCATTCATCCTAAAGACAGACATACCAACCACCACAGGGTTAAATGCTTACTGTTTGAAGAAGATGGATAGACAGAAGGGTATGAGCCTCCACATATGTAGGAAGAACATAGGACAGTTTGCTGGCAGGTTTATCATTTCCAGAGGACGATTACTCTGCAGATTTTTTTATCTGTGCCCTTTTATAGATACCTTAGATTGTTAATGCAAAAACAAACAAGAAAAAATAGCTGACGTTTGTATGGGGCCTTGTTCAAAAGCAGTGCTTCAGTGGTTTATAGGCAGGTTGAAAAACCATGACACAGAATGATTGTTTGCTGCTCACCTAAACTGGGCATTGTACCTGTCACCTCCACATATATAACTATTCTATATTACTGCTGTCACCTCCACATATATAACTATTCTATATTACTGCTGTCACCTCCACATATATAACTATTCTATATTACTGCTGGGGAAAAAAAAAAAAAAAAAAAAAAAAAAAAAAAAAAAAAAAGATCTTTTGTTCCAAATACAGCTTTCCCATGTTTTGTTTACTCCCCTATCTCAGTGATGTATGATGCTGTGAAAAGCCACAGATTCTCATTATGTCTACTACACGGGAAACATGTTTTTCTCCATTTCCACGCAGCTAAGTGCAATGAATAGTGTCATGAGTGACAATGAAATTACCAAACACCAAGAAAGGTATAGTACAGATATAATTTAATCCACCTCATTCATGGAACAAAGGAACATCCAGGAACAAAGTGTTCTAAACAGATTAAAAAATTAACTTTTAAGGATAATAGTAGTTTTAACAAGATAGCTAAAACCAGAGAGTCTGCACAACAGGTGAAAAACAAACCATTAGTGTTTCTGTTGTTTGTCTTTTATTCATTATCTCTCTTATCTGAAAGTGGATGGCAATTTCCATTTCGTAGTGGACAGCTAATGTTTTAAATAGCTCACTAGTACTGTTACAGTCATGGTGTATTCAAGGATGGAATTGGGAACATTCCAACAACAAATCTCTGTCATGGAGAACAATCTATGGAGAAAAAAAAGTACGTACTAAGTAATACGGGTTTCCTAATTTAGACAGCAGAAAATTATTAGTATATATAGAAAACACAAGCAGAAATCAGGAAAAGGAAAAATGACAATTATTAGCTTATGCATGTTATCTAAGGAAAGCAACAAGAGCATTTGACATGTGCTCCTAATTAGAACCAGACAACCATGTTGTCTTCATCAGACTACAGCAAATTTGTCAAAGGCTTAAGCCTAAAACCAAAGTAATTCTGAAGGGTTTAAAAGCCGTGCTAATGGAAAATGAAGATATAAGCAGGCATCAGCTGATTTGGAGAGCGGGAAAAGGCTATGGAAAGGGTTGGCTGTCCATCAGTGCAGAAAATGAGGTGACTAAGAGGAGTCCTAACAAAACTCGGTTCAGTATGAAACCAGAACATACTCGCCTTATTACACAGTTGTGCTTTAACTGCATCTGCTTGCCCAGCAGGACTGTGGGGATATAGCCTAATAAGTCAAGGTACACTCACAAAAGTCTTCTGAAGAGGTCGGTCATGGAACAAAAGAGTGAAAATGGGGAAAGAGAGGTGGGGGGGGGTGTGGGAAAGGAATTCGCAGGTGGCTTTGCGCTGTTTCCCATGTCCTTATATTAGAGATAATGAGGAAACAAGCTAGAGACAAGTGCACGGAGAAGCTAGACCAATTATAAGTTGTTATCGGCGCGTGCTGTAGTTAGTTGCCTATATATACTCTGTGAGAACATGCAATAAAGGAGGATGATTATACTCGCATCGAGGTTGCATCGTTCCTCGGGTCCGTTTCCCTTTCCGACAGGGGGGGGGAAATATTTTTTTTTCTAGAATGATTACACAGTTTCTTGTGTTCGTTTGCCCTCTAGGTAAAATTATTACATTTTCAAACTGCCCCAGCGTACAGCACTTGTAAGATGATGTGACAAAGAATTTCAGAAGTGAAGAATTTTCGGAATTTGGATGTTTCAGTAACTGCATTTGTCAGCTACACTGAAATCCTCAGACACAGATCTTATCCTGAAGATGCCTAAGCTACATCTGAAAGCACAAGTCCCATCCCAGAGTATCCAGTAGCCTAAGACTTAGCACTGTGCCCAGGCTGGTCTTCTGCTTCTCTTGGTGGAAAGCATACATTTCTGCAGCTCCATATGAGGAACCTACTAGCTTTTCTTGGACTTCAATTATAAAGACTTGCTTTTTGCGTGCTCTGGGATGAATCCGGGGTTATTTTCTCTTCTGTCTGCTGATCATTCCATCTCCTTTTGCATATCATCAAAGCAAAGCCAACAGCATCCCAGCTTGTGTCAGGAATAGTGTGGCCAGCAGGAGCAGGGAGGTGATCATCCCCCTGTACTCTGCTCTGGTGAGGCTGCACCTCAAGTACTGTTCAGTTTTGGGCCCCTCACTACAAGAAGGACATTGAGGCCCTGGAGCGTGTCCAGAGCAGGGCTACAAAGCTGGTAAAGGGCCTGTGAGGAGCGGCTGAGGGAACTGGGGTTGTTTGGGGAAGAGGAGGCTCAGAGGAGACCTTATTGCTCTCTACAACTACCTAAAAAGAAGCTATGGGGAGCTGGATGTTGGCCTCTTCTCACAGGTAACTAGTGATATGACTAGAGGGAATGGCCTCAAGTTGTGCCAGGGGAGCTTCAGGTTGGAAATTAGGAGACATTTCTTCTCAGAAAAATGAGTTAGGCATTGGAGTGGAGTAACTGTCCCTGAGTGTGTTAAATGAAAGGTTGAACCTGGTGCTTAGGGAGATGGTTTAGTGGGTGACATTAGTGGTAGGGGGATGGTTGGACCAGATGATCTTGGAAGTCTTTTCCAACCTTTATGATTCTGTGATTCTATGTAAGCAAAATTTGTAAGATGTCTTTTATTAGATTAACTGACATGGTTGGAAAGAGAACAGACAAGCTTTCGAGCTTAGAGTCTTTTTCCGGTTACATTCTTGAGACTTTTTTTCAGGAAAAACTCAGGTGATCCTTTCTACTGATACAACTGGGCCAGCAGCTCCTAGTGATGACCAAATGAGCTGTAATATCATCACTCTTCAGCTAGACCTAGATGAGATGTCCACCAGTGCCCTAAATGCACCAGAAATTCGGTCATGCTCTCTCTGACTCCAGGCTGGGCCATTCAACATGCTCACAGCAGTGAACTGCTACATAAGCTGTAGAACCACAGGAGGATTATTTATATCCAGGACCATACCCGTATTCTTCAGCTATACAACTGCACCACCATGGGATCCATGATTAACTGAGGACAACTTAAGGTTGATGGAAAGTGTCATGTTCCTCTGAGCAGCATGAATAATTTGACATGAGCTTCCTATGAACACATGCTGTGGAGGCACACACCTGGAACACACTCATTGAGGATGCCTGCTCTCAGCCATGAACATCTCAACAGGTTTCTTTCTGTCATTTCCATCTGTGCAGTATTTAAAAATACTGCATGTATCCATGCAATAATTAAAAGTATAAAAGAGACAAATATTAACATAAGTATAAATATCTGAAGTAAGTATCAAGTACGTATAAATATCTGAAAACAAAATTAACCTCACCACTAATTCCACTGAAGCTTGTGCACTTGTAGTTTGTACTAAAGAGTACTTTATTCCAGAAGTTTTTTCTGTAACAGTAGGTTACAAAACATAGAAAAAAAGTCTCCTGAAGACTATTTCTTGTGAAATTAGCTTGAAAGAGAGCTTCATTTTCAAAAGTGGAAGAAGTGAGTTTTAATCACTCTATTTGATCTTCTTTGGTTTTGTTCAGAAAGGTTAAAATTTGAATCAAGGGTCCTAGGTGGAAAAGGTGGAAAAATTTTAACATGCTTAGTTCTGAAATAATTAATTTTCTTAATTTTAACATAAATTTTCCTTATTTGTCTTTGGTATGTAGCCAATTAAAAAGCCATTCTGTAGTTGAGTTCTTCTTTCCTCACCAAGTTCTTTTTCTCCTCGTCATACTGCTACTTCTGTCACTTAAAATCAATTTCTTTAAAGTATTGAGTCACAGTGTCCATCAAGTTATGGTTTTCTTTCATATGGAATCCTGTAGATCCTCTTCCTTTTGTCATACAGGAGTTATACTGTTCTCTACTGCATAATCCATTATATATTATTTCTAGTATGAAATTCCAAGTACCTATAGAAACTCCTGCAGTTCACAAAGGGTACAGATAACTTTCTCCTTTAATGTAAGTACTTGTGCCTTTCATTGAATATCTTATTTATCCTCATATGAAGGAAAATTATATTCTTTATGTTATGGACAAATTACTGCTTGGTCTGCAAAAAAATAAAAAGCTCTGTCAGGGAACATAAAAAAAAATAAAATAAAATAAAATAATTTTGTAAATCAGACTGTGAGTGTACAGTTTTCCTTATCATAGTGTGAAAGATTCAGATGGAATTGAAAATCACTAGTATATGAATTTCAAACAGGCCTGTAAACATAGAAACTAGCAGTTGGTGTCTTGAGCCATTATTTGATTTTTCCTTCTAGGTAGAAAACAAGTACTGTGATCATAAATCACAATATAGAAATAAGTCCCTATTATAAGGTAGAGAGCATGTTTTGCTACCATTTTACTTTACCAATATGCCTAACATTATCATGTCAAAACATTTAAAAATACTTCTTTCACAATCTATTTTCAATTTTTCTGAACACACTTGAAGTATCAGCTCTGTGGACATTCGCATACTGGGTTACGAGCATCTTATTCACACAGAAAGAAATAACACTGCCAAAAGAGGGTTGTTCTACAGACCTGCTGATTTACAGCACTTAGGAATCCAGCACTTGTTTTGCAAATAGATGCACCTGTGGAACTAGACATTTCAGTGCAATGTGGTCTCTAAAATTGTTTTAAGAACTTCTGCTACCTCATCAGTGATAATTATTCCTGCAAGTACCACACACCAAATTCCCATGCATAGTCATTTTTTAAATGGAATTAATTAGCCAAAATACACCAAACACTTCAGAGAGCATATTGTTTGAGAACAAAGCTTCCATGTCATAACTACATAATGAAAACATGCCTGAAAGAAATCAGAAGTATCACTTCTGGTGCTGACTCACTGAAGCCAAAGGGGTCACACCAGACCAGGTCAAAAAGAACCTGTCTTGGATTTCTTGCCTGGTGTGATCACTCCAAGCGACTGATCTAGCAAAGAAAATACAACATAAATTATACCTCAAAGTCAAAATTAGCTAAGTAAAGACACCAAAGAAGTAATAACATTTTACTCTAGATTTTGTAGTATGGGTTGTGGCTTTGTATGGGACTCCTAATGGAGCCCTAATTTATTTGATTTTGCTTATTGCTGTTGAAACAGAACAGCATTCCTCTGTACTCTGTCTCCTGCCTCTGTCTCCTTTCTTTTCTTGTAAGCCTCTGCAGTGACATCTCTAGATCACATACATAATTCCTTTTCATTATTTTAAACAAGCAAGCAGCTGTACCTGCTAAAATTAATGAAAGAATTTTTAAGAAACACTATTATTTACAATGTGTTATTGCATTCCTCTCAGCAAACAGTTCTAGCATGGTAAACAGCTGTCTTTTTACATGTTTTAAAATGTACCAACTTAGGTACCAAATTACTATTATATTAATTTCAGTGTTGTTACTGGTGTTTGTTTGGTTTTGTATTTTTATTCACCACAGACAAACCTAGTTATATATTCTTTTTTTAGTATTTTTTCATTTATTCAGAGTTTAGAGAAAAAAAAAAAAAAAAAAAAAAAGCCAATTTATTACAAAATAGTAGAATGACTTATATGGTACCATGTTCAATGATTTACACAGTAATGCATCAATATAGAAATAATTACATACAGTAAACATGTATAGGCCCTTCTTCATTTGAATTCATTTTTCTGGTGTAGGCTGAGGTTGGTCAGTGCAAGATGGTTTTATTGAGCTCTCCAAATAGACACGACAACCAAAGTGTTTACAGTTTCCCATAGAAATAAAAATCCACCAAAAAAATTGTTTCAGATGAAGATATTTACATTCTCCCCTCCACCCCCAAACACAATGAAGCAGCAATCTTCCCCCATCCCTAGGGTCCCAAGTGACCCTGGGAAGCCCCCTGCTGTAGAGGTGGTGTTCAGGAACCCATCCAGGTCTCAGTGTTGTGTCCAGACTCCCGGCTGCACAGCCTGGAATGAAGCTCTGAAGCCACCTTCCCAAAACAAAGATCCTGGGCTCGAGGTCTGCATTCCAGTTCTGGCTTTCCAGCAGCTTGTTGAGCAGGCTATCATAAGATAAATTGTGTTTCTTTAGTTGTAATGTCTACCTGCCTGTATTTGAACAAAAGTTTATCAAGAATCAATGCAGTGGAACATTTTGGTTAATTAAAATGAATATTAGTATGCTGAGACCATGAAACTTTCCCCTGGTAGATATCTAGCTAGCCCAAATGTCAGTGAAATATTAAAAGAGGGCTGGATAGATAGAAATCCTGAGAGGGATATGAAAAAGTGTAACAGGCTAATATGTCATTTGTGTATGCAAACATCTTCTGCATTTTAGAATAAACATTGGACTACATTGCTGTATTCCCTACTCTGGCTTTCCACTCATCTTCACTGTTAACATAAAAATTAACTTCTTGATATCAATACTTGTTTTTATACCTAATTAAAAGTAGCAAAAAGTGGGGAAGTTGTGACATGTATATGAAAAAGAAAACTAATTATCTTTCTAAAAGTGCTCTTCTAAGAATGGGTGTGATAAACTCTTTTTGCTGAAAATTTATGTTGGCTATCATAAGCACAACAATACAATGCGAGCAAGGACAGAAGGCACAATAAGAAAGTGTACATGAGAGCTGCAGAAACCACACAAGTGAAGATGCCCAAGCAGCAGAATTGATGAACCATACACAAGCACACACCGCCTCCGTACCTTATATAATTCACACAATAACAGGTCTGAGAAGAGCAGTAACCTTCCTGAAGAGTGGGTGTTTGAAATATATGCCTATCTCAGACTGTTTGGTATGGAAAGGGTATTAACACTGTGCATGAGGTACAGAGAATAAAAGAAAACAAAGATAATTAGAATAGCAACACAAGGAAAAATAAATAAAAATAAAAATAAAAAAATCTGTGGACAGTCTCCCAACTTAGTTTTTGAAAGACGAGATTAAAGAGTAACTGAAGAAGATGCCCTTGGGTTGTTTATTGTTTTAGTAGCTTATTCATACAATTCATCCAGCTCTTAGTCATGCCTCTGCCTAACCAATCCTGTCATGTACTTTGAAAAGTAGAACAGTAGAAATTTCTTTCACCTTCCTCCTGGAAACTTATCTCCTGTGATGCCTTAAAAAGCCCTTCAGAGCATCAAGGCTGCTGGTGCCCTGTGATTGCTGCTTATTACACAGAACATGCCTGATTGTTTCACTGTTACTTTGCCCTCAACTCCCCTATTTGTTTACTGCATTCACCTGTTGTCTTTTATATGCCAAGATGACAAAGACTTAGAGGCAGCAACTGCCTTTTTAAATAGATGAGTGCAGAATCTTGCAGAATAAGGCACTACAGACCCCACAATTAACACTGTTTGCAGGGGAGACAGTTGTCCTCATGGCCTCACTGCAGAAAGTCACAGTGACAAAAGGCAGTCAAAACTTCTCCACAATGTTGCATAAAACTGTTGCAGTGAGCAACAGTTGTCATCACTTGGAGTTATCACTCCGAGAAAATATCCTTGGAATATCAAGGATATCTGCAGGAAATCCTGTCATCCACAGGTACTCTTAAGAATAGTCCATAAGCATCATCAAGGGCACCCAGCAGATAAACCAGAACAGTAAGGTGATCAGGAGTAGTCAGCATGGATTCAACGAGGTGAAGTCACATTTGACCAACCTGACAGCCTTCTACAATGAAGTGACTGGCCTGGCAGATGAGGGGAGAGCAGTGGGTACTGTCTACCTGGATTTCAGTAAGGTCTTTGTCAATGTCTCCCATAAGATCGTCATGGAGAAGCTGATGAAGTATAGGCTAGATAGGCAGACAGCAAAGTGGATCAAAAACTGGCTAAACAGCTGAGCCCAGAAGGTGGTGGTCAGTGTCACAAAGTGACGAGCTCAGTTCAGTTGGTGGCTGGTCACCAGGGGCATTACCTGGGGCTCAGTCTTGTGGCCAAATTTGTTTAACTTTTTCACCAATGATCAGGAGAAGGAGATTGGATGCAGCCCATAGCCCAGCTGAAGTGCCTCTATACCAATGCACGCAGCATGGGAAGCAAGTGGGGGAGCTGGAAGCCACAGTGCAATTAGAAAACTATGATGTAATTGCTATCATGGAAATAAGTTGGGACAAATCACACAGCTGGAACATTGGGACAGAGGGCTACAAGCTTTACAGGGGAGACAGGCAGGGAAGGAAGATTGGGGTATTTGCCCTCTATGTTAAGAAATAGATAGGTTATGAAGAGTTACCTCTAAGAAACAGCCAAGAGCAGGTTGAGAGCCTCTGGGTAAAAATTAAGGACTGAATCAACAAAGGACATCTTGTGGTTGGAGTCTACTACAAGCTGCTTGATTAAGAGGAGCCTGTGGATGAGGCCTCTAACTACAAGAAGCATTGTGCTTGCAGGATCTCATCCTCCTGGGGGATTTCAACCACCCAGATGACTGCTGGGAAAGCCACATGGCAGGCAGTAAGTAATCCAGGAGACTCCTGGAGTCCACTGAGGACAACTTCCTGGTCCAGGTATTAGACAAACCAACCAGAGAAGTGTTGCTGGACCTGGTGCTCACCAATGTGGAAGAGCTCATTAAAGAAGCTAAAACTGGAGGAAGCTTGGGTTGCAGCGACCATTCCCTGGTTGAGTTTGTGATCTCAAGGGATATGGGCCTGGCAAAGAGCAAAGTCAGAACCCTGAACTTCAGAAGAGCCAACTTCCAGCTGTTCAGAGAATTAGTGGATGAGATCCCATGGGACATGGTCCTTAGGGACAGAGGATCTGATCAGAGCTGGCAATTCTTTAAGGATATTTTTCTTGGAGCACAAGAGCTCTCTATTCCTATATGTAATAAATCAAGCAGTGAATGTAGGAAACCAGCACAGCTGAATAAGGATCTGCTGGTCAAACTTAGGCAAAAGAATGAAATTCACAGATGGCGGAAACCGGGCCATGTGTCCTGGGAAGAGTACAGAAATGCTGTCCAGATGTGTAAGGATGGGATCAGGAATGACAAGGCACTGACAGAACTAAACTTGGTGAGGGATGCAAAGAATTACAAGAAGGGGTTCTACAGGTACTTCTACAGGTACTTTGGCCACAAAAAAAAAAAAAAAAAAAAAAAAAAAAAAAAGACTAGGGAGAGTGCAACACCTCTGACAAATGAAGATGGAGAACTGGTAACAACAGACATGGAGAAGGTAGCAGTACTTAACAACTTTGTCTCAGTCTCCACTAGTGGTCAAGCTTCCCACATTTCTCAAGTCCCTGGACCTCTAGGTAGAGGCTAGGGGAGCAGAGTTCCTCCCACTGTAAGTGAAGAGCAAGTTCAGTACCTCCTGATGCAACTTAACAACTACAAGTCTATGGGCCCTGATGACATGCACCCCGGGGTCCTGAGGAAACCAGCTGATGTAGTCGCCAAGCCTTTCTCCATCGTATTTGAAAACTCATGGCACTCAGGTGAAGTCCCTGGTAACTGGAAAAAGGGAAACATCACTCCCATTTATAAGTATAGAAAGGAGGACCCAGGGAACTACAGACCAGTGAACCTCACCTATAAGCCTGGCAAGATCACTCAACAGATCCTCCTGGAAGCAATGTTAAGGCGCATCCAGGACAAGAAGGCGATCCAAGACAGCCAGCATGGCTTCACCAAGGTTAAATTGTGCCCAGTCTGTTGGCCTTCTGTGATGGAGTGAGTGCATCAGTTGACAAGGGAAGACTAACTGATGTCATCTACCTGGTCTTCTGTAAGGCCTTTGACACAGTCCCACACAACACACTGATCTCCAAATTGTGAAGATACAGATTTGAAAGGTAGACCATCCAGTGGATAAGGAATTGGCTTGAAGGCTGCACCCAGAGAGTAGTGGTCAATGGTTCTATGTCCAGGTGGAGGCTGGTGACAAGTGGTGTCCCTCGGGGGTTTGTCTTGGAACTGGTGCTTTTCAATATCTTCATCAATGACACAGGTGATGGGACTGAGTGGACCTTCAGCAAGTTTGCAGTTGACACCAAGATGAGTGGTGCAGTTGATACAACAGAAGGAAGAGATACCATCCAAAGGGACATGGAGAGGCTGGAGACATGGGCCCACATAAACCTAGTGAGATTCAAATCCAAGTGCAAGGTGCTGCACTTGGTTGGGGCAATCCCAGACATGAGCACAGACTGGGAAAAGAACTCATTGAGAGCAGCCCTGTGAAGAAGGACCCGGGGGTTCTGGTGAACGAAAGGCTTGACATGAGCCAGCAGTACGTGCTTGCAGCCCAGAAGGCCAACTGTGTCCTGGGCTGCAGAGGGGTGGTGAGCAGGTCAAGAGAGGAGATTGTCCCCCTCTACTCTGCCCTCATGAGGTCCCACCTGGAGTGCTGCATCTAGGTGTGATAAACATTTGAGTCCCAAATAGGATTCTAATTAAAGTATGTAATTTATTAAGCGAATAGAGGCAAGCAAACAGTGCTGGGTATGCCAGGAGTCTCTGCTCCACCAAGACACACACTGTCACATCAGGCGGCTGACTTTTTATACGTCTAACCTAATACATATTCACCACTATTTCTAGAAAAGACAGGGTTATTATAATTAGTTCCCAAAATCTGATCTTGGCCTCGAATGCATGCACATCAGTCTCTGGGGGTCCCTTTGGGGGTCGCTCATGTTGAAGGCTCATAGTCTTCCTCTCAGGCTTTGTCCTTCAGTCGCCCTTCAACTCCCCTCTTCTGCTTATTTGGTGGTCTCTTGGCCGGGTGCCAGAGGGTTTGGGTGGCTCAGCATGGCATGGATCAGCAGTTCTTGTTCCCCCTTATCTATTTACATGCATTGCTGGGCCCCTGATCCCTCCTTCACATGGTTCAAAAGAGCACACTGGTGTTCTTTTTTAGCTTAAAAGTTACATTTCATCATGTAATGCCATCATTGTTCTATACTGACATGGATCAAATGAACACAACTCACAATACTGACACGAATCAAATCAACACATTTCACACAGGTCTGGGGTTCCCAGCACAAGAAGGACATGGACCTGTTAGAGTATGTCCAGGGGAGGGCTACAGAGATGATCAGAGGTCTGGAGCACCTCTCCTAAGAAGAAAGACTGAGAGCTCAGGGTGTTCCGCCTGAAGAAGAGAAGACTTCAGGGAGAGCTCATTGCAGCTTTTCAATACTTAAAGAGTGCTTATACTTAAAAAAAGAGAACAACTCTTTGCTAGGGTAGATAATGATAGGACAAGGGGAATGGTCTTAAACTATAAAAGGATAGATTTAGACTAGATATTAGGAGGAAATTCTTCACTGTAAGGATAGTGAGGCACTGGAACAGCTTGCCAAGATGTAGTGGGTTTTCATGGCAAGGTTTTGGTAGCAGAGGGCTGCATGGTGTGGCCTTTGTGAGAAGAATCCAGAAGCTGCCCCATGTTAGATAAGGGCCAGTTTCAGACACTCCAAAGGGACCCACCAGAGCCAAGCTGATAAGTGCTGTTGTTTGCATCTCTGTGAGAGCAGCTTTAAGCAAGGGGGAGAAAAGCCTGCTGCATTAACAGCAGCTCAGAGAGTGAGAAATGTGAGCACCAGCACTGCAGCCCCCAAGGTGAGTGCAGCAGGAGGGCAGGAGGTGCTCCAGGCATGCAGCAGCAGTTCCCCTGCAGCCTGTGGAGAGGCCCCTGGTGGAGCAGGCTGTCCCCCTGCAGCCCATGGGTCCCACATGGTGCAGATCTGCATGTTGCAGCCCGTGGAGGAGCCCCCAGTGGAGCAGATGGATTAAGCTCTGCTGTAAGCAACACCCTCAGTAAGTTTGCA
This sequence comes from Oxyura jamaicensis, assembly GCF_011077185.1. Classification (NCBI taxonomy): domain Eukaryota; kingdom Metazoa; phylum Chordata; class Aves; order Anseriformes; family Anatidae; genus Oxyura; species Oxyura jamaicensis. The sequence goes on from NC_048926.1 coordinate 72,310,381, forward strand.
GATGATACCAAATTAGGCAGGACTGCTCATCTGCGTGAGGGTGGAAAGGTGCTGTACAGGGCTCTGGGTAGGCTGGACTGATGGGCCAAGCCAAATCACGTCACTCAACAGAGGTAAATATTGACTGCTGCACGTGTGTCATAACAACCCCATATAGGCTTGGGGAAGAGTAGCTGGAAAACTGCCTAGCAGAAAATGACCTGAGGGTGCTCTTGTCAAGCAGTGTGCCTCATTGGACAAGAAGAACAATGGCATCATGGTCTGCATCACAAATAGGTGGCCAGCAGGACTAGCTGCTCTCCTGGACATGCTTGAGAAGTGGGCCCATGTGAACCGAAGGAGGTTCAATGTGTCCAAATGCAAGGTGCTGCACCTGGGTAGGGGCAATTCCAGACAGGAGTATGGACAGGGAGAACTCCTTGAGAGCAGCCCTGTGAAGAAGGAGCCGGGGGTTCTGGTGGGCAAAAACTTTGACATGAGCCAGCAGTGTATGCTTGCAGCCCAGAAGGCCAACAGAAGAGAGGCCAGAAGGTTGAGGGAGGTGATTGTTTCTCTCTGCTCTGCCTTCATGAGGTCCCACCTGGAGTACTGCGTCCAGGTCTGGGGCTCTCAGCACAATGACAGGAAAAGAGAGAATGTTTTTAAACTAAAAGAGGGAAGATTTAGATTCAAGATTAGGAAGAAATTATTCACTCAGAACGCAGTGAGGCAATGGAACAGGTTGCCAAGAGAAGTTGTGGATGCCTCATCCCTGGAAGTGTTCAAGACCCAGTCGGACGAGGCCCCAGACAACCAGATCTAGTGGGTGGCAGCCTTGTCTATGTCAGGGGGTTGGAACTAGATGGTCTTTAAGGTCCTTTCCAAGCCAAACTGTTCTATGATTCTATTAAACAGTTTCAATTTGTGCCAGGGGAGGTTTATAATGGATATTAGGAAGAATTTCTTCATGCAGAGGGTGGTCAAACATTGGAACAGGCTGCCCATGAAAATGGTGGAGTCCCCATCCCTAAAGGTATTTAAGAGACATGTGGATGTGGTACTAAGGGACCTAGTTCAATGATGGGACTCGGTAGGTCAGACAGATGGTCAAACTTGATGGTCTTTAAGGTTTTTTTCAGCCTAGATGATTCCATGATTCTGTAAGTGTAATGTTCTCCACTGCTTAAGGGGGATCAAAAAATATATATTTTTTTGCCACCCATCTGGGAAGCAGCTTGGCAGAAAAGGAAATGGAGGTCCTGGTGGACACCAAGCTGACCACAAGGCAGCACTGTGCCCTTGAAGGAAAGAAGAAAAAAGGTGTCTGGGTTGCATTAGGCAAAGCATTGCAGCAGGTCAAGGGAGGTGTTCCTTCCTTTCTCCTTTGCACCTGGAATGCTGTGTCCAGCAGAGATGCCAACAAAGGGCCATGAAGATGATAAAGGGCCTGAAGCATCTGTCCTAGGAGGAAAGGTTGAGAGAACTGAGGCTTTTCAGCCTAGAGAAGAGAAGTTTCAGGGGTTGGTTTGTATCGATGTATACAAATACCCCAGAGAAGACAGAGCCTGCCTCTTCTCAGTGGTGCCAAGGGACAGGAAAAGAGGCAATGTTCACAAATTGAAAGACAGTATATTCTGTCTGAACGTCATGAAATAGTAATTTACTGTGCAGGGGGCTGAGCATTGGCACAGATTGCCTGGAGATGTGGAGTCTCAAAATCTCTGGAAAAAGCACCTGGGCTTGGTTCTGTGCAATCTGCTCTAGGTGGCCCTGCAGGACCAGATTGCCTTGAGTTCCTTCCAATCCCATCCATTTTGTGATTCTGTGAAGTTGTCCTAAATTAGCATCAAACTTAAGAATGTTCTTGCAGCATAGTTTGAAATTCCATAGGCTTTTTGTAGTGGCTTGAAAGCCCCCCCACGTGTACATACTCCTAATATCCAATCCTGATGGGGCTTTAAGCCATTCCCTCATACCCTGTTAACGATCACTGAGATAATGAGATAGGAGATAAGTGCCTTCCCTTCCTGGTGAGGAAGCTGTAGGCTGCTGTGAGGTCACCCCTCTGACTCATCAAAACTGAACAAACCAAGGGAACTCAGCCACTCCTCCTTAGTGATACACTCTATCAAGTTCATTCACACTCTTTGTTGCCCTCCTCTGGACATAATATGGAATTTTATATCCTCAGATAACCTCAGGAAAAAAAAAAAAAAATGTAGCTGTGAGAAGAGATTGACGAACTCTATTTGACAGGACTTTTTATTCTGTAACTTTTTATTTATTTATTTATTTCTGAGTTTCTATTAAAGAAATCACACATTGAGTTTGCTGGAATAAATGTTTCTTACTGAAGCTTCTCTGGTGCTCCAGCTGTCCTAGCCACTCTGGAAAATATAACGTATACTTTTCAGGAGACAAATCTCTATAAAGTTATGGTGTATGGAAGTGGTGTTGCAGACAAACTTTTTAGTTTGCCTGCCATCTGAGACAATCCCAGCCACTGGGACTTACTTGCTTCAAGGTTCATGGATTGTTAGGCAATACTGTTTCAAAAAAGGAAGTCTTTCCCGGCATGCTTTGACTAGATTGCTTCTGGCAAAGAGCAAGCAGCAGACAAAAAATACATTATATAAGGTAAACCCATATTGACATGGTGGCCTTCATCTCCAACTGTGTCTACAAATTTACGTAGAAGAAAAAAAAAAAAAAAAAAAAAAAAAGTCATGAAAAATATAACTCTCTGGTTGGATTTAGGCTTGCTTAATATTGAAGAAGCTGTGTGAGAGAACTAAGGCAATTTATGAAATCACAAAACTCTTAGACCGCCTACAAACAAATAGAACCCAACCCCCCTTTTCCTTTGGCAGTTTTGCCAATTGAAGTAGCTGGTGATTATTGCAGAGTTTAAGATGAGTATGCTGAAAGGAAGAATCTCTTCAGGCTGCAATGAAAAAGATCTCAGACAAATTTCTCTGTTTCTTTTTCATCTCTAGGTGATTATTTTCGCTTAATGGTACTCTAGGGACAGACTTACAAAATTTCAAAATGCAGATCCCTTTTGGCATCAAAAGCTGTGGCTGTTTCCATCAGTGTCTGGGCATAGCCGCAGGTGGGTGGTGGGCTGGCTGAAGGTTGTCTCTTGAGCTTGCTTTGGAAGCTAGCCATGGGCAAACAGCAACAGGTCACCTGTCAAATTAAACAATTAAATCAATTCATGTCGCTGGGCAGTAATAAGCAGCAAGACGGCGAAGAAGGGGCTATGGAGGGTTGTTTCTTCTCCTTGCTCGCAAAGAGATGGGTAACTACAGCTAAACTCGTCCCGCTGCTGTCTCGACCACGAGGGGTGACGGCCATGTTCTTCACCTGCCTGCGCTGCGGTGGGGCCGGGGGGGTCCCGGGCATGGCGAGGTGCCCTGTGCCGTAGGGCAGGCCGTTTGGCAGAAGGTGTGTGGCAGAAGGGAAGGGAGAGAAGCCACCGCCATGAGGAGGCCGGGCCGGCAGCTCCGCGGCAGGGAGCTCGCTCCGCCCTGCGCCGTGACCGCGGGGCTTTCTGTCGGCAGCAGGCCGGTTTATAAGGCGGGCGAGACCCGCACTTTTTTTTTTTTTTTTTTTTTTTTTTTTTTAAATCTCTCGGCTCTGCGCCTTCGTGCGACCCGGCCCCGGCTGGGATAGTGCTGGGGGCCCGCCCGAGGAGCGGCGGCGGTGGCAGGTAACGAAGGAGCGGGGCCGGGGGTTCTTCTCCAGCGCCGCGGTCCCTCGCGGCCGGCTCTTGACAGGAGCTTTCGGCTAGCTTGCTACCGTAGCTTCCCCTTACAAGTACGCTCTCCCTGACGGCTCTGCGGAGAAGTTGCTCGTCGCCCCCGGTTTTTCTTTCCAGGTCTCCCTCGGGAGAAGCCTTAGAGCCGGTAGGTTTCGAAGCAGGCCTTGCAGCGTCTTGCGGACCCCCAGAGGAAACTTTGGTCTGTTGTCGTGTTGTCCATCTCCCCCCCCGCCCCGCCCCCCTCCTCCCCCCGTGCCCTCCGCCGGGCTGCGGCCGCTCTCTGACGGTGACCGCAGAAAAAGCACCTCAGAGCGAGACATAGCGCTTGGGAAGACAACAGGCACGGTGGCAGGGAAAAGGTGCTGGCTGGACCCCTCCAAAATCTGTTTGTGCACACTGAAGACTGAAAGCGAGAAGAGCGGGGTGAGGAGATCCTGGTCGCCCTTTGGCTACCTGGCAAGCAGAAGTGCACAGACTGGGACTTTTTCAGGACCCGGTGCAGGCTGGGGTCCTGAAACCGGGCAGACTTGGTCCTTGCAAAACCGGTGGCGCTCAGGGAGGGGGGTGGCTGTGTCATAGTGGTGATTTTTCAGTCAAAAGTAATTTCCACCAGTGATAAATTCCCAGGGTGTTTACAACACAGTGCAGGAAATCACAGTTTTTGTTATACTGACCAAGAGAATTTCCAAAGTTAGGATGGGTATGAGAATCACAAATACAGGTTTATGCTCTTTCACTATCTAAGCCCATCTTTTCCAAAGAAGAGAACTGATGCCTTCATTTTACTGGAATGATTTTCGATTCCCTGAAGACTACTGAGAAAGCTCACATGTGATTCTAAGAGTGCTGAAACGCACTGAGAAAACCTTGAAAAAAGAAGGAATACCTTGCAATAGCCTTTGTTTTATAGCACTCCTTTGCTAAGAGAAAATGTTTGTTTGTATATTTGTATATTTGTTTCAACATTGAGCCTTTTGCCCCCTTAACTTTGTTAACTGTTAACTGTTACCTGTAACAATACACTGCCAGAGTTTCTCCTAGTAATTAAGTGCTACTTACAAATCCAGTAAGCAAGGTGTACAGGAAAAAAGTGCTAAAACTTAGTTTTAGTGGCTTTTCCCACTCTGATGGCAGCAGTACCTTTATCAGAATAGGGCTCTGGGTTATCATTACTTTATATCTGCCAGCCAGACCTTGGTATAGGACCCAAGACAAACACACAATACTGCCTCGCCACTCCATTGCTTTTGAAAATCAGTTTTCATTCTGAAAGGTTCTTTGTGCTACTTCATCTGAGAACAGTCTCCAGGACAACTTTGCTCTTTGAAAAAAAAAAGAATCTCTTTCCAGACAGAAGGAGTGTTCCTGGAATATGATTTGCACAAGAACACCAGGAATTTGTGAATAATCTGACAGACCAGCCTGTGATTTGCTGTCATAAACTCGGTTGCACAGTTCATCATTCATTGAACAGCCAGCTTGGCACAAGGTTATCTCCACAGCTGACAAGCAGCTGTATCACTCCTGAGATCTCAGTAACATAAGCAGTTTTTCCTGGCATCACAGACAATTAACACTGAGGAATGTATAGGCCCAATTTGTTTAGCATCTATCTGTGATAGATTGTCAAGTGAGTAAATATTTTATGGATTTTGCTTGAACAGTATTCTTTCACTTCAACTACTTAACTAGTTGTAAGTGTTGTGGGTGTTTTTGTTGTTGTTGTTTGTTTTTTGGAATGAGGTGTACCCTTCCAGGTGGGGCATATGCATTTCCATTGAGCCAGTGTCACTCTAGGTCTTAGAGAAGCCTAGCTACACTTTGTTCCCACAATGGCAGTTTTGGGATGACACAGCTGTGAGCACATTATCCTGCAATGAATGGATTCTCTGGGTGAAGTCATGGTTATTTCACCTAGCATTCAATAATGTATTCTGCTTTATATCGTTCCACTTACAAATCTGTAACACTTCCTTTTCATTGTTTCGGGCTTTTCCCAGACCAGGTTCATACAACATCCTGGGAACACATGCTGCCTGACTTGTAGTCATATCTTCCTCACCATGAAGTCAAGAGATGCTTAAAGATGAATCTTAATCAGTTTTCATCTGGGCATGCGTACGTCTACGTATGTGTAGTACTTAATAGCAGCAGTGGGTTGTTGTTGGTGGAAATAGTCTCTTACAAATGATTTTTTCCTTCCAATGCTATATTCTGCATCCTGTCTGTGTTTAGGTACTTGCATCATCCCATCATAACAGGATGCAAGCACATCACAGTCTGTTTTGCATTTTTTCTAACAGCAATTCTGTATAAGTGTGGATGGGGAAAATGAGGTGTGGATGCTTTTTCTAGCTTCCGCAGATCTCAGTTTATAAGATGTTAAAAAGGTGCTTAGAAATTGAGCTTTAAATGACCCCACAGGAAGGCTATGGCAAAATGGGGTCTTCAAGTGCAAAATCTACTCCAAACATTGAAATTCTGTTGGTTTAGGCTATTCTTACTCTAATGCCTCTTACATTAATTGTCCAGGTAAAGCCTATGGAGACAACACATTTAAGCAGGTGGTAATATTTGGCCAGATATCAGAAAAACAGCTTAGCATTGACCATTCACCTTAGAAGAATTTCTACAGATGAAAAGACTTCTGTAAGTGCTACATACCATCACTTAGGTGACATAAGCAGGTAGGTATCAGAAGAGTCTTAGATAAACATGAAAGAAATGTAAAATTGCCAATGACTTACAGATACGTAAAAAATAAGGGAGAGCACATAATAATTCCAGAATGTGTGCTATCTAAAAGTGATTTCTGTTTAATTTGTTTCTGGACACCTAAATGCATCAATTTATTGGATACTTTATAGAAGACTTAATAATAATCTTGAATGTTTTACATGTCAAAAATGTACATTGTAGAATAGTGAATTGCACATCAACAAAAGCTGAGATAGACAATACTGAATCATGTACTTTCAGTACAATAGAATGAATCCTTAAAGTAAGTTGAGTGCAATTACTTTAAAAAGTGTTTTATCAAGAAAAATGTAAAAAAAAAAAAAAAGAAAGAAAAAATGTTCGTACCACAGTGGTGTCCCCATTCTCACCAGTGATCAGCACTGGGATGTCTTCTCCCCTGAGAATAGACAGACAAGTTCTGGCCCTCTTTGGTCCCCCTTAATTTCTCAGGATAGGATTTTGGTCATATGTAGATAATGATCAGTCTTTGTGTTGACCATAAGCCCAGAAATTAATGAATGCCATCAAACTGCTTCATCACATGCATTTGTGTATTTTTTTTTTTCCCTGAAATTCCAAATATTGTGTGGTATATTATAAAATACTTGCTGCATATGACCTTTATTACACCACATCAACAAATAATGACTATATCAATAATAGTTGAGTATTCTAATAACACACGGTAAGTGTGAAGCCTCTGAGCTAACTGTTTGCCTTGTGGCTGACAAACCACAGCTGAACAAGCACACCTCTGCCTGTGGAGCATGTTGCTGTGGAGTGAAACAAACTGCATGCCAGGGGGTATCAGAGATGAAAGTCTCATGTGTATGTACTTCAATTAACTTTTTTTATTTATTGTCTTTTTAGAACAAACTGTTGATACTTTTCTTTGATTTTAGAAATCAAAGTAAAACTCCAATATTGAAGAAAACCAGAATGAAGTTGCTTCTATTCAGTTATTCAGCAAAATATTACTAGTGCTTTCAATGGTAAATAGCAGTGCATATATTCATTTCCTTTGCAGTTAAGCCAATTAAACACTTTTATTTCTCTAGTAATACCTTGTAAATAAACATGTAGTTTTCATGTCCATGTCTATTCTTGTCTTGGAGTTATAGTGCTCTGCTAATTGTTAAATACTGATTTTTATTTTGGCTCTGAAGATTTTCCCTCCACATAGATAAACAATCACATAAATAAAAGCAATTGTTGTTGTTTGTTTTCATGTATGTGGGTGTATATTCATATTTACATATTTCATTATTTACATCACATTGAACTCATAATTTTTTCAAGTAAAACCTTCAAATTTTCTTTGATGCTATGAAATATTTTTCTTTTAGAGCTGATACTTTGTGCCCAGGCAGTGAACACCTCTCAGCCTGATCCTTGTGACAAATGCAATAGCCCCTGCATCACTTTTATGCCATTTCACTCAAACCAGTATGTTTTCCAAGCAGCATAAGGAAGGTAGCATGCTTCCCCAAATATTACCACTTTTATAAAAGACATTAATATTTATCTTCCAACTATTTAATGGTTACCTCTTAGATAAACAAACAGTGCTTGTGCTTTTCTTATTTAATTGTACCTTGGAATTTGTTTTTTCTCACTAATTTCTAGAAGTTTAGCACTGTCTAAGAAAAAGTGAATGTGACACAGTAACATCAGTGAAAAATGTGCTGCAGGGCTCATTCAGTTCTTGCTTCCATGGATGCAGATCAGGAGCGGTACAAGTGCAGCAGAGCCACTTGGGTATAGTAAGTATAAAGCCATCACAGTGTGGATAATTAGACTTTTTTTTTGCAGCCTGTTTGTCAGGCAGTGACAGAAGCAAGAGCAGTCTGAAAAATAAAAAGTGACACCTGTTTATTAAGCATCCACAAATATTTTAAGTGTAGCCAAATATTTTTTAAAAATTTTAGCGCATTTCTTGAAGTTTAGGAGAAAAGACTACATTTTTTTTTTTTTTTTTTTTTTTTATTCTTTTTTTTTTTTTTTCCGGGGTAGTGGTGTAATTACAGGAGCAAATTAAAAAGCTGACCCCCCCCCCCCCTTTTTTTTGAGAGACAAGTGCCATGAATGAGTCTGTGGAGCTGCCAACAGATGGGAATTCCCTGACCAGAGCTGTCTACCAGAGCCGACTGCACCTCACCAGGCTGTTACTGGAAGGTGGGGCCTACATCAACGAAAGCAATGACAGAGGTGAAACCCCTCTAATGACTGCTTGTAAGACAAAACATGTGGATGCCCAAAGTGTCAGCAAGGCAAAGATGGTTAAATATCTACTGGAAAACAAGGCAGATCCAAACATACAGGACAAATCTGGAAAGACAGCTTTGATGCATGCTTGTTTAGAAAAAGCAGGGCCTGAGGTGGTCTCTCTGCTACTGAAAAGCAGAGCTGACCCAAGCCTACAAGATCACTCTAACAACTCTGCACTGGGGTATGCAATAAACTCTGAAGACAAAGAAACCGTGGAAGTTCTTCTCAATGCATGCAAAGCAAGAAGAAAAGAAGTAATCATAATCACAACAGACAAGTCTCCATCAGGAAGGCAAACAACAAAACAATACTTAAACGTGCCTCCTGTGGACCTCAGTGAGCATTGTTCCCCAGCTGCCTGCACATCCCCATCCGAAATAGAACTGAAAACATCTTCACCTGCACTTTCAAGCTCAAATGAAACTAAGAGTACACTCTTCAGCTTTAAGGATCTGGACCATCCCAAAAGCACAGACAACCCATCTCATTCAGTTTCACTGAGAAATTCCAGTTCAACAAACGCAATTTCCAAGCTGGCACAAGTGCAGCAGCTGCATTCCAAACCTTGGATAAAGAGCTCTCTGCTGTTTCACCAGAGTAAAATTGCTTCTTTACATGGAGAGATTCAGGATGTAACTCCAGAAGAGCTCTCTTTGAAAATCAATGGCCTTGCCTTATCAAAGAGGTTCGTTACCAGACACCAAAGTATTGACATAAAAGACGCTGCTCATTTTCTGAAAGCTATTGATCAAACTGAATTGAAGAAATCATCATATGATGAGTTAAACTCTCAGACTCTTTATGGTGATGAGAAGCTTTTCTCCAGTGGGATTCCTGTAGGTGAGGATTCCAGTTTAGGACAGATCAGCTTAATTTCAGACCTGAGCAGTATTTTCCTGAAAAGAAATTTAGGAGCAAATCATTACAGCTCTGATTCTCAGTTAACTACTAGTCTACATCCTGCTGCTGCAGAAGACGCTAAGTCAGTAATAGGAAAGAAAAAGATCATCTCTGCATCTCACTCTTTGTTATCAAGTTCTAGAGAACTATTTGAGAGCATGCCTCCTCTTCCTCTGAGCAGAAGAATTCAAACTGTTCTAGAACGACGGGGTTCAGGGGCTTTATTATTGGATCACTTTGCTCAGACAAGACCAAGTTTTCTTCCACCGCTGAATATGAAACCTCACCCCCCCAGTTCCAGATATTAGCTTCCTAAATAAGGTTTCTGGGGTGATTTCTTATGGACAAAAACACTTACTACCAGCAGTAGCTGCTTCCTCCAGGGAGATCAAAAGTAAAAAAACGCTACTAAGGAGGCAGTCATTGCAAACTGAGAGGATAAGGCAATTACTGAATTTTTAACAGGAGAAATGAAGGTTTATAAAATGCTTACAATATGTACGTAATTGCTTAACTATTTAACTGTTACACTTCTGAAAAGTTAGCAGGTCTGCAACAAAAGACTTTCTGCCTTGGAGTGAGTTAAATATCTTAGATACTACATACAAAGGTAGGCTTAACTACCTGTCTAAGTGATCCTGTTTTCTGTAAATGGAGGACTATTTATTATATTGTTTTTCAGAATATTTTCAACTTCAGCATTGAAACCTTACCCACAACAGGCTGAATCTACAAAGGATGTTAGGTGCTGCAGTTCTCATTTTTGGGTTGGAAATACTATCCCTGCAAGGTTTCCCCAAATACATAGACTCTTTCCCTACCAAAAATGTTGTACAAGTGGATTTTGGGAACTTAAAGCATTTGGCTGTGATGCTGGACATCAGGGTGTGGCTCTGGCCAAGCTGTGTGGTATCCATAGACCCCGGACACTAACAGTGTCATGCCTGTGCTACAAGCTTGGACTGCCAGCAACATCTTCTGGCTCCAGTGGCTTCACTGTATGTTAACAGGCAATACAAAGACTAGGCAAAAACTCAGAGTGCTGTTGCATATGTAGCTTCACCCAGGAAATTCCAGACAAAGACTGGGAGCCTGTTGGAGGTGTCTTGCTGCCCATCAGGAGTCAGCAACACTGACCCTGAGAGCTGGACTTCAGTGCATGACATGCGGCTGTGATCCAGCATGGAGCCATGAAGGAGTTCTCTCTCGTCTGGTGTAAAACGACCAAACCCTGCTTGCAGCCTCAGATAGGTATGTCAATCAATTTGGGTGTATCAAGCTACTTGAGTGCTGGAATTTGCTCATTTTAATCAACTAACTATATTCTGTCTAGAAACAACACTGGGGGTGGGGGGTGGGGGAGAAGGAAGAGTCTGCATCAGAACTGGGTTCTGTTACTTTCTGCAGTTCCAGACTCTCAACAAACTGATCTCCAGAACGCACAGCATCTCCTTCTCCCCAGTCACAGGCCCAGGTGTCTTTTCAAGACAGGATACAGATGGTTGGAGACAGATTTTTTTTCTTGGTCTGTGCTTATACGCACACATGCCTGGGACAAGCTCTGTCTTGCTGCTCAGACATTCCTTAAGAAATCCGTCCAGCAGCTTGGATACTTGCCTGGGCTTTCAAAGTCCTCATTTTACCTAATTTGAAGCAAAAGCCTGAATTTGTTACAAACCAGAAACATACTTTTGTCTCCAAGGTATTGCATGTATCTCTGTTTTTAAGTATCTGCATCTAAAAGTTGTTTTTCCTTCCCATCTAGAGTTTTGTGGGTCCAAATATCTCACTTGTCTTTGTGCATATTCTGTAGATGCTTGATTTCTGGTATCACATGTAGCATAACTTGTCTTCTAAAGATTGAGAAATATTTAATGTACTGTTTTGCCAAAATTTACAAATATATATATATATATAGTATTGGTGTCTGTTTAATGTGAATTTCTGTGTAATGAAATGACATATTATTTTCTGAAAATAGTCAGTGGGTATTATCTACCTTCTTGCCACTTCAGTCAAAATTCACTCTGTCTGTGATGTCGCCTAAAAACTAAGTGTAATGTCGTTTAGTTTTGTTCTTAGTACAAGACAATTTCAAGTAAGATGGCAAATATATTGTCTCTGTAAGAACTTGTGGATGTGAAAATATAAAAATGTCCTAAAGTTCATAATGTACATATTTTGAAGAAGGAAGCATGGATTATAGCTCTACTCTTACATCACTCCATGTAAAGTGCTGGTCTGAAACTACAAATTTAAATCCTAAAATCAATTTTGCAACACCAAATCCTTCAGACATCTAGATTCTAGGGAATAAGCAAACATGCAAATCTGTATCTCTATTGTCAAAATTAATTATTCTACACAATATACAGGTCTTGAAAGTCAGCATGTCCTTTGCTGTCCTTTCCTTACAGCTCTTCTAACCTGGGATGCATAGCAGTGGTGACAGCAGAGGAGCCCCAGAGTAATTGCAAAATGCTACATTTTACTTCATCAGTTATGATTGTCACACTTGTTTAGTTTCTTACCTATCAGGAGTAACAACTTCAAATTTGATGGCAACTGGGGTATTTTAAAATTTATTTATTCATTGGTTAGTTAGAGAAGGACTATTCATCTATTGGAAGATATTGGAAGACTTGCTCATTTATGGACTGTATGGCCAACCCTAGTCTCTGCACATAAGCAACAAGTGTTCTCTGGGTTTCAAACAAACAAAACACCACCACCAACGAACCAACCAACCAACCACCCAACAACCCCCCCCCCAAAAAAAAAACAAACCAAACCAAACCAGCCAGCCAAAAAACAAAACAAAAACAAATGAACAACAACAAAAACGAAACCACACAAACCCTAAAACCCAGGTGAGTTTGCAGAGCTAAGCATTCAGACCTGAGAAGTTACATATCTCTTACACTTCACGTAGTAACAGCTACTAGCTGCTGGAGGAGGTGGTGAAGCTGAAGGAGCCTTTGGTTCCATTCAGGTTCAGTCTGTAAAACAGCACTGTACTTCAGCAGATGCTATTGGATCAATCTCAGCATGTATATGGTAGATACAAAGATTACATGCAAAGTTTGTTAGAAACCAGATTTCTGCTGTGTCAGTGTTATGTGTGTGGGGTTACTGCTTCCTGAATAGAAAGAATAATTTTTTACAAGTTACTCAGATGACAGAAGGAAATGCTACATGTCTTGAGAAGTGAAGTCTTTTTGTTGTGTTGTCAGTACTTTGTGCCTAACTTTAATGCAGAAGTAATGTGGAAAGTTAACATCAGTGTTTACTGTTGCATCAGTGTTACAAGTGATCTTAGATGGAAAAGCATTCCAGTTGTGTTGACTTGCTGTTGTTCTGATGCATCAGTAAAAGTTATTTTTTTCCTCCATTCAAAGAACACGGAAATAGGCATCCATTTATTTGCCATTTAGGAGAGGCTGAGTCACTGCCAAAGGTACCCACTTTCAAGTGTTTCGCAGACTGTCTCTATACTGGAAAACTGGAACAGTTGATTAGATTTAATCAAGCATAGCTGAATTCGTACAAAATAATGTGTGAGAGAGCCTCTATCAGTAGCTTTTTTAAATGTTTAGTTTCAGTAAGGATACACTTCTGCCGTTTTTGAAGTCTTAATTCTAGTTGTTTTCCAGTTGTCCTTAAAGTCTCTTAAGCAAAGAATGGGAAACAAGACCTGATTTCTAATGTTAAATTCCCCCAAAAGCTTCAAAGTTTAAACACAACAAAAGACCTTTCAGGTGTTCTTTATCTATCTCAATAAAGAAAACATCACAAGCTGAAACTTCTTCCTTTCCCATTTTCCTTCAAGAACCATTGCTTCCCACGCCATGGGGAATGGCTTATTTCACACACCTGACAATGAAAAATCAGTGAAGCTCATCCACTCTAACTTCTAAAAAGATTAATGGTATAAATCCTTAAACATTCCTATACTAAACTATTTTTAAAAATTGAAGCAATACTCTGTGAGTAAGCATTCCTGTCAATGTAAATTACAGCTTTCAGGAATATACACTAGGTATAAGATTATTGTTTTTGAACCTCTGTGATATATTTTTGCAGACCATCTAAGAAATTAGAAAGGTGAAAATAATCTTTTTTATCTTTGGTTTTCATTTTGTCTGGCAAATACTGTGAAACCATAGAATGTATCTTCTAGATAAATACTGGTGGCCTCATAGAAACACTGATCATTTAAAAAAAAAATTCATCCAACTTCTGTATTTTATAGTTTCATTCATTAAATACAAGAACAGTAAGTCACTACATGAAAATACTACAAAAACAAAACAAAACAAAAAAGTGTTCAAAGTTGTATTTAAGGTTATGTGTTCACAGAGTCACTCAGAATCACAGAATCATCTAGGTTGGAAGAGACCTCCAATATCACCAAGTCCAATCTGTGACCTAACAATAACAAGTCCTTCACTAAACTGTATCACTAAGCTCTACACCTAAGTATCTTTTAAAGACCTCCAGGGATGGTGACTCAAACACTTCCCTGGGCAGCGTATTCCAACCCTTTCAGTAAAGAAGTTCTTCCTAATATCCAACCTAAACCTCCCCTGGCGCAACTTTAGCCCATTCCCTCTTGTTCTGTCATCAGGCACATGGGAGAATAGACCAACCCTCACCTCACTATAGCCTCCTTTTAGGTACCTGTAGAGCGCAATAAGGTCACCCCTGAGCTTCCTCTTCTCCAGGCTGAGCAACCCCAGCTCCCTCAGCCGCTCCTCATAAGACTTGTTCTCCAGATCCCTCACCAGCTTCTCTGGACTTGTTAGAAATACAGCTTTGCAAATATCCTTCCCTGATTCTTTTTGTTTATTTTCGCAGTAAGGAGAAAGTCATTTGGAGGAATTGTTCCCACTTGCTTTTTGTCTTTTTACAATTGTGAAAAAGAATGAAACTCTTCCAAGAGTGTTTGATGCAGCTACACAAGAAAAATAGTAAACTAAAAGCCATTAAAGTTCAGTCTTTTTTCCTCATCAGTCCTTAGTAAGACTTTCATCTTACTGCATGTCATGTAATACAACTGATCAACTTTCCAACTACTTTTTTCTAAAATCAGATATTTATAATAAAATGAATTCTTTTATTAATGAACCATTACTTCATTAGCTTACTATTTTATTCATGTAACAAGAAAAAGGCTTGTTATAGAAAGGTTAATGTTAGTCACAAGTAACGATCCTACTAAAAACATTCAAACTGTTCTCATAAGAGGCACAAGCTTTTTTCACTTTCAATTTAAAACTCAAGAGTTTGAAGGAAGAATACTTGTAAAATATTTCCCACTGTTTGTCAGCATAGTATTTTCTCCTTCAACTTTAAAGTTTTACTAGCACCACAATACCTTCAAAACTATCAGTTTTGATATGGAGGCCTCTTATGACAACTCTTTTTCTAGAGTAAAAGGGATAAAATGCCATTTTTTATGACTAATTGCTTGGATAAAATTCCCCAGCTATGAATCCTTTTAAAAAAGATGGCAGGTCTTACATTCCCTCAGAGAAATTAACCTCATTTTAAATTCTGTAACACCCAACATTCCTGTTCTTCAAAGTATACATGTCATCTGAGAAAGCTGTCTGCCTGGACAATGTCTGTAGCTGAAAGAGACCACATCTCCTACGAATATCCTTAGTTCTAGCATTTTACACAACCAAAACATAAGCTTGCTTGTTTATGGTTACACAAAATAGACAACAAAACCTGAGGACGTTGACTAGGGACTCAATCACTCTACTGATACAAACATTTGAGTAACTTTGTGCAAAGTCTTCATTTAAACACATTCCTTGCACAGATCTGTTAAAATGCAACAAAGAAGAAAGTTTGTAAGAACTGAACTATAGGAATTACAAAAAATTACTTAAAACTAATTTTGCACCTGTATTAGCTCTCTATGCTAATATTTACTATGTAGTAGGTGAAAAGTGCCATTATATGATTAAAAAAAAAAAAAAAAAAAAAGTATCCTGAAAGGAATGCCTGGACGTTCATCCCCAAGTCAGGGCTTAGTCCACTTGTATTGCTCCCTTGTTCCTCTGGAGTACTAAACACGATCAGTGAGTGCTGTAATAAGCAGAAACAGAAGGAAAAATTTAGACAGTATTTAATTCACTTAAGCTGGGATGGTGATAACATTTCAACACTTAAGAAAGTATCAGAGGACTCTGAGAATCTGCATGAAGTCAGAATTACTGTTTTAAATATAACCACGAAGATAGTACCTTCTGTAGTGCAAGGCTCTGTCTAGCACCACTCTGTAGATCTAAGATTAATTCAGGGGTTTGGGCCCAAGTAGGAAAAAAGTGACTATGTTCAGCCAGGTTTAAGTGCTGTTTAAAAACACACACTACAATCTCAGACTGAAGAGTGATTTTTTAAAAAAATTGCATACAGTCCAGGTTATTCCCAAATTTCTGAACTCCAGATGCAGCTGCATGTTGATGGACTGTACTTAATTCCTGTATTTTTTTTTTCCCCTGAAGGCATCAGTTAGCAATTTGAACACTTCTACAAGCTGACAAAAATGGCATGGGTTACAGTCTTCTCTCTGAAGAAGTTAATCCATTTTAAAATAAAAACTTGACCTGAACGTACATTTTAAAAACACAATAACTGGAACACCTTTTAAAAATATATATTTTAATTCTGCTTGGACAGATCCCCACTGATATTACAAATTTGCAGATGCAATTTTTATGTTACAACAATGACAGGAATGGCAACTGGGTGTCAAAGGCAACAGCTCTAATGATACAAGGATCACTGAAAAATTCACGGGAACAAAACCAAAATATAAGGATATTTAAAAACAAGTTTATTTGCCTTGAAAATTCAGATGTCCAAAATTCAGAAGATG
The DNA here is from genome assembly GCF_011077185.1 of Oxyura jamaicensis. Lineage (NCBI taxonomy): Eukaryota > Metazoa > Chordata > Aves > Anseriformes > Anatidae > Oxyura > Oxyura jamaicensis. The sequence goes on from NC_048926.1 coordinate 72,326,922, forward strand.
ATAAGAGTAGCATACTTTCAATTTTACTGGAAGCGCAATAAAAATGTTATTTTTTATTGTGGATTTCAATGAATAAGCTTTGCTACAGCAGTGTAAGATGTCATTATACCCAGCATCCTATTGCACCAATCTGCCAGAAGTTACTGCTCCTGCAGAACAACTGGCAGAAGGGAATGTGGACCTTGCTGCCCTACTGCAATTAGGAGTAACTGCAGTATGTAGTGAGTATTTTCTTCATCTGCACTGAAAGGGTAATAATGCAATAATTACAATGATCTGCAGGAAAAAAAAAGCCAAGTCAGGAGTTACAGCATCCAGAAGAAAGTATTCCCATCTTACTTCACTGCGAAGACAGTTGTTGGAGCTCAACTATCAAAGGCCTAGAAGAGAGGCAAAGAAGTAGAGACTCATACAACACTCTGGCTTGAATTTTATTTAGGAGCCCTCACTTTTGCACATAGGGCCATACAAGATTTGTACATAAAACTCTTGGTAAAACTGTCAGTAAATACAGCAAACTAATAGATAGATGATAAACCTACGCATTAGGCAATCACATTGCATAAACATACAGGTCTATGTTATGCAACAAAAGACAGAGTAAAGAATAGCCTACAACCATCAAAACGCAGCAACAAAAAATCTATCAATATTACTTTTCAATTATAACGTCAAGATATGTAATATTGTTTCATGGTAGAAAACAACTTTTAATTAACAAAAGTTTATGAAAAATGTTTCTTTAAAACAAGTGCCCCAACACTTCCTAATATTATTTCATTAGTAGTTTTACCCTTATTAAAATAAATATTATCTGAAAATCAAAATACATTTTAAAATAAATTGAAAGAAATTTTAGAGGAATATGGAAATTTAAGGAAAAGCTCCCCTGAATTTGTATGTAGTGTAGGATGCATTTCATAATACTCTAGTAGCCTCTTCAAAACCCTTTCAAAATCAAAGTAAAACAAAACAAAACAAAAACAACAACAAAAAAATGAAAAACAGATCAAGCATTTTTAACCTCACAACACTGTTATTTCTAGAGTTTTGCTTAAAGAGAAAAAGAAAGGAAGGAAAAGAAGGGACTATTTTGTCACCAAATTATTCAATGAGGTACAAAAGCTTTCTCTGTAATTCACTGTCTTTGTCTTCTTAATCTGTAACAGAAACTCCTGATGGTGGGTTGCAGAAGTGGAGGTTTATGTTAACCTGATTTGCAAAAGGGGACTCAGAAGGTTCACATAACTTCCTGCAGCTATTGCACAATCCCTATTGATAGAAAAAAGATAACATGTACCAGGTGCTGGAATCAAATTCTTCTGTCTCCAAGCTGCACAATACAAATCACAGTCAATAACATTAAATAGGGTTTATCGGAAAGTTAAATGCAAAATAAATTTGAGATAACATTAGCAAATGGCTTAATCACAGACAGCTGACTGATAAATAAAAAGTAAAAGGTTTTAATCTATCTTGAAGAAAAAGAGAGTTGTGTTGTTGTTTTTTTTTTCAGTTAGAGTAGGCCAAAACTGTATAATTCAACTATTTTAAAGATTTTTCTTTGATTCCACAGTACATTCGAAAAATACAAACCTCAGAAAACTAGCTTCTGTTTTGCTTTAGTCATTATACACATTGCTTCTGAATTTCATTGAGTAGTTATGGAGGATTAACGATGTCACCTCTCTGCTGTGACATTATATTATCTATTTAGTATGTTCCACCAAATTCACAGAAAAATATACGGCTTGAGCTACATTTGCAGTAAATTAGAAACGTTTTATTAATCAATTAACTCACCTGGATATCCAGAACAATACCTAATCCATTAAAGTCAACCGGGTTTGTCATGTAACAAGGACAAGTATGTCTAAAAACTTGGCTGAAAGATAACAGACATTAAGTAACACTGCTGGAGAAAAAAAAAAAAATCCACAAGCAGAAGGCAAAACTCCTAAAGAAAGTTTTAAGGACAAGGAATAGATCATTTGCAGAAGAAAAAAGGAGACATCAACAGCTAGAACGACACAGAACCTTCATACATACCTGTTTCCAACAGAATAAATAACTGGCTTTCATCTCATCTTTACTGTCTTATTGCTAGCCCCACAGTTAACACATCTGATATTACAAGGAGAGCATTTGCAGGAAGAGTAGCATTGGAACAGAGAAACAAATTCAAATTAATTTATTTTTGTGCAAGTCAGACCAGGACCCTTCCATTTGCAGGAAACTAACAGTGATACATGGATAAAAAAAGAAAACAGAGAGAAATTCAGATATATACGATAATCCATACAGAATAATCAACTTCAGAATATTGTCAAACCGTTCTGTCACTGCATGAATGCTTCACAGAATTAACTCCAGCACTTTAATCTACTTTCACGTCTTGTTACCTTAATTGATTTTTCTGTTAACCAGAGTGTGTCCTCATTTAATTGCATCTGACTATCTCTGTGTATTCATATCCACAATACGTCAGTGATATTTCTTCTACAATGCCCGTACGCTTAAAAATACTTCTGGCAATTGTTGATAATGTTTTTTACTTAATAGTTTAATCAGTTTTAACAACTCCTTATACTTCAGGTATTAAAAAACCTGAACTATACTATTTCCTGCTAGCTTGCTGTAGGTACTGTAGACTCAAAGCAACATCCAGAACTTTGGTTAATGGGAGCTTTGGTCAGTCACACGTCCTGTTCTCTCTGAAAAGGAGTAAGGTGAAAAGGTCATTATCCAAAGAAGGGTAGTACATGATCAGATCTGCTTTCATGCCTGTTCAGGTAATAGTTTCTGAAACCTGGGTTAGTCAAAATGATCTGCATTAGAAAAGGGTCTTTATTTATTTACATTGTTATGGCAAGTAAGGAAACAGTTAATGCCTCTTCTTCCACTGCAGTAGCAAAGTGTGCCCACGAAGCTAATAGAAACAGATGCTATAAAGAACAGAGAGGATAAATCTGTTGAAACCTGCTCATGTTGGCATAATTAACTAAACAATACATCTTTTCTCCCAATTCATTAAAAGGAATCACACTGCCAAAGTTGACCTTTTGGTGGTTACTGCCATTCATTTAAAAAAATGCAGATGGAAGAGAGGCAAAAAAATGCTAAAATTAGGCCTTTTCCTGCAGATGACAAACAGGGTTGCAAAGAGTTTAGGTTTTTTGAATGGAAAAGTTTAACTTCTGAAAATTTTTGAAATTGCATTCTGTGAGTCAAAAATACGTCCAATTCAGGGGAATGTAGAAAATAACTGTACAATCACAGAAGTGTACAATTTTTGTGGTAAGCACCAATTACGGTACAGCTATTTTACTCTTAAAGCCTCTGGCTTTCAAGACTACAACAGAACATTTTACATAGCTTCTCCTACACTTAAAATTTAGTTTAAGACTCTTGAAAGAACAATCAGCACTTCTCTATCTTATAAACTGTAGGTCTTTTTAATACTGTAGCTGATACGTACTTCACTGCGATCTATCCATGTGCTTTAAGCACAGGTCAGAATTATAGTTCATTTCACTGGTTCTGTCTGCCCCAGTGCCTCCTTCAGCTACAGCTATAACTCCAGGTTTTCACAGACCAGAGATACAGTCCATGCTGCTGATGGCTCGGAAAGCATGGAGGAAAGCCATGAAATGTATGACTGCCACAGTTCAATGAACTTGATTAGTTTTAATTCAGGAAAAATAACTATTTTATCTCCCTGGAACATGTAGCATCACAGATTTGACACCCTTACCTATTATGATAGCAGTAAAAATGGAGCATATCAGGATGAGCTATAAAATAAAACCTTTCAGGAACTGTATATCTCTGTACTTACTACAACCTCAATTCTTGTCCACCTGTATACAGTGTGAACTGTATTCTTTGATAGACATCAAGTGTTCCATAACTGGCTTACACAAAAGCAGTTGGTATTAAATTATCATGGTCCACAACTACCCACAGAAGCCACTCTCCTTTTTATATGTTTGCAGGGAACAAGTGCTAGAAAGAGAGGGGAGATGCATATGATGAACGAGTAACAATTCTGACCTATCAAAGAGGCATTACCTATTTGGGAAACCTTTTAAGAAAGTTATAGGAAAACTTCTTCAATAACCATGGGTGCATTTGCTGAACAAGAAGTTTTCATGTTTAAAGAGGCTAAGTATTATAAGGTCTCAGCTCATGGGCTTCATATTTAGCATTCTATTCCTATGGCTTTTTTGAATTCAGAATTTTGTGGTTCTAAGATATCATAGTAAACCCTACTTTTATCAAAGTTTTTTCGGATGCAAAGCAGATCTTCTACAGAATACACATCTTGTTTCCCTGTCCAAATGGTGAGGCTGTACCTATAAAAAAAAGAGAGAAAAAATAGAGAGTATTTTCTTAATTTAAAGAATATGAGACAGAAAGACATTGCACTAACATGCTTCTAAAAATAGTCAATATAGCGTATGTTACTTTTAGGAATGAAATTACATACCAAAAATTTATCTCCTTTAGATTTCAAAGTTAAGCAACAAAAATTTGTGAACTACCCGAATTAAACATCCCTGTCCTCTTTACCCCTTCACATCCAGGAAAATCACCTTCCTCCACCCTGCATTCATACTACAAGGAACTGCACTGATAGTCCCTATACTCATCTTATTACTCCATTGATTTACAAGTACCAGGAAAATCAGTTCTTGAAAATGCTAATCCAAAAACAGGCATGCTCCGACACATGCTCACACTAGTTTACATAGGGAGCCTACAGAATGCTTTGCACAGACAGGCTAGCATAAGAACATGATTGCAAGCCTTTAAATAAACCTCTATTTGCTGCAGGTAAATGACAATTTGCAAAGGCCTATTCATTTGCCACATTTTTTTTCCTCAGAGCTGAAGAAAGTCACACAGTTTGGTTCCAGTAAAATTTTAAGTTCTTGCAACTACAACTAAATTTGTTGGAACTTCCCAAGGAGGACTGCAATTTTTTTAAGATGGACAATTGTCCATTACCCAACACAATTTACACCTAGCCTGGTTCTTGTATAAACTGTTCTTCAAGGAATAAAATAAACAATCCAGGGCAGATATCCAGCAAAGAAATTTCAGACTGAGCATTAAGTTTGATAAAGTAATAAATAGTTACAGAATTACAGAGCAATAGTTAAACAGCATTATAACAGCAAATAGGAGGGAATCTTAATAATTTTCAGTCTCACATTAATAATTATCAGTCTCACATTTTCTCACCTTTGTGATGCATAGTGATGACAACTGATTAACTGGATGTATCTTCCATACCATATCATGTATGTTTTTCTCATTAATTGCACAGACTTTATTATAACTTTTTTTTTCCAAAAAAAAAAGCATTACTATCCATAATATCCACATAACAAACTTTTTTCCCCCTTGTTTATTGAAACTGTATTAATTTAAAACAGAGGTAAATCTGAGTGTAGCTGTATGTCAGCAAAGCCAGCTCAGCAATTTCTGTCTTCTAATGTTACTAAAAATTGGGATTTTAATGATGACATAAAGAGAAAATCCTACTATTTCAGTGGGAATTATGCTTTTATACATTGAAGAAATATTTGATAATGACACAAATCCAGTAAGATATTCTTAACATAATAGTATTTAGAGATGAATTTCCCAGTTTAAAATAATCAACACTTATCTCTCAATTCTCCACTGTTAACATGAAGAAAAGCACTTAATTTTTCTACCTTATTTTCACTAATTACTTAAGACATTTTTCAGGGAACTATATGTATTAAATTCTCTTGGTTAGTGCTTAAGGAACAACTTTACTGAAGTGTAGGTAAGCAGAATAGGCAAAAAAAATGAGTAAGTGGCAGTATGTATGAAGCAGATTTTCTTCTATTATAGGCAAATGCACGTTAGTGATGAAATTGTTATGGATTTACAATAACAAAGGAAATAGAACTTGGTGTTTGGAAACCACTTAATATATTTCAAGTGCATAATCAAAACAAGTTTCTAGCAAACTTACTAACTTCTGTAGCATTGATTTTGGCTGGGATGGAATTGATTTTCTTCGCAGCAGATCAGTATGGATAAGCTTTGGAATTGCGATCACAACAGTGTTCATTACACAGCATGAAGCTCAGCAGTAAAAACATGTGGGAGCGGAGGGAAGTTTGCAAGAATTGCTGTTAATAAGGCACTGGCTGGGCATCAGTGGGCTGGTGGTGAGCAATTGCTTTTTGCATTGCTTGTTTTTCTTGGTTTTGTTTTACTTTGTTTTGTCCCTCCTCTTACGTAGAAAACTGTCTTTATCTCAGCTGATGAGTTGTCTCACTTTTGCCCTTGTGATTCTCTTCCAGTCCTGCTGGGGTAGAGTGAACCTGGGTGGTGCCCAGCTTCCTACTGAGGTTAACAAACAAATTCCAACTCAAAAATCACCTTTGATGTTTTTACGGCACATTATTGTATAGTATACAAGTAACCTAATACAAGGACTATATAAAATGTCAGCATTAAACCTCATTAATTCTAAATTGCAACATCAAACTGCTTGGTCTATTTAACTACGTTAGTCTTATGAAATGTATGTAATGGAATTGGATTACCTATAAATCCAATGAATCCTATAAAAGATTCATTAATTGTAAAAAGCAATCTTAAAAGAGACTTTTGAAATTTAGTTATTTTACAGAAGTGAATACTGATTAGTCCTGTATGATAAAACAATTTAAGAACTGATGGAGTTAAGGAACTAAAGGAATAAGCTAAAAGAAAAAAAATATTTTCAATTTAATTGGGATAAGCATGTACATATAAATGTGCTGTACTTAATATAACAAATACGTAGCTTTATAATAAGGACTGCTAAAATTGAAGTAAGTCCCACAAACTTACCTGTCTGACTGTTGTATTAACCAACAAAGCTCAGACATTGACTGTCGTACTAATGCTGCTCTTACAGGGAAGGTAACAGGCTGGGAAAGTGTACTGCATATGTGAGCCATTTCTTTCACCATCATCCAGTCATAGCCTACAACAAAGGCCATTTGATTAGAAATAGTTCTTCACATACATAATCACTATTAAAATAAAGACATGATGATTTATATAATGATTAGCTGGCAAGACAAAACAAGAGCAAATATTGGTTTTGTGAAAATCAGATAATTCAGAAAAGAAAACAAGTGATTATAAATAAAAAATGATAATGTCCCAATACTAACAGGGAAAAACAAACTGATTTGCATTAACTGCAGTGTTATTTTGCACAAAGCTACAGAATGTGACATTTTTAATGTCCAAAAAACTGTATCTTTGCTCTCTTTCTAAAAATGTGTTGCCACTGACTTCAGTATGTGCTGGTTTTAATGCGACTGTGGCCCTAAAAAAAACCACAATCATTACGAAAAAAAAAAAAAAAAAAACAACAAAAAACACTAAATGCTAAAAAACTATTTAAAACACTTGCAGTGCTTGCTGCTGAGATTTTTACAAGCACTGGTAATAAAATGCTGTTTAACTTTTCTCTTACTTCTAAAGGCTATGAAAATCTTAACTGCAGTAACATCAGTTAATCATTTGTTGCTCAATTACTCTAATGCAATGTAGTTACTGAAAAGCCTACAAAAGCACAAAATTTTAAATAAAGGTTTTGTTGGGCAAACAGTAAATTGCAGTTGTAATCATTCAAATACGTTGTTTCTCTTTTGTCTTACAGTACATCCATAATTAGCATCATCATAAACTGAAGTTTTGAATGAATATAAAGTTACATTTATTAAAAAAGATTATTCAGTACAATATTTACTATGCACATTTCCAATAACTTCTTACTGTACTGACAATATGTTGGAGAAAATACAAGTTAAAAAAAAAAACTCTCTAACATACAACATAATCATCATAATAAAATACTAAACCTTGCTAATAAATAATAAGCAATTTGGAGCAGTGTATAATTTTGTCATTGTAGTCCCATATGATACTAGTCAGAACTGTGTCATTGCATACAAATGCACGAGCCCTGGAGTAAAAAATCCCAACAAAGCAGCTCTGATAATTATGAAAGGAAGCCTATAGAAAACACCCTAATGTTTACACGTTCCAGATTTAAACTTTAGTTAGGGATTAACAATAACAAACTGCAATTAGATTCACAAAACTGAGATTTCAGAAAATTACTAACATCAGTAACTTGGAAAATCTATTGCACAAATTCAATTCTTCAATTGAAATGTTGAAAACAATGTTGACCAGCAATTTGATTTCAGTTATATATTGAAAGAGCAAACTCATAGGTTTTAAAACTTCCAGCTAATCAATTTTTCTTTAGGAACTGTGCCAGAATTCTGATTGCCATTCCAATCCTGCCAGGACTCAGGGAGTAAACTACCTGAAACAGAGCTCAAGCAGTTTGTCCCCCCAAAATTCTGCAATACATGAGACTGAGAAGAACAAAGCACTGTTTATTTTAACAACAGAAACACTGGATTTTCATAAAGTTCCGTTGCAACTCAAAGACAGAACTAATTGACAACAGAAACACTGGATTTTCATAAAGTTCCGTTGCAACTCAAAGACAGAACTAATTGCTATGTAATACACTATCAAATATACATCTAAAAATAAAATAATTCTTTTTATATTCACTACTGTTTTCAAACTGACAAGATGGCATTCAATATAGTTTGACTCAGCTATGAAATTAATTTGAAGGGAGTAGGCTATACAGCATAAGAATTAGATTTTCTATCTTTACCTTTATTTTGTTCATCAGGGTGCCATCCAGTTGTCCACCCCAGCGACAAGGTTACATTGGGGAAAACCGAAGTGACTGCGTCAAGGAATCCTTTCCCATCCACTGTGGCATTACCCCCATTTGGTCCTGGCAGGATGTCTGCGTTGAGCAAAACGGGTCGCCTCAAACGCAGCTTCACATGCTCTAGAAGCTCCAGGGAAGGCTGTACGGCATCTAGGCTGTGCCAGCAACATGCAGATGAGGTGAGACGCCTTACTGAGGACAGGAAAGGCACAGTGCATGTACAGGTAGAGAAGTTGATGAAACTCCCCACGTAACCCAGGTAGCATCTGAGCAGACGGTGAGGAGCCTTTTGGACACAAGGTGACTGACCAAAAATGAACTACTTCATGGCTCACACTTCATAGCACTTCTAACACAAGGCTTTGTAAGACTTGGACTTTATTGGATGCTTGGTAAGGGTTTTAGTAAAGGAAGTCACAGCAGGCTCTGACTAACATTTTTGATTTGATTATACAGCTAGGCTGACAATACCCGAAAGCCAGAAGTGCTGTCATATACTTAAATGTATTTCTTCTATTCAAGTATGTCCCTGAGGCTTATATACTACCTGAAGGCTAAAAGTAGTCTCTCCCAACTTAGCTTAAAATGGTACTTTTTTTGTCCACAGATCATTATTTCAAATCCAGTTGACAGACCAAAAATTACCTTCATATCTGTGCAAGATGATGCACCTGTATTAGGACAATAAAAAGACAAAAACTGAGTATTTTTGGCAACTAACAGGGTGAAAGGGTGCTCATCTGAACATTTTAACCCTGGTAGTAGCTATTCCCATAGCTTAGAAGTATGGCATACCAGCTGCAGCATGAAGTCTGCACTTCAGATGCTTGTCCTATAGATAACTATTAAGTATGCAGTGCTGTCATTTGAGCAGCCAATGTAGAAACCTCCTATAAGCATTTACAAAGTGTCTTAAGACACATATTCTTGCCATGCTCTTATATCAAAAGAGAGCAAAGCTAGAACGCAGACTATAACCTTTCCCAATCCTAACAAAAGTTTCAGAAGTTTTGTGGAAAAAAAAAAAAAAAAGAAAAAAGAAAAACAATAAATGTAAAATAATGGGGAAAGGGACTGAATGCCAAGAAAATAGGTAATTTTTCTCACTCAGCAAATTAATGAACATTCCGTGTAACATTCAGGAATTTGAAATTGTTATGGTCAGAGTTGTGCTTTCCTTATTAATAGCAAGGACATATGTTTTCTCCTGTGAGTCCTTCTCACCATTTTGTAAGGCTGGTTCTGGAATAAGCTATTCCCAAACCCAGCTCAGGATGAAGTCAGATGAATCATGTCAAAATTTTCAGCCAGACATAAGAATGGCAGCCAGCTGTGTACCCTGAGCTGCCTGTGTTACCTACTGTGAAAATTCATTTTGTACATTTTAACTTTTGTGTTGTTGAGAAAACTGCATATTGTCAGGAATTCCACCCAGCACTTCCAGTTATTAAGTACTGACTCCATTGGCTCATTTTTTATTTTTTATTTTTCCCAGAGAAAAGCTAGTAATGGCTTGAATTAACATTATTGGTTTAAGTATTTTTCACATCTTATGAAGCCAGAACACTTCGTGTGTTCCCTGAACTAATATGCAGGTGATTCTCCAAACCAGCAGACTGCCTTCATTTTTGCTGGAAATTACATAATAATGTAAAGAGAAACAAACAAACAAAGCAGCATCTCTTGAAAACAACACAAACACACAAAAAAGAACCAACAGCACTGTTTGTTATTCCACAGCACTGAATAAATCTGAACAAATTAAAATGTATTGTTGACTCCTCTTTAAATGATTCTGACATTTTTGAAATATGACTCTGAAGTCCTGTTGCAGAATACATTAATTTGAACAGGAAATTTGATTATGTGATTAATCAAGCTCACACAGTAGAAATACATAAAATAGCTATTTTTAAGAACCACTAGAATAACCTTCAAAACTTCAGCAGTGGTACCCAAAGAAACATTATCCAAATGAACATCAAATTCTGTGTCACTCAGTTGAATGTATCCACTCTGTGTGCTTGTATTTTTAAAATGCTTTTATACAATCCAACTTTTATAATGCAATATAATTTTTAAAGCTTTTAAAAAAATCATTGCACCTGGACAGAAGTTTCTTGTAGAAAAAGTAAAAGGCAACAATTTTTAAATTAATTTAAGGAATAATTAAAACTGATTTGAAAAAAAAAGAAAAACTCTGTACTTCTCTTACTATTTTCCTTTCTTGTTTAAGCTGACTTTTAGAGACTCTGTAACAATAAAAGTCTTCCCCCCAGTTTCTGTATTCTCATGAACTTTTACATGAAAACTGTGATTACATTACATGTCACAACAGGTACAAAATTTTATAGCTACCTAGTAATTTTTGTGTGTCTATAACATACCAAGGCTCCTTTAAATGTGCAGCTGCTGTAAAAACTGATGTACACAGATAATCAGACAAAGCTGAAGACAGGAATTGCAGAGATTATGTCTGAAAATCATAGCTCACTTTGAACACAATTTCAAATTTTTCCAAGCAATTCCATGGGCTTTTCAGGTGCATTTTCCAATAAAGCTAAGGAAACAGGATGGTTAAAATTGAAAATGAACTTCTGAAGGTGAAATTGAGAAGTTAGACCAAAGAAACTAAATTTACTTCAATATACATGCAACTTACCATACTGACAGTAATAAAGCTTTACTGTGTTACAAATCACACTCAAAAATTGCATCATGCATGCTGAGAGATCAGACATTCAAAAGAATACATTTAATTCGTGAATTGAGAAATCCCCAACAGATTGTTAATATTGGAGCTGATGAGGGAACAGACGTCTTCTCCTTAAAAAAATAAAATGAGTTCTGGAAAGAAAGATGTATATGGTGATATGGGATGATTTTTACTTTTTTTTTTTTTTTTTTTTTTTTTTAATCAATATGACCTTCAGCAGGCCTGGAACAGAGCTAGCTTTTCAACAAGCTGTTCGGAAGCTCCTTAAACAGCCTTGACACTTTCATTCCCCTTCTAGAGTAGGGAATACCACTGAGAAATCTGGAGGACAGTGGGAGTGACATACATGCTGCTGGGCAGAGAGAGACCCAGCATGCTCAACCCCATCTGCAGCCCGGCAGCCACTCTGACTTCCAGCCGAGAGGTCATCTTTCCTAATTTATTTGTTCAAGCAGAAAACTGGTGGGAGTTTTCCACATAGGCACTACCAAGTCAATTTTCCCAATGGGAAAATTTTGCTCAGTGGCAACTCAGTAATGAGTTGACTAAATATGAAATCATCATTCGTGGTTCAAAACCCTTTAACAATTTTATTCTTGAAACGCATTCAGTAATACTGACTATGATTCACCACAGCTACTATTCAGTAAGGAAGGACTAACTCTAAATTACACAATCAGGTAAGGTTTGGTTTATGATCACCAAAAGATAGCACTACCTGTAAAACTGTTAATTGTTAATTAGTAAGAATGATATATATATATATATATATATACATATACACATTTATATATGTTTATGTAGTATATACAAATATTTTTGTCTCGAAATACCTCTTAAAATCCAACTTGATGCCTTTATCTGTGTTGACAATCACATTTAGCCATTCCTGCAACGTGATGTCACTGTCTGTTTCAGGTGGATGAGCCATGATAGGGTCACCACTTCCTCCCTTGCCACCACGGAGAAGGACATCTGCTTCTATCATGTGAGCCTCACCTGTTATCAAAAGATGAGTGCTGTAAGAGAAAAAATCTGACCCTATGTCTGAGAGCATTGTCTACACACTTCTTGCACTCCAGCAGGCTCAGTGCTGTGCCCATGTCCCTGGGGAGCCCGTCTCAGTGCCCAGCCACCCTCTGGGTGCAAAACATTTCCCTCACACCCAGTGATCCCCCCCTGTCCCAGCTCCATGCCGTTCCCTCGGGTCCTGTCGCTGTCCCCAGAGAGCAGAGCTCAGCACATGCCCCTCTGCTCCCCTCACCTGCCCCTCTGCTCCCCTCAAGGAGCTGCGGGCCACCATGAGTCCTCCCCTCAGCCTGCTCTGCTCTGGGCTGAACAAACCAAGGGACCTCAGCAACTCCTCGTATGTCTTCCTCTTCAGACCCTTTACCATCTTTGTTGTCCTGTTCTGGACACTAATAGTCTTACATCTTACACTGTGGCTCCCAAGCCTGCCCTCAGTACTGGAGGTGAGGCTGCCCCAACCCAGAGCGAAGCTGGACAATCCTTTCACTTATCAGCCAGCAGGGCTGTGCCTGATGCTCTCCAGAACACGACCAGCCAGCCCTGGTGGCTGCCCAGACACGCTGCTGACTCATTTTCAACCTGCCATCAACCTGAACCACCAGATCCCTTTCTGTGGGGCTGCTCTCCAGCCTCTCGTCCCCCAGCCTGCCCATACAGGCAGTGCTGCCGCGTCAGGGGAAATAGCTCCTGCGTTCCCCACTGTCCTCACAGAGACCAAAGAGACATTTTGCGTCCCTCTGCAAGCCGAAGGGTGCTCCAGACAAGCTCAGCTCGTGTCGGTGAAAGCAGCGGGCTCAGCGCCGCCTCCCCCAGCTGGTCCCACGCCAGCCGCCACCTCTGCAGACCCCCCTTCCTCAGGGGCCGGCCAGAGGGCGAGGAGCGGCGATAGGGTCGGTGACGGGATCGTGCCCCCGGCTCGTACTTACTTGTGGCGGCCTCCCGGGCTCGCCGCCGGCTGTTAGCCGCATGCCACCAGCGGATTCCCGCCCCGTCCCTGCAGGCAAGCCGCCCGCACCGCAGGAAATGTTCCACCGCCGCCTCGCCCCACGCTCCTGCGGCACAAAGCGGGACGAACCCTCAGCGCGGCGGTCCCCACGAAGGGGACCTGGCTGGGGACACAGCAGGGCCGCGCAACGCTTACCGGCCGCCATCTCTTCGCCCGGACCCGCCCCGGCAGACGCGGAAGCTGGCCCGGCTGCCGGGCGGGGGAGTGCCATGGGGCGGGCGGCCGGGGCTCCTCGAGCGGCCCCGGAGCCTAGAGCTTGGAGTCCCGGAGCCCGCCGGCAGCAGAGGGCTCTGCCTCGGGAGGGAAACTGCAGCCCCCCACAGCCCGGGACCTCTGGAAGAGAGCTTCAGGTGCGGCCGAAAAGGCAGAGGAAAAGAAAGCCGAGGCATTCACGCATAACACGTTTGTATTTATTTAAATAGAAGGTAAGCTTCAGTTAACTTTTCTCACAGTTGTTTCCTCTACTGTCCAGTTGTGGCTTGTTTGGATGCAACTGCTTCTCCTGTGGTCTTCAGCTCCTCTCCAGAATTAGCTTCTCTGAAGACTTAGCTCAAAGGTAGCCCCAGTACCCTCCACAGCAAGATCTTGATGAAGCCTGAAACCTTCCAAAAACTTGTGTTTTAAAGCATGGATAACAGCAGAGCTGATTAGGTTAAGGTACAAATTGTTTTTGATACAAAAACATGAAATATCCCCTATGAGCATCAAGAAAGCATCAAAGTTCTAATAGTCTCATAAAACTGTACCAACATTTTTACTCAAAACTATATAGACCTTGGACAGATTTTGTTGGTTCTGTTCTTGGTAAACACTTGTGACAGTTATCAAACCTTGGTTCACTGAACCTTGGTACAAATCACATGCAGCACAAGTACATAAATAGATTTTAATGACCCAATATCAAAAATACATACTGTACAAGAACCACAGGTATACTAAAGCAATCTGTTAATGGAAATTCACACTTAATACATTTATTGTCCCTGAAAATAAAGGTGGCTACCAAGAGGTGACAAAAGCAGTAGATGGAAGCAGAATAGGTATTGCAGAACCCTTGTCTTTCTTATTGCTACATGTAGATTACTGTAAAGGTAATCTGGCTTTTTATTAATCCTTGAAAGGTCAAATTGCATCAGGACTTCTGAACACAGAGTAAAAGAAAAAAAGTAGCAGTGTTTATAAAAATAGCATCCATTTAAGTTCGATAAATCCTTATAAATACAAGAATGAAATCAGTTTTCTATAAAAAGAAATTCAGAAGCTTATGTTCCTGAAGCACTAGCATAATATCCTAGTAATTCAGGACTTCAACTAAAGTCTTCATAAACATACCTGTAAAATTCTTCCTTGTGCTGATCATAGACAAGTGTCAAAAAGTGTGCACTTATATTTGCACTGACACATGACGCTTGCAGTCAGCTACAGATCTCATATTTGAATCTCAAACGGCAAGAAAACAGTTTTGTGCCAGGTAAGTATATTTCAGTATTTATCTCATATGCACATGGAAAGCACATGCTTCAGATTGAGATTAGACCTAACCACAGCAATTTCTCTAATACTTATCTGACGTTAAGAGGCAAGATAGTATGGCTTAAAATTACACTACACAAAGTAAACTCTACAATTGTGTAAAGAGGTAACAAAGACTGCCCTCTTCATCAACTGTATTAAGTATAAAATTTCAGAACTTTAGGAAACATTACAAACTACAATTCTTATGTCATAAAGAAAGCAGCAAGAGTTAAGAGGGTTGGTGCTTTTTTTTTTTTTTTTTTAGCAGTTTAAAAATCCATTAATGCAAATCCATTAAACAAAACCAGTCTTAAAAACTTTTATCATTTTTAGTGTTTGACACATTGCAACTTTGGTATTCAGGGCTAGCAAATCAGTATCTTGCCAGTGACTGGCCTCATCAGAATAGATGTTCTATAAGGAAAAATACTAATTCCATTTTTAACGGTAAACTTGTAGGATCTGACATCCCACCATGGATCACAGGAATCAGAGTGCTGTCCAATTCATTCAGATAGTACTGTGGAAGAAGTCGACCTCCAGATCCTGCCAAGTACTCAACCTAGAACGAGAAGACATCTATTTTAACATTTTTTTAATTAACAGGAAGACACAAATGTCTTGGTAAAACAGTAGTTCACCTAGCATGAAGTGACAAAGTAACATTCAAACACTGGGAACTGGGTAGGTTTTCAGGTTAATCATGAATTTCATAATCATGAATCAATGGTTTGCCACTGAGAAGCATGCAACATTCCACCTAGGTTTACCCAGCCACACATCCTTGGCATCCCAGACTGCTTCAGACTTCTGTCCAAGACTTAGCTGATTTTATTCCAGGACCACAGTTACTATTAGATAAATTTCAAAATAGATTACTGAAAATTAGAATTTAAGGAATGCATTTACAGCTTCCCCTGAAAAAGATAAGGAAGTGTAAAATAGAATAAGACCTTGAGACACAAATAAGTTTATTTCAATACTGGAGTTCTGCAGTTCTGCAGAGAGACATCCATACTGGACAGAACTAGGCAAACCTCCTCTGCAGTAGAAACATCAGAGCAAAAATGTCTTCTACTGAAACAGAGTTGGGAGCTAATGCAGCAGAAAACTACATACTTAAAAGAAAAGCACCAGAAAATTAACTCTGTAATTCTCTAAACTGACTCACCCTGGAGGCAAATGAATGCCAGAGAGAGTCAGAACCAGAAAATAACTAGTAACTTATAGCAAGCAGCTACTATGGAATGGGGCAGAAAAGAAAATGAGACTATTCCTTTCATGAACCACTAGTTATTAAGTCAGCTTCTAAGTGAAATTTCATCCTCAATCTGGATCTGGGGTAGGACAAAAAAATAGAAACATTCAGAAAGAGATCCAAGGTCTTCACAGGAAAGATTTCAGTTGAAATGGAGTGTCTGCAATAAAAGTTGAAAGATTACCATATCTGAGTCAACAGAAACTCTTAGGCCGATCTTATTCATCCCATTATTTTTCAAGGTTTTAAGGTGTGGGCAAAGAGCAGTACTGCAGGCAATCGCAATCTCTTTAGCAAACTGAAGAGGAACAGGACTGGATAGTTCATAGTCCTTTAGAAAATAGTACACCTGAAATCACAGAAAGGTTAAGAACAGACAACAGCCTCATTATATGACAAAGTAAGAAAATGAGTAATTCAATATAATGCAGAACAAAATGAGCTATAAATACCAATGCTTGTTTGCTGGTAAAGTATTCTAACATTTAATGTTCAGTCACAATACTTAAGTGACCATGGGAATATCTGGATTATACATTCACAGTTAGCAATGATAACAGACTTTTACAATTTACTCTTCTTCAGAGGAAAATAACGTGAAGTATATGTATGCTTATCAAGGAACCACAGAACAGTTTGCAAATCAGTATGGCTATGTACCAGATAAGTTAGATTCTTTAATAGTAACACTTAATACCCCTTTCTTTACCACTAAAATATTTTTAGTAGTAGTAAAAAGGCTCAAGTACAATTTAGTTTACTAACTTCAGTACACTTCAAAACTTTTCCTTCTCTTTCAAAGTCTCTGCTGTGTGGTACTTTTTCACTCTGAGTTCCTTCCATTGATTTTCCGTCTACTGGACTTAGAATTCTATGGAAGATAATAGCATTGTTAATAATTACAAAAAAAAAAAAAAACATTTTATTTCATACAACTTTTCCCAATCTACAAAATTTGAGTTATCCTTAAAGGTTTTTTAAATACCTCTATAACAAAATGTAATACAGGATTCACATCATGTCAATATATAAGTTACAAAAAAAGTATCCTAAATAGGGAACAAACAACACTTAATAAAAGCCTGATCATATGGGTTAAAGAAACTATCAACCATCTTAGGTCAGGCACCTGTTTGTTTTAATTGGTCAAAGAAACCACAGAAAAAGGCATACTAAGTCAAGCTCAGGGCCTGAGAAACAACTCAGTTAACACAAAGCAAGTTTTTGAGTTAGCAGTGTGCAATTAAAGTCTGAAGATGTATAAACAACCATTCAAAACACATTAAATAAGGATGTCTTGCATCTTAACTTCGTTTACCGAATGCTGGCATTCTAAGCAGTGAGTGGCAAAGAGCAGTATTGTGCACTTGCAAGCCACCTCACCTCCCCCAAGCATAAAGAGATTAATTGCACCCTTAAATCGATACCTGGTTCGATAAACGAGTTTCAAAGGTACACACACTTCCTTGCAAATTCCCGAACATCAAAAACGGTATTAATTTTGGTGAACAAGAGCTAAACTATTCTGCTAGTGACATCTAGAGGCTAGCAGGTAGTTTATTGTCCTATTGCCTTACAGCTTTTACTACATCACTTCTTTGAATAAAAATACCTTAGATTTCAAGAAATAAAAGGTGGATATTTTCAAGTAGGGAACAAGAGAATTCTGCAAGATGCTTTGTTTTGGTAATACATTTACCCTTTGTTTTTTTTTTCTTCATTTTCTACCCAGCAAATATCTACATATTCATTTAGGCCTTCTGCATCCACTTTGCCACAAGTTATTTTAAAGTCCTTCTTGTTTCTTAATGCCTGGCGTAGGCTTCCCATCGTTTCTGGTGTTATTTGTACCATTAGTCCATCTAGAAGAAAATCAGTTAAGACTATCACTTGTCTACTGAAAGAGTAGCACAGCTTTAAAATAGTCTTAGCTTAACTTCTAATGAGACCAGCCCTCTCCCTCAGCTCCCTAATGAACAGGCATCAAGTCCTAATTTAAACACTATAGCCAACAACAGCATTAAATGCTACATGACACAAGAAGTAATTAAAGCTTTTCTAGTCAGAGCTAAGACCAATAGACTAATCTTATAAGTATCTCATGGCTGTGTGTCAATATATGCATTTCATCAGTACATCAATGAAAATAGTTCTAGATACAGCCAGCCGTAAAGGAAACTCAAGTATTGGCTAACATGAAGAGAGATAAAACTTAACATGTAATAAAACCAACAGATGAACTAGCATGTATTTTTATAGAGTATGACTTGTTTGTAAGAGGTTTTCTACAAGTTAGAAGTCCTGAAAAAGTTTTGCTTTCTGTGGAATAAAGATCCTGCACAAAACTACCTTTTTTTTTTTTTTTCTCCTCTCCTCTTCCCCCCACTTACCCCTTTTAGGATCCTCTGAAAACAAACAAACAAAAAAAGCACATAGATCTGAAAAAACAACAACAACAACAAAAAACACGTAGAACAAAATTCTTACCTTCAACTATACTGGATTTAGCTAGAAATCCTGAAGATGTCTTTAAGGCTCCGTTAAACACAACAAAACTTGCACCTGTAACTAGAAAAAGTGGAAAGAAAGTAATTATCACTACATATCTCTGAAGTTTGTCATTAGCAACATTTAATTTACTTTTTTTTTTTTTTAAGAGGGTAAACAAGATATTACTAGCAATTGCTAAGTCACAGGCTGGTACAAAACACTGGACCTTGGCAAAAAAGCCCACCTTTGTTAAGCTACACTATGAGTGCATACAGGATTCTTGTAAGATACCGGCAGGTGTGTAACAGGCAAGCTGACAAAGCTCAATATACAAAGAGGAGACAGTTAATGGAACAGTGTTGTGCTGTTTTTTTTTTTTTTTTTTTTTTAAACATATATATATAATCACATAAGTTTTAAATTTAACTTATTAACTGAAAATATTCCTGAAGCTTAGATCATTTTCAGTGGCACTAAAAACAACTCAAAGAAAAGATGACATGAATTTCCATACTGCAGACTTTTGCATTAATTTGTTAGTTTGGCATCAGTCAATCCAAACACAGCACTTCAAACAAAAGCATGCTAAGTAGATATGGTTAATGAAGCACAGAATGGTATTTCTAATTCACGCCAGAGATGGCAGGAGTAAAGCCAATCTGGAATTCCCCTGCAACTAATGACTCTTGAGATGCACGAATAATCAGGCTTGATATGCTGCTAATGCAATGCAACTGTTTTGTTTGCAAAACCTCAAAACCTATACTCTTCACTACATGTGGTTTCATCAGTTTGCTAGGCACTGTATTTATTCACTCACACTGTACTTCCATACACTCAGTTACTCAGACAGGCTGTTTAGTCTGCAGACATATTGCATAATTCACACTAATATTAAATTTAGATTTTGAAAGATGTAAAAAAAATTATTATGCCTAAAAATGCAAGCTTGGTGTGGTTTAACCGGGCTGGCAGCTAAACACCACACAGCTGTACGCTCACCCTCCCCCCTCCCTCTCTGGGATGGGGGAGAGAAACAGGAAAGTGAAGCCTGTGAGTTGAGATAAAGACAGTTTATTAAGATAGAAAATAATAATAATAATATGTACAAACAAGTGATGCACAATGCAATTGCTCACCACCCGCTGACCGATGTCCAGCCCAACCCCGAGCAGCCACCCCCCCCACCCGGGCTAGCCACCCCTATGTATTGTTTAGTATGACGTCAGATGGTATGGAATACCCCTTTGGCCAGTTTGGATCAGCTGTCCTGGGTCTGTCCCCTCCCAGCTCTTGCTGCACCCCCAGCCTGCCTGCTGGCAGGACAGAGCGAGAAGCTGAAAAGTCCTTGGCTTAGTGTAAGCATTGCTCTGCAGCAATTAAAACATCAGCATGTTATCAGCACTCTTCTCATCCTAATCCAAAACATAGCAGCTACTAGGAGGAGAAATAACTCTGTCCTAACTGAAACCAGGACAAAGCTATAATAAAAAAATCTAAATACAAGCAGAAAAGTATGAATCATCACTTAATATATTATTTCTAAAAGGTGACTAACAGCTGAAAACAAACAGCAATATTTGCACTTATTCTGCTACTTGAATGCCTAAACTTTTTGTCTAAACAAGCAACTGGGAATACATACTTGCAACATGAGTCAGTGAACTTACATTTTATTTGCACAATGAAATTCTTCACTCAGAGGGTGGTGAGGGACTGGCACAGGCTGCCCAGAGAAACTGTGGGGAGTCTCAAGGCCAGGCAGGATGGGTCTTTGGGCAACCTGGTCTGGTGGGAGGTGTCCCTGCCCATGACAAGGGAGTTGGAACCACATGATCCTTAAAGGTCCGTTCCAACACATTCTGTGATTCTGTGATTTCTGCTCTGTGATTGTTCCTCACAAGCCACACTAGACAGCTTACCTTTCCTAGGATGTTCAGTAGCACTGTTTGCTTGTGTATGGTAGAGGCCATGCTTATTTTGCACACACACTAAGTGAGAATCTGCTTCAGTATTGAAACTGGCTCCAATACTAATTACATGGTCATTAGAAGAATTTACTACCTTCATCACCTGTCAACATAAAGTTTGTCATTAAAGTAACAAATCTCTTTTTGCAGTACTGGTTTTAAATACAACACATTAGAAAAATCCGGCTCTCGAAACAAATCCCAAGGATTACTCACTTAATTCCAGAAAGGATGAACAACTTAATTTGCCATGACTAGTTCGAGGAAAACTAAACATGATTAAAAATAACACTTCAGTTGAGAGTGATGTCTGACTACTGATAACACAGAATATCAGAGTTGTAGGGATTTTATAGGTTGAGGCGATGCATTAAGCATCATGCAGTTTACTACTCCTTTTTATTGTTGCTAAGGTCACTTAAACTGTAATAAAAACTACACTGACAAAAGATTTTTAAAAATTGTACTGTATTTTGACGTTTTACGCAAAACAGCACCTTCAGAAAATATGTAGGAGATTCTCCTTGGAAACACATGCTAAAAGATTTTACAGGAACTGTTGAACTTTCACATTTAGCAGGCTACCCTAAGCCTCAATTTTTCACTCATCATCCATCTTCTAACACATCCATGACAGTAATGTGCACTCAGACAATTTCATGCCCTCTCCCCAGATATCACATGCTTATACCATTTTGAAGTTCAAAGAGTCTACTGCACTGCAAACTAGAGAGCTGCAATCAAGTGGAGAAATCACTTGCAGAACTGCCTGGAAATTTAAGAATAAAAGCATTACTGCCTCTTAAGAACCACTTCTTCCCTCCTACCTTTTTTTTTAATAATAATAATAAAAAAATAAAAGACCTCACATTCAAGATGTAACTGGTATTATACAAAAATTAAGATTAAATTGGTTTGGATTACTTTTACTCACCTCATTGTATTTCCTTAAGGGTATTTTAATACAGCTTCTACCCATTTCCACATGAACAAATAGGTTGTCTATAGTATGCAAAGTATATTGATAGTTTCTAAGATCCTATAACAGACAAAGGTTTTATGTTAGCAGACAGTTTAATTTCCTTACATTTGACAGTAAATCTCATCAAGACAAAGTATTTTACAACCAGCCCCAAGAATGTTCATTTTCAGGAAGGGTTTGGACAATGCTGTCACAGAGTCCAGAGTTGGACTTAATGCTCATGGGTCACTTCCAACTTGGGATATTCTGTGATTCTATAATTTCTTGAGTACTTACAGTACTTCTCTGAGTATTGCACTGTTTGGGGGGTAGGGGGGTGGATTAGATGACCTTCAGAGGTCCCTTCCAACCTCAGACATTCTGTGATTGTGTTTATTATACATTCCTCTGAGAGCCACTTCTGCAAAATTTCGCTATTCTGTTTTATTATGGAAGAGTGATGTTAGATGTAAAAATGGTTTCGTTTTTACTCGCTCAGCTGAATTAAGATTAGAGAAGGCTCTTGTCAGCAGCTGAGCCAGGAAATCAGTAACTTCCTCAATCAGCTCACCTGTAGCAAGAAGAGTATTTATAAATACATCTCACTGCACTGCAAGTTTCAGTTGAACTGACATTGTTTAGCAGTAGAAAGGATATGCATCACAGACTCCCTTTGCCTTCATCATTTACCATCACCTCAATCACTTGTGTGGTGCTAGATTTTATGATCTTTAACTGTTGAGTTTGCACCACCTGTACTTAAAAATCTAATGAGAATGTTTTGCAGTCATCTCACTATGACTCAAACTCCTGCTGTATCAGAAGAAGTAACCCTGCCAAGAAGCACATATTCTCAGCATTTTGAGCTGATGCCACTGAACAAATGCCACCGAACACAGCTATAAAGGAGAATCAAAGCAACTGTAATCCAACTGAGAACAGATTATACAGAAGCCCTCCCCATCACCAGTGCAACATTAAGACTCCTTTAAGTCCAAAGGTGTAATTCCACAGCAGGCTAAATAAAGGAATGGGTATACCATATCAGATACTAAGACAAATCCAGTTCAATATCCCCTGTGTCAGTGACAGAGAATAAACACTGATGAGTTTATGCTACTCCATATGTGCATCTCTGCCTTCCCCGGCTACTCTTCCAGACCGTAACAATCTGTGGCCTTAGCACTTGAATAACACAAAGCCTGTGTTTTAAGTCAATTAAGTGAATCTCCCTTGTACTCTTCTCCTGTCTGTCCGGAAGTTCTTCCTCCACCCCCATGCTGGTACTGGTCCATTGCCAATCAGGCAGGGAGCAGCCTCATGGAATTGAAACTTAAGATTCCTCCATCAAGAAAAAAAAAAAATAAAAAAATCACTATTTTCATATGGCTTAATTACTGAGAATGATTCTCTGTGTAGCGACATGGAAATCAATGATAGCAAAAAACAGTAGAGAGCCAAAGACCACCACTTCATCTAAGCTGTAACGGTTTCTAGACTAGAGAGGATTTAATGATCACCAAAGTGTTTGCAATTCTCTCTGTAACCTTTTCAGTACTTTTGCTACAGGATAAAGGATGAAAGGTAAAGGACAAGTTCTACGTAAGTGTTAGAAGAGAAAGTTACCAGTTCAGAAATACAGGCTTACTAGAAGTTTACATCAAACTATTTAGGTAACAAAGGAAAAATTCTTGACTTGAAGCAAGGCTTTCGTGTAAGACGGTCAGACTGGTTAACCATAACAAAGTTAATTTTGTATGTCAATGTAATTAATGTTACAATTAGAATACAGCATCTGCCTGTCAAGTTTGCTTTTTCAAATTTAATGAGATGTCAGATTTAACACTAGAGTTCTTGTGCCAGAGCAGTCCTTGTAAGAGAAAATTGTAACTGAACAGTGATTACTACCAGCTTTAATGTAAATTACAACATTTTTCTCAATCAGTTAAAACTATTTCTTACTACCAGAGACTGTGCTAACAACAGTATGATGTGAAAGACTACACCAGTTTTAAGTGATTAGGTTTTGGTAGCAGTAGGGCTGTAGGGGTGGCCTCTGCGAGAAAAGCCCAGCCACTGACCCATGTCAGAGCAGAGCCAGCTCCAGCCGGCGCCAAAAGGGACCTGCTGCTGGGCAGAGCATGGCCATGAGCGATGCTGGTTGGGCCTCTGGGAGAACAGACTGAAGAAAGAGGAAAAAACTGCAGTTGGGAGAGAGGAGTGACAAACAGAGAACCAGCCCTGCAGACAGCAAGGTCAGTGAAGGAGGGGGAGGAGGTGTTCCAGGTTCCAGAGCAGAAGTTCCTCTGTGGTGAGGACCAATCAGTTAAAGCTATTTAACTGATGACTTTAATCACAGCAGATCTCCACACTGCAGCCCATAAAGAACACCACGTCACAGAAGATGGATATGTCCTGAAGGAAGCTGCAGCCCACAGAGAATGACACTGGAGCAGGCTGCTGGCATGAACTGCGACCCATGGAGAATAGTTCACCCTGGAACAGTCTGTTCCTGAAGGACTGAATCCTGTGGGAAACACCCATGTTGGAGCAGTTGGCAAAGGACTGTATCCCATGGGAGGGACTCCGCAATGGAGCAGAGGAGAGTGAGGAGAAAAGAGCTGCAGAGGTGAAGTGTTATGGACTGACTGCAACTCCATTTCCCATCCCCCCTGTGCCATATAGATGTGGAGAAAGTAAAAGAACTGGGAATGAAGTTGAGCCTGGGAAGAAAGGGGGATGATAGGGTGGGTGAAGAAAGGTGGGTTTAGTTTATTTCAGTTCTCAGTTTGTTCTCTGTTGGCAACAAATTTAATCTTCCCCAAGCCTGTTTTGAATGGGAAGGTAATATGTGAGCAATTTCCCTGTCCGTAGTTCAATCCACAAAGAGTTTTCATCATATTTCCCCCTGTATCTTGAAGAGGAGGGAGAGAGAAAGAATCTTGGTGGGCACCTGTCAGCCAGGCAATATCAACCCACCACAAAGATTCAGCTTTTTAATTGACATCTAAATCGTCTTTGGTAAGGAATTTCCAAGTTAGCTCTGAAAAACAAAAGTGTTAGCTCTTTAACTCTGCCAAAAGTAATTCAGCTTTACAGAATCTGAGTTCTGAGTATATTTATATGAACAAGATTACAACAGGAAGGGAAGAGAACCATTACTCACAACAAGTAGATTCATTACTGTGTGTCCTATTTCTCCAAAGAGTGGCTTTCGGTGTCTGAAACTTACTAGAGGAGTTGGATATGCTGGAGTGGAAGAAATAAAAAAGGTCATGTTTACTCACCAGCAACCGTAAAACTCACTAATATAAGCATTTATTTTCAGCTATAGACTATGTTTCTTAATTTCATTATCTGAAATGCCAAGTGAACTAGAGCCATTTTGATTCTCCCTCACTCTCACTTCAGCCCACTGCATGGTTTCTTTGCCCACAATTAAATCCTACTGCGATGTCTGCATGTCTCCCCCAGCAGAAATCTTCTGAGAGACCTGATGCTGTTCACATGCTTTATCAGCTATACTTCTTGCAATAGGTGGGCTGGAAGGAAACATCCTGTGTGCAGTCTTTGGGTCATCTGTCAGAGGAGGAGATGCAAGGCTCAGTACTTGCTTGAATATGAACACCATGCAGGTTACATCTGCTTCTAAGATGAAGTACCACTTAGTATTGGTAGGCAACAAACAAAGTGAATCAAGAGGTTCATACAAGGTAACAAGGTTTTAAGTGCTTTGCAGTCCTATGACTGGAATAAAAAACATGCAGATGGAAACCAAGGGAAAGCAAGGAGATGCAGGAAACCACAGAAAACATAAAGTAATCTGAAAACAAAGTAAATTGCACTGCCAAGTCAGGATTGTGAGATCAAAGATGGTGCATGGTTGATACAAAAATGACAATAAATTTGTTGAGAAGGAATAATGGCAAAGAAGCTACCACCCTTGTCAACACCCAGGCAGAAAGTAGAACTCTACTATGGACTCAAATCCATGAACAATTGAGTGATGCACATTTATAGGCTTAAAATCTCTAAAGTGGTAGGCTTATTTATTAAAACCATCCAAGTTGGGAAAGGTTTACATGATATATTTTTGAAATCCATTTCACTCTAGTAACAGCTCCATGCTGCAACTTATCTAAACTCCTTGTCTCCAAATAAGGAATAGTGTGACAGGAAATAAAGCAGCACCTATACCTCTACATTAGTGTCTGTGTTATTCAAAAAGTACACACGAACAACTCTAGAAGGCATTTAGGACAGTACCTGCCTTCAGGTCCTGTGCAAGCTGGCTTTATCTGTTCTTCAAGGCAATGACAATTTGTGAAAATATTTTCTTCCAGTGACCTGGAGCAGTGTCAAAGTTATGTTTTTTCGAGGGGAATTTTACACCTATACCACTATTTGAAGTGTTAAAACTTACCCCCATATTCTGCTCCCAATCTCAACGCCAAACGGATTGGAAAAACTTTTGCCCAGGGTATTTCCAGTTTATGGATTAGAATGCCACAAAGAAAAGGGTTATCTGGTAGAATTAAATCATCAAGTTTCTGAAAAGTTGGTGAAACAAACAGGAATCCTCCATGATCTTTGTTATTAAGAAAGTTTTCAGTAAACGTAATGTTTTCCATGTTTCTTATTAATATTCCTGTTGAAAGAGGGACAGAGCCTTTATACATCTTAAGAAGTAACACACCACTGCCAAGAAAACTAGTTCACACTCTAATGTCATTGCTATACCACAGACTTGTAAACCAGAAGATGAATCTCAAATCTTGCTGAAAATTTGAAACATCTAAACCCATAGACTACATGCTCTATAGACTTATATATTAACTAGATGAAAACTATATTTTTTTCCAAACAAATACAAAAACTGAAGTGTACAGTGTTCTAGTACATATTGATTGATGAAATGAAGTTCAGATATCCTAAGCCATAGGCTCAAGGACTAATACTTAGATTTCTCTAAGACCATATGAAGAACAACAAACAAGCAAACCAAATGTTTACAACTGAGGAACTTAAATTCTTTCCCTCACATTTTTTTATTTAGAGAACCCAAGGCTAACACTGCAAGGTTTTTTCAACCAAATCAGGCACCTACAAGAACTACAATAAAAATTATGTAAACCTCCAACTTTAAAGACAAGCAAGAGAATATTATAGTATAAAGTTAGATTATCATAGTTACATACCTTTCACTGCATCCTTATAGATGTTAATAAATAATTTGAGTATCTCATTAGGAAAAGTCTCCTCATCTGGCAAACACTGCAACAGAATGATGATTTCTGCCTGACCCAAACCATGTAGTCCATTTGTTGAGAAGTACCAGCATTTTTCTGAAGAATCTTTAATCAAAGATAGATACCACAGTAATAAAGATACTGCTTTATACAATCAGAAGAGGAAATACAGATTTAATGGAAAATGAAATGTGCGCTACTTACAAGATATTAACTTGACATTCACCAGCAAGTTTGCATTTAGGATAAATGTTAATGGATTGGGACCTCCTTCCGCAAGAAGCAAGGTGACCTGTTGGTGAGATGGATGTTCTTCCACTAGAGGATCTAAATAAACATCTGATTTAGTTCAATGTCAGCTGAAAATTTAAAATAAGAACTACAGATCATAGCATATGAAACAGTCCTATCTTCCCATGTTAAATGGGTGGTAATTATTCTCAAACTTAGAACAGCTGTGGATCAACCACCTATTCTATTCAACAGCTTATCCTAAGATTCAAAGGCCATATAAAAATAACACAGTAACTTCTAACAAAGGTGTGAACTAGGGCTGCCACTCATTTGTTAATTACTGATAAATTGTGTATGCTGTCTCCTCAGTCCGTATACCGGTACTGTCAGTTACAAACAATGAGAACTGTCACTACTATAATGCATTTAAGTCATGAAGTGCTATTTTTATAACATTCTGACATTTTAATAACTCATGTTCAATTAACAAACAATCCAATGTGCACAGATGAGAGTTAAAGTAGTATTAAAATGTAAGTTATATACATAAAAGGTAATATTTAGAAATCTTGCATTTGGTGATACAATACAACTCATTTGAATTTTACCTTTTCCTTTTTCACCCACTGCAAGTAAAAGTGGTGGGAGTTTGTCACCATCAGGAACAAGGCTGATTTCTCTACAGACACAGTTCTCAACACCACAAAGTGCTCTGTAACTTGAAGGACTAACAGGCATATCCCTTTTAGGCCCATCAGCTGAACTGGAGCTAGTTTTTTCATCTTCTGTAGCAGAACTTTCTTTAGTTCCTGGAGTTACAGTTCTATAAATATGCATCATCTCACTCTGGCTGCTAACAGCCTGCTGCGCATCCTGTTCTGAAGGAACAGAAAGACATAGTCTCTCCATTCTTGTAATAACATTCATTTCTTCTTTTGGTTTTGAATTTACATCAGTTAGTATGTCATCTTCCTCTGGGTTTGCAGCCTATGAGAAAAAAAAAAGAGTCTAGTCTCACAACAAACTCTAAGTTCTATACTAGCAATCTAGAAGCAAAAAGCACAATGAGAAAGAAATTTATCAAAAATTATAGGAAATGCCACCAAATTTCTTGCATTTTTGCCCCATTGTTAGAAGTCACATTAGTCCCTATATTAGGTGAAGATACATTACTAACTTGTTTGGTAACAAAAAAGTCCTACCACTGTTTTAAATTATCTGCATTAGCATAATTAGATCTAACACATCAACAGTAAGTATCCCTTAAGCAATCTGTACTGTATTAATGTTTCCTCACTCATACCTACTGAACATTGTAATCTGTCCTCATTTTGATCAGCTCAGTATTGCAAGCAGCTGTTAGTAGAACAAGTCAGAAAAGAAACATGAGTCTAGCGTTTTACAGTCTGACTCACTTCTTGTTTGGTGTCAAACCTATGCTACTCCCTCAGTGAAGTGGATATGGCAAACTAAGAGCACAGTCACGTTATATGAACTGTCATCAAAAAACAAACCAGGAGGTCATCTATCACCTTTCAAGTATGCTAAGTTATCACACAACAAATCCATGTAGACTAGTGTCCTATTTCAACAGGAAAGACCACATTTTAACAAGAAAAAAACTAACAACTCTATGCTTGTCCTGTAATAATAGTTCTCCTGGTATGTCCTCAGCTTTCATCAAATTCCCTGCTGAGGGAATGTGTGTGCCGGAAGGGGTGAGGGGGAGGCATCAACCCTCAAACCCACCAACTCCACAAACACACACACACACACACACACACACAAATATAAGAACTATGATTAAAATGGTCTCTAATAGACTTCTTCCCCACAAATTCAGTTGCTGGTGTTGTGTATCACTTTATACTTTCAGCCTTCATAGCAACTTGTGACAGCATGTTCAGGATTACATCCTGAGTTTTAGAGCTGCATTATGGAGGTTTCATTTCATCTTTTAAAGGCACACAGGAACCACCAACTAATTGTTTCCTTTGTCCATGCCATGTTTAATTTTAGATGTTTTTCATCTTTTTGAAGTGAAAATACCCTACTCTTTCCACAAAAATCAAACACAGGACGTATCTTTTGATCACAAAGTTGGGTAGAGCAGGAGCTGCTAGGTATATTCAAGTTCTGAGAGCAATATGGATGCATTTATTGTCATAATGATTTTCTACTTCTGTTTCTCTGTTCCCACCCACTTACTTCCTTTTTTTAACAACTTCTTAAGCATTTTCTTCAGATTGATCGCTGACCATAAACCTTCCTTTTCCACCCAGTGAGACAGCAATAAATGTAACATTAATAAGTCCCAACTCCTAAGCCTGCGTTTCATGGCATATGACACAATTGAACATCCAATTCACTAATACCTGGAATATATTTGCCTTCACTGTCTGAACAGTCTTACACTTTTTATCATCTGGAAGTACAACAAATAGCACTGAGTCCAGGACACAGAACTGTCAGACTCACTTCTTCATCCCTTATAGCTTACAGCAGCTGTTTGGTTTATCTTTATGACTTAGAAGGGGCCTTTTTATTTCTAACTGATGCCTACTTTCTTTCAAGAGCTCTTGATGAGCTTTTCTAGACATACATGTTCACGAACAATGTCAGCATTATCTCTACCACTGCACATTTCCTCTAAAAGAAGTGTGAGGCATGATTATCCCCATCAAAAATCTTAGCACTCTTAACAGCTCCTCGGGCTCAGAGTCACTGTGGAAACCGGATTCACTTGCAACTTACTGGAATCCTTGTTCAAATGAAATCACATTTACTGCTATCCCTGCCTCATGAAATAAGGCTGATTTACATATTATACATCCCTTCAACCACTGAGATTCTCCATTTGCTCATTTAATAATGATGATCTGGTCTGCATATTAGCTTTCCTAATTTGTTTTTAAAGCTCTTGAACACCGTTATAACTTGAGACTGTGCTTCAGAGATGAATTTTGTTTTAAAAAGGTTCCAGCTCAGGAATCCCTCTAAACTTTTCCACAGCAAGCTTGTGTCACTCCTTCTGACTTTTCCTGTCAAGTGTGACTAGAACACCCCAAACATGATCTCTTAAGAACCCACCCTCCTCTCAGTTCAGTACTTGTCTGCATTAGAAGTACTTGTGGTAGGTGTACTCTACACCTGCACTCAGTGAGAGTTTTGCTCAGGCTCACGAGCCACAGCAAGCCTCAATATGATTGCTCCTTGAACTGGACAGCTCGTTAATAGTGAAGCGCCAGGCAGAGCTGGATGCTCTGTCTCCCATGGGAAATTGAGGAACCACATCAGAGTCCAGGAAACAACGTAATAAGGAATTTGAGCTTGACTGATTAATCACTTTATCTAATAAATATGGTGCCTCATTCTTTTGCTATCTCTACTTCAAGGAAAAGCCCTAAGAGCACCATTCCTCTGTTTACAGACTTCAGTGAAGCGTTATGCTGTCTCACTCCCCAGCTATTTATCAAATATGGGCACGGGGTGATCAGGCCTCCTTTGTGACTGGCTCTGGGGGTCCCTGTGGCATGACTAATTGACAATGACACAATTATGTGCTAAGGGAAGGGGGACTGCACAACCTGTGCCACTACTGACCTGAACTATTAAATAAATAAATAAGACTTGAATCCTGGAAAAACGTCTAAAACAATGGCCTCACAATCCTATAAATAGCGATCCCAAACAAGAACTCTTGGAGCATTCTGGGGACCCCACCCAGCAGGTGGCACCCTTGATGCCCCCCAAGCTCGGACACGTCTCAGAATCCCAGAAGTGCCTCTCAGGGCTGACTCCTCAAGGAACAAGCTCACCTGCAGACAAATGCTGACAGGGGAGTAGGATGTGAAAGTCACTTTAAGAGGGAGTCTTGGAAGTGTGCAACTGGATTTAGCAACTTCCTAGGACCCTGCAGTAAGTCTTGGGTGAACCCTGCCAACCTTGAATCTTTAAGCCCCTGTTCCATTGTAGAATCATTGATCGTGTCAATTGTCTAAAACTTCAATACTGATCAAGTACTGTTAAAAATCATCTAACCTTGTTATGTGCCATAAAAATATAATAAATCCTTAATTATTGCTACATTAGAGTTGTGTAAAATCTAATTTTGCAACAGCAGTATACTGATTTTGCTGCACCCTATAGTATAGTACTCTAGGACATTAATCAGCTTTTTGTACAGCAATTTAGTTTAGTTTAACAAGCAAACTACAGATAACCACTAGAAAAAACTATAAGCACATTAATAATGACAGATTTTAGAGCTATGGCTGAGGACACCTTCAGAAGAGTAGTTAATCAAAGGCTGTACAGGAAAAGCTTTATTTGGAGTTTATTCAGCAATACCATTTTTAACATTCACACATGCTCCAATCAGTAGCAAGCGAAGTAATTTCAAGATAGAATTCATGCACCTACACACACTTCTTAATTCATACCATGTGCATCTCTGGCAAGTCAGGGTTTACTGGACTTAGGTCCTGTGATGACCTCTTTGCTCCAGATGAAAGTTTTGTTGTATCTGCCACTTCTCCAGTTGGCAAAATACCATCTGCAAACCAAACTCTCCTCTGTTCTTTGGGACACAGCCCTAGGATAGGTTGAGAAAACAACACTGACTTCATATTATTTTCACTGTCCTAACAACTGAAAGGGATACAAATTCAGCTCCTTCTCCCCCCAGTTATATAGACAATCTGTTCACTGAAACCAAGCACAAGTAGACAGCTTGGCTCCAGTCACTCTCTCCCATCAGGTCAGCACATCTAAAAGACATCTCATACTAGCAGAGGAAGATGTCATGCTATAGCTACATGTATCAATTCCTATATAAGGAAGACTACTTCCTCGGTCATCCCATCATCCCTCTGTAGTTAGGTAAGAGTGAAATGCATATCACAACTAGAAGATGAAATACTCTAAAAAATTAAGGTATTACGTTGTTAAGAATTTATTTTCATTGATGAAAGTCAAATAATAGTGGGACAAAGACACTATTTGGTCACTAATCATTGCTCCCTAACTTTTCCCTTAAAAAAAGGGGGGGGAGGGAATACTTCATTTACTGTAAAACTGGCAGTTGCAACACAAGCCAGAAATATCCTGAGCTATATTTAAACGATTACAGTAATATCTGCACTGAAAAAGAAGTTACTGTATAAGCACATAAGACAGTGAAGAGAACAAGCATCCATATTTCATAAACAGAGATGTAAGACACACTTGGTCAAGCTCATACATGGAGTCTGAATTAGGAGCTATAAGCTTCCTCTAAATCCCAGTTCACAGAATTTGTTTGAGTCTCAGAAAGAACATCAGTATACTAAGTATGTATCCATGATACAGCAAACAACTCTTTCCAAGCAGAACTTGAAAAAGTGTTTGTTAAATTATACTATATGTGGCATACCTTCAATGCCAGGTTGTTTAAGCACTGAAATAGGTGACAATGCAGAGGATGAGGGAGTGCTAGCACTACCAGGTATCTGGGCTTCCTGCAAAGGTGCAGCAGAATACTCAGAGGAAACACTGGATTTAGGAAGAGGACCAGTTGGACTCATCATCCTTTCAAATGCCTGTGCTAAAACAAACAAAAAACAAACAACCAAACAAAAAGTGGTTAGTTTTTAAAATTTTACAATTGAGTAAGTTTACTTTGCAGTACAATATTGTTTTCTTTTTTTTCCAAAGCAGTGGACAATTTAGTTAGTTGTGAAAAGTGAGTGCTCAAGCTATTGTTCAGAAAAAAATCTAAATTGTTTGATTTTCAACCTCTCCATTTGCCTAATTCACTCCCAACATAGAAAGAGACCTCATCATAGAATCACAGAGTATCCCAAGTTGGAAGGGACCCACAAGGATCATCAAGTCCAACTCCTGGCACCACACAGGTCTACTCAAAATTTTAGACCACGTGAATAAGTGCACAGTCCAAACGCTTCTAAAACACTGACAGGCTTGGAGCAGTGACTACTTCCCTGAGGAGTCTGTTCCAGTGTGCAGTGACCCTCTCAGTGAAGAGCCTTTTCCTGATGTCTAGCCTAATGATGTCCAGACCTTCTCAAACAGCTTGTTATTGCTGCAGTAACTACAATGAACCATACAATCCCTGTACCTCAATGCAATTATATCACATTTATGAAGCCAAATTCAATTCAGATGGTACATTAAAAAAAGTCTGGTATGTTTTCAACTTGTTATTTAAATATTATTAATAAGGATCTCAGTTTCATCCGGCTATTTTCATAAAGCATCCACGCTTAGCTTTCCGTCAAGAAAAAGTTAACCTATGATGCAATTACAGTAGTACTATTAAGGGGATTTCTAAGAAGATAAGGACAAAAAGCTATATGTTATTTGCCCATTTTATGTGAGAACTATCAGGGGTATGGCCTTTCAACAGGTATAAAGCTCCTGTGGTGATCGGGGGAAGGTGAGGCAGAAATCTCTTTTCCTGGACACCTGCCACAGATGACCCCAACTGAAGCAGGTAAGCTTCTCAAAAACCACAAAGTTAAAGAGATACTAGTTGTAAATAATCTCCTTTAATGATTACTGCAATTACTAAAAACAACAACAACCAAAAAAAAACCCTCTTTACCTTTATTAATATCTTCGTAACAGCCAGTACAGACTCTTGCTTCCTTATCCATGTACTGTAGTTTGCACTTTCGTTTGCAACAAGCACCACAAAAAACCTGAACAAGAAAGGGACTAAATTATGCATTATGAGCAAATCCCCAGTATTTCCTGAGTTCCATTCCTATTATTACTTGCCTTACTTAAAGAGATGGAATAACACAAAGCATGCATAAAGCATTTTAGCCCATGCATGTCATGTTTCTGTGCTGAGAGAAGGGAAAGTACTAGAATAAAATGGTTTTCATTAGGAAGCTCAAAGCTCCACAGTTCGGTTCAGGCTGCAAAGTCTGCTTTTGAACAGGAGTTCCTACGCTGCTTCCAAAAACTGCATAGTTTATCCACAGTGTAAACTGTGAAAAAGGCTACATTCCGTTGCTCTTCTGAAACGCTCATCAACGCTGTGCCATAGTGCTGCTCTGCAGCATTAACCATGGTAACACTTCGGATATTGCACATCGTCATTCTACTTTAACCAAAACGTATACCTGTCACTTCCTCAGGGGATCCTGATGTTCTGCAGAACCTTCTAACAGGGAAGATGGCCAACTCACACTAAGGAGTTGGATCAAAGCTCCATTCCCATCCCATAGCTCAAAGAATCACCATTTTAGGTCCAGCATCTGCTGGAACTCTGCAAAGAATCTGAAATGCTGCTTTGCACATTTCCATGAACTGCTTTCTCCAAGGAAAGCTGGTGAAAGTGCAGTAATCCTTAATCATAAATGAAATAATGACCTAATAAATAAAAAATTAAGGAACAATAATATTCCAGGCAACTTTGGTCTTGGGTAACAACTATCAGGTATCTCTCTTCTTAAAAGCTAAGATTGCATGATGTTTTCTGAAATATTTTATTATATCCCCAATAAACTACAGAACACTTGTCTTCTTTAGTATTACGGAACAGTTTAGTCTCAAATGGGAAATAAGGAGAGAATAAACTGTATTAGTAGTTTATTTCAGGGATACAGCTGGAATAGAGGACCAGAGAAATTCAGACATAGAAAGTATGATCCCAGTATACTTTCTGATCGAGGTATGAAAAAAAAAAAAAACAGCACATAAAACTTGTTCCTGTGGACAGATCAAATTACATATAGCCAGGTGCCCACAGATTCACTAAAAAATTTATTTTTAAGACTATATGCGGAACCATCTGGCATATAATTGCATAGTGATTAGAAAGGTCTTCCAAGAAACACATTTGTTTGATTCCAGACCCTCTGCAGCCTAATATTCAAGCCTACATCATGCAAACTATCTCTCATGGAAGATATCTATGATGCTATCTCAAAATCTTCAGAAAAAAAGGACTCAGGTAATGGCTGAAACCATATTAGCAAAGATCCATTCCCAGACCATTCTTGCAGCTCTGATACCTGCACTACAACAAAACTAGGAGAATCCAAGCTACCTCTTCTGCCTCTCAGACAACTACCCAAAACCAGGGCTCAGCACTGCCCAAACAACTTACTAATAATGCTGGCTCCAGAATTACGTTGGGTAAGGAGTCTCCACTACTCTGCCAGAAAGCTCTGCTGGAAAGAATTATGTTAGTTGCCTTCTTGTTACTAGCTCCCTTCAGCAAAGCACTTAAAAATCATGCTTTGAAAGAACAGCTTACAAAAGCTTACACTCTCACACTTCAACAGTAACTATATATATATATATATATATATATAACTATATACATAGTTATATATATAGTATATAGTTGGATATATACTATAATATATATAATAAACATAGTTATATATATAGTTATACAAAGTTATATATATATAGTTATACATAGTTATATATATAGTATATATACTATATATATATACACTATATATACATAGTTATATATATAGTTATATAACTATATATAATATACATAATATAAATATATAATATATATTTATTTATATATAATATAATTATATATAATATATATATAACTATAGTTATATATATATAGTTATATATATATATATTCTGTCTATTTTAAGCATAGATTTGAGGCTGGGAGGGGTGGTAACATTTTTAGTCTGGACCATACCATGAGAGTGTACAATCCATTCAAAGAATTACATTTCTAGTTTTTATGCGAGTTCGCACAAGTATCTGGTGCTTTTCTTACTTTTACCCAATGTTCTTTCTAGAGGAGTTTGCAAGTTTTCAAGAAGTCCTACTATTTTTAGCTATACACAGACTCTAGATTTAATATTAGCCTTTACAAAAATAGTTTTTCAAACCTTGGTCTGACAGAAGCCTTCTATGCCTTATCACAGTTAAGTGGAGGCAACACTAGGTCTCCTGCTATTCCTAATTATCTCCAGGAAAACTGTGAATTAAGGGGGGCGGGGGGGGAGAAATACAAACAGCAGTGACAGAGGAAAAAAAAAATGGTTGTTATAACTCTTCAAGCAGGAAAAGCCACTGCAAAACAGTTACACTCGATCACTGCAGGATAACCCCAAAAAAGAATTCATTCCAGTTGCTTCTGCATTAATGTTGCAGGTAATTTATCTCAACTGAAAACACATGCTAAGTAAAGAAGTTAAGAATGTAATTGGAAAAGATTAATTGCTAATGAGTTGCAATTAACCTTAAGGCTTTTAAATGTTGAGCAGCACAACCTTTGCAAGTGCCATTCTCCTCTTCCACTTGGTGCCACTGGCACCATCAGAGGAGTCAGCTTAATCCTCCTGCACAGGAGATAAGAGGTGGAAAACTAAGGGACGGGTAGTTCAGCAGGGCAAAAGTGATGAAAATGAAGCTGCTGAGCAAAGAAATTGGTTCTGGTTGCACTAGGAAGAAAAAATGTACCACAGCAATAAACAAATAACTAAATAAATGGAGGTGAGAAGTTGTTTGGCCTCACGTATGCCACCGAAAGACGGCAGGAATAACTGCCTCACGCTCCCCTCCAGCGCACAAGCCAGAATTACCAAGTTCTGCCTTTTTCATTAATAAAGCTGTAGGACCTTATGAAAACTATACAATTCTCTTCTAGGAGAGTTCAGAGAGGACAACGTCTGAAGTCCAAGTTTTTTCTTAAGTCCAAGTGGAAGAAAACACAACAACCCGCAATGGTCCATGAGGAAGGTAAATTTTGTCTTTAAAGACAAGTGGCAAAACATTAAGCTATTACACACTCAGAAAAGCTATGACACAGCTGCATAGCACATCGTTATCTGTAACAGTTATGAGCCTTCACCCATTCTCCCAATGCACATACATTGTGAAGGTCCCTTTAATTACGCTGTTCTTATGCCAAAACATCCTCCGTTAACACACAGGATCAGCAACACTAGCAGCTGTTAGCTGTGAATAACAGCACGTTATGAAAGGTGCTGTGAACAACAGCATGTACTAGATGTACGTCCTTCTCCAGAGGACGAGCAAGAATTCTCAGGGCAAATGTAAACAGCCAAATGACTAAAATGAAGCCTACTCTGGAGAACTGTATTTTAAGATGTTGCATAACTTCAGTAGGGTATACTGCCAACTGCTTAAGTTCAATGACTCTTAGCCTGTCACAATGAAATCTTCATTTTCTTGGCATCAAACTGCACACCTACCCTTTACCGCACATTTACTGCAACTGAAGTAAATGGGGACTATGGTTTGAATACACAGCACCACCAGTGGCATTCTGGGGAAAAAATAAAATTAAAAAATTAACAAACCCCTCTGGGTGTCTTTTAAAACTGGGGAAGCAATAAGTTAGTAAGTATTAACACTACCCTTTACAATACTTCCTCACCCATAAAGCCAGCAGGGGGACACTGAAAGAAACAGTTCATTAGTACTATTAATACTTGCATTTATGCACAAGTACATAAGCCACAGTAGCTCAAAAGGAAATTTTTGATTAAAAGCAAGCTCTGATGTTATTTACTCCCTGCAGAGTACCATTCTCTCAGCAGAAGTAGCACATTTCCCCCTGCTCCCCTGCCCTCCCTGACAGCTCTTGGAAATTCATATATATGTTTAAGCAGAGGAAAGACTACAAATCCTTTGCATGGCTACTGCTGTCACAGCTCCTCAAAGGACACGATCCTTCCTGAGCCATGGATATTGTTTTTCAGCTAGCATAACCACTTACCTGCATTGTGATGACCATCATCATCACCTCCATTTTTTAAGCTTAAATACTTAAAAACTGAGCAAAACACCTGATTCATTGCAGTAATCACTATGCAGTGCACATTGTCCCATCTTCCTTAAGAACAGTAGTCGAGCCAGTAATGGAAGACAAAATAACAACTTTTCCTTACAACCCCTTTAATAAAAAGTCTTACACTTAATACACTTAAAAAGACTTAATATCAGTCTTTTCTAACTATCTGTATCTCTAAATAAAAATTAAAACAAAGAAATACACTGAGAGCTCAGAAGAATTCTGTCCACATTCTTCACTTTTTGTATTCTGGTTATCCCTAAATCAAAGTAAATTTGCTTACAATATCAAAGGACCTCCTAACCAATAACTTACTTTTCCACATGCACGGCAATGGTGTCGTCTTTTTGTAAATGTGAACTTCACTTGACAGTTCATGCAGTTGGGTGCCTCTGAATCAGGGACCCACAGTGGTTGTTTCTGTGAAAGAGCTGCAAGTGTTTTAACTGGTTCTGCACTTTCAGATGTTTGACTTCCTCCAGTTTCAGTCCTACTTTCCACAGCAGGTTCAGAATTTTTATCAAAATTAATGCTGGTGATTGAGAGGGGAACTTCTGGGGTAACAGAATTCACTTCCTGGTTTTCTCTCGCAGGTACTTCTGTTTGATTCAGTTGTCTCTGACCAGCAGCTCCTTGTGGAAGGCCAAACAACTGCTTTGGTCTTGCACCTTCGTTGTGAAACTTCAAAACTAGTGCCTCACTACCATTCTCAGTCTGGGTATGAATCCCTTCTGTTGGAGATTCCAATTTATTGGCAGTAAGAGATACTTCAAGATTACTATTAATGCTAGTTATATCTTCTGGTTTTGTCTGGGTATGTTCTTCAGTGATCTCTGTAAAATCTAGGTTCACATTTGTTACATGCATTTGTTCTGCATCAGCTTCCATCAAGTTACTGTCATTGTCTAAAGACAAATTAGACTGATGACTTTGTCCATACAAGAATTCATCAAGCTCAGCATCACTTATTAGAGTATCACTTTTGATAATGCCCTCCTCAACAGAGAAGTCAGCCATAACTTGGCCAATACTTTCATTGTAGTAAGAGTCTATACCAACACCGTACGGTTCAGCTTCATATTGAAAAGCAGAAGCAATAGCTTTGATTTGCTCAGAATCACTGTCATCAATTGCATTCTCAGCATCACATATCTCAGAAGCAATAGCTTTGATTTGCTCAGAATCACTGTCATCAATTGCATTCTCAGCATCACATATCTCTACACCTGCACTCTTTTCCACAACACTTTGGTTGATTTTAGGTAAATATTCTTCCTGTTCATGCAAGTCAGCCTCTTTCCAGGATTCACAAGTAGAGACATTAGTTTTAGAATTCCCAGCATGAATAGTTAAACTGTCACTAATAACATCCACCATTTCATTCTGAGGTAGAGGATTAACTTCTTCTGTTACAACTGATGAACCACGTTCAGACACAGACAGCGATGTCTGGACATCCTTGACTGATACACACGAAGGTGAAACACTGCTTAGTATTTCACTGCCAGCAAGTTCTTCACTATTTACATTCTCTGTAACTTCCTCTTCTAAGGCTACTTTAGCCCTTGTTTGATATGTGGAGCCTGGTAAAACACAACTTCCAGGTAATGTTGCATGGCTTTTGTGCAACTGAGGCCTCTTTGGCAGATCTGTAGGCATGGATTCAACTGTACTCTGATCTTTTGAGTCTTCATCTTCTAGGGCATTTCCTCTATACATCTCTTTGCTCACTGCAGAGCATGCACTTTCATTTTCTGGCTCACCAGGCAATTTTCCATATACTGTCTCATCTTTGGGACTGTATACATTTGAACTCTGTGATGTTACAGAGACACATGCAGTATTAAGGCAAGCAGTTTGTTCTGGCTGATCAAATGCTTCACTGCACTTTAAAGATTCTGTTCTGTGTGGCTCACCATGTGGCTCTGAGATCATTGCTTTAGCAAAAACATCTGATTCTAAAGGTAATGGGCTACTCTCCTCTACTTTAAGGTGTTCTGAATCTTGTAGCATTGAGTCCCCATCACACTGTTCTGTACTTGATACACCATTGTTGCAACTTGTTGAAGATACACAAACAGGAACAGGTATGCAAGACATGCCAAAGCCTATCAAACAGTCTTCACTGGGCTGAGAGTCACATGGCTGCAACTTTTGATTATCTTCATTGGAACCTGCTGAATGAATCAAGTTACCTGTGTCATTAACAAGATCACACACAGGTATACTACACCTTCCTGGGGTGGAAGCCTGAATTTCTTTTGAGGAACTGCTGTCTACAGTGGACAAAAGATCAGGCCCAGCAACACTCTTCTCATTTTGTGATGAATAATTCAGAATCCCTTCATTTGGTCCACTATGGACAAAATGAAGAGAGATTTCTTCTGATGCCATACAAGCATCCTCTTGCAGTTTGGGTGTTGGATATGCATGTTGTAAGCGATCCAAATCTGAAGAAAATGAATGGTGTTTCAACTCATGTGGATTTTGAGGCTGAGGTGTTCTGTAGAAGTCACATTCATCTATTTTAAGCAAAAAGAGATCAAAAGCAAAGTTTGTAAGACTCATGGGTTTTAATAGTGCACGACCCCAAAACCTCAACTGTTCATTAATACAAGCTTTTACTCATATGTTACTTTCAAGTTACATTGTAATAGTCATTTGGCTAGTATTGCTACACTGAGGAGGAAGGCAGTGGAAGTACTAACCTGTATTCTGTTCAAATTCATCAAGGAGCTTGTCCAAGTCGCAGACTACAGCTTTAAAATAACTGTCCATTCTATTTACAGTTCTAGTGAAGCTTTAGGCCTCTTAAACCTAGAAAGAAAAATACAGGATTTCATTCACATTCTGCTATTTACAAAGTCAAACTGCTCTCATTATTTGCAAACTACTTCCAGGAGGTATATTTTTTCTTTTTTAATAATTTTTTCTCTGTATAAACAAAATGCTGGTACAAAGATGGCTGCAATCTGTCAGCCTCTATCTATTCTACAGTATACTCAGTACACTATACACTAAAAATTTCACCTCAAATCAGGAAACTGAGACTGACTTCTTAAAACCAAATGC
The DNA here is from genome assembly GCF_011077185.1 of Oxyura jamaicensis. NCBI lineage: Eukaryota > Metazoa > Chordata > Aves > Anseriformes > Anatidae > Oxyura > Oxyura jamaicensis. The sequence continues at coordinate 72,368,047 of NC_048926.1, forward strand.
CTCTGAACTCATACTGTGGCATCATAACAGTAAGGAGTTTTAAAACCAGCAAGAAATCAGATATTCTGTCTTGACCTCCCTTTACATTATACACCACATGGTTCACAGGAAAAACAAAAACAAGATAGGCCACTGTTACTCTTGCAATACAAATGAATTGCTTAAGTAAATGATGCCTTCATAATCCCAGATAATTCATACTCTAAACTGGAGTAGGATGCAAAAAGAAGTTTCCATCTGCTGGTGGAAATGCCAGTAAGAAAAAAAATGAATTCCTGTAGGAATTCAAGCTTGAAACTGAGCATGTGAACACAACCTTTAAGAAGAGATTTATTCTCTTAGTTCCCAAATTATCCAGCCAATCAACTACAATTAACTCTCAGCTATGGTCAAATGTTCAGTTAAAACTAAACAAGCTAAAAACTAACATGTAACAGGGACTAGAAAGCTGATAAGCAGCTGACGCATGGTAAGATACTCAACACAGAGCCGCAGTGCATTTAGGCAGGTTGAGGTCAGGACTCCTCCCCACAATGATCAATGCATTGCTTGTAGACCCCCCTCCGAAATTTTCCTCCAAGGCCAGGAGGAAAACATAAAACAATCCAGCATGGTAATTCATTTCATCTCCACCATACCCAAAACCCATTAACTTTCTCTGAGACCTGAACAGAATCACTAAAAAAAATTAAAAAAAAATCATTTTAGATACTTGCCAACTCACCAGAAAGCTATTTGCTATTACATTCTATGTTACAAAACATCCTGTTTCATTTCTTTAATGAAGATCTCAAGCCACTAAACATTATGCTTTTTTGATCATTCTGAGGAGCTTCCCAATTCCACATCTGTTTCATGTCTGAATATCCATAATGCGTAATTATCTAGAACATATAATCAAAGTATCATTTACATTTCCCTCAAGTAAACCAAAGGGACTTGGATCACTTTAGTCTCATTTCCTCTGGAAACTAGGCCTGTGGAGGGCTACCTTGTTATCCCTGCTGCTCTGATCAGCACACTTCTGCCTCTGTGCATTTGATGACTTCACACCCTACACTACTCAACAGACCATCTCTCCTCAATGCTTAGAGACCAAAGAAACACTTTAGTCCTCTTATCACTTATGCCACCTGCAGCTACCAGTCTAGATCCCTATGCCCTACTAACTCCACAAAAGAACAAGTTTCCCTTCTCGTTGAATGGTTCAGATCTGTAACGTTCACCTACTACTCTATCAATATGCATGTTACAAGAATACTTTTTCAAACTAAGCTATAGTTTAAAGACAGATCTGTATAGCACAGGAAAGTTGAAACAAACTACTTATCAGAACTTAATGCAGTACTTTGTGCCGTATAAAAAAATCTGAATATACTGCTGTATCTCTATTCTCAGCCGTCACTCCCACAGTCTTCAGCACACTGCATGATAAAGTCAAGTCTGACACGAGCACTACAAATAGCAGCAAGTACATGTTTAATGCTGTTTCTCTTACCAGTGAAAACTGTATTCAAATAAAAGTAACAATTGTCCCATTTCACAACCTCCTGAGAAGTGGAAGATTGATACTTGAAGCAGAACTTATTCCAATTAAGAGCCTTACAACAGAATTTGGTGATTAATTAAAAGAAATTCAAGCATAGATACATACCACCTGTAAAGACATGATAACGGACACCAACAAAATTGCTGGTCAAAAAATTAGAAGAAAACACAGAAACAACAAATATTGAAGGATTATGAGAAAATGGGAGAAGCAAGAGATACATATAGCTGATTTAACACTCTGTAGGGAGGTATTACATGTCCTTACCATTCAGGTACAGCTGATGTTACAACCAACAGACCAGCAGCTGCAACCGAAAGGGGTGGTCACACTCACCACTCCCCAGGTCTTTGCTCTGGCAACCACAATCACCTAATCCCACAAGAAACAAGATCAGGCTGCTGAACAGACAATGTCACTTACTTAAAGGGAAAACAGAGAAGATTTTTTGCTTCTTTCCACACCAGAACACGTCTCCAACACAAGACACGCTAACCTGACAAAAGGTCCTGGCAAGGTTTTTAAAATCCTACTGCTTGACTCTTAATAATCTACGTAAAACACTAACTTACAGCCCTGTAAATTGAGCTCCCAATTTACAGTAATCAGAACATTAGATATTTTAAAATCACCAATCAGTAAAGCAAAACAAAGAACTAATTGTCAATGAAATGGACATCTATCACCAATAAAGATGACTTAAAGACCTCCTCTGAGGTGAGTTTTATTTTCATCCTCAGTGACAACAGCTCTTCCAAAAAAAATCTTTGATATTTAAAGAAAAAAATATATATATTTTTATAATTATATATATATATGGGAGAAACAAGTCATTATTTCAACTACTTTTGTCTTGAAGAATCTTGAATTAAGTATACACACAGTATTTGATTATAATGCCAAATAATTAATTAGAAGGATGTGCTTGCACTGTATGTTTCTGGCTCACTGACCCCTCTTAAAACAGAAAGAATCAAGGGCAAAAAACTGTAGAACTGAATTTTTTTGCAATACAAACCACAACAGAGTTTAAGATACAGATGATATCATTTCCATAAAAAAAAAACAACTCAGAAAATCTACCATGATATATTACTCCATGCCAATAAAGTTGTCACATTTAGTTAACCCTACAGTTTTGAAATACAATGATTCTAAGGCAATAAAGCACTTAGAACATCTGAAATAACTTTGAATAACTAGTATATTACTCCTATTACTTTAACTACCCTTTCTTGAAGTGTTGTACAGATCTTCTGCTCTTCTAGAACACGCCTCCAACACCTTCCCCCCATCTTCCCTCCCTCATCTCCCCCAGATCAACGCAAAAACAGGGAAGAACTGTTTTGTAAACTGGCTCTATACCAACCATTCCTTAAATCACTCCAGTTATGATTTGTTCAGTTACATGTTCTGCAGAGCAAGATCTGACCTGGCTGATTTAAACATTTTTATATTTTTTTTCCTTCGTTATTTTTCATCCAGATGAGGTCCTTGCATAGACACATAAAAAAAAAAAAAAAAAAACATGCCACCATACCAAAAGGGGCAGTGCATAAGCAGGAAGGAATCACTGCCATGAAGAAAAACAAAGGGAAGCTTGATCTGTGTGTCTAACAGAGACCTCCAGGATGAGAGTCAATTCCCTCCCTCCTTGCTGCTGCCACCTCTTATGGACTTAAAAGCACATACCTTCTATTAAGTGCTGTCTTCTGAATGTTTTCTAGAGATCTGAATACTCTCACAAGATTGTCTCTAAGTGGCAGACTGATTGTTTTAAATAAACAATTAAAACATAACATTCATATCTGTATCTGAGGTCTTACATCCTTAATGGCATAGGGAGACACACAACTCGAGCCTCTTACTGGCTCTATTTTGTATATTTTTTCCAAATTAGAAATATTGCAGTTTTATACAGTGTTTAAATCACTGTCTGCCAAAGATTTTATGCTTTCATCTTAAGTATTTATGTACTAGAGACTGGAAGATATATACCAGTGCTCCTCAAAACAGGAAAAAAAAAAATCAAATCATAAAATGACTGCAATACAGCATTAAACAGCTAGTTACTAATATGGTAGAAGTCATCTTAAACAGCAAGATCTGAGAAAGCTTTATTTCAGAAAGACAAGTTTAGATTGGAGAATATAATCAGTTCAATCAGTTAAATCAGTTCACTTAGTTTACAGACCAGTTTTAGAGACTTTCTTTCAAAGATGGTTGTATTAAATTGAGCCAATTAAATCTATCTCCTTATGAGTTTTACCGTCTACCTTACAACTGAAGGACAAGGCCAGATGACAAGAGAAACTATGGAGTGCTCACTTACTTCTTCAGCCAGAAATACACAAAAGATGACTTTCAAATTCTACACATTCTGAACCACTACAGATCATCAACATTCATTACGCCATTTGTCCTTAAGTATGTCTCACTTAACAGGTGGACAATCTCACCGAAAAACAGATCACCAGGGCTTCCGAGTACGTGGCTTGGCAAAAGTTCATTTTATTCCAGTCAACAGCCTTCGTTTTGTTGATTATCCTTTAGCTTCAAGACAGAAAAACAATCTTCCTTAACATTTTACAAAAAGGCACACCAAGACACTTGCTACTTCTCCAGGTAAATGTTTGTTTGTTTCTAAACAAGCTCTCTGTTTGTTTTTCAACTTTCAAAGCTTTTTCTTATGCCATAATTACAGGATACGCTTTCTTTATTATCTTATCCAAGTTTATTTAGTGGACAATTAACAATAAAATTGCTACAACAGGCAGTATTCAGCATGGTGAACTCAGGAAGCCAGTATGCCAAACATCCAACAAGAACAGTATTAGAGTGTTATTCTGTGGTAATCCCTGGAGCAACTGAACAGTCAGTACTGAGCACATATCAGCACCTGGTCAGACACCCTTCTCTACCAGCAGGTTTAAAGGGAACAAATGAAAAAAATGCAGGTTTGCTTATGTTATTTGCCCAGTCAGAGGAGGTTTGGCCCTGGCAAACTCCTAACACTGCATTTTATGTTGCACAAAGAGAGTATCTTAAGAAATAGAGGCAATAATTTTACTAAATAAAAAGTGTTTGTTACCCAAGAGAAGCAAATAATGTCATCTAGATGACCATGCAACAAGTGCATCAAGATATTAAAAAAAAAGTATGTTCTTTTATACCCTTATAAATCACTTCTAATATAATAGACACGTATTCCAGGGTTCAATAAGCACTTAATGTTAGGGAATTCTAAGTACACTCCTACTTAAGTGAGAACATAATACATGTTTGCCATTTTTTAGTTATTCTCTGTCTTAGCGATCTATATTGCAGTTTAGCAAAGACAATGTCTCTAAATGCGTAAAGTTAGTAGTTTTCTGTTATAATTTGCACAGTAAAGTGTATAAATTCATTGTTATTTACTAACCATTTTTGTCTGATGACAAGCACTCTTTTGGTATTTAAAAATCCTTAAAAACAGTCTCTGTAGTGTTTGATATATGTAGGCATTAGCAGAATTTAATCTACTCACAACCCATCATCCCTGCTGAATCCATGCCTTCTGAAGTGGATCAGGTTTGGAGACAAAGAAACACATGTGCGCTCACTCACACACAGAGGTCTTCATTCCTAAAAATTAGCCTCTTATTAAGACCGCTATTGCAGTCATCAGGAAAGTCTTTTTGCTCACTACAAAATAAATTTCAACTCCATCACTGTGCTTACTCATTATACTTGAGTGACCTGAAACTAGACACTTGAGGCTTTAGAGAGAAAAACAAAATAAAACAAACAAGAAAACTAAACCACACCAAAACCCTAAGGGTACAACTACCGGTGGAGCTAGTCAGCAATCAATGTAGCTGAGCAAAAAGCTTTGAGAAAAGCTTAAGTGGAATCAGATAAAAAAATAAAATGATTCTTGCTGAGCAATGCAACATATTATCCAACCAAAAAAAGTGCAGGAGCTGCTGACACTGCAAATTCACTGGCTGAATGAGGGAATGAATTTAAAAGTTACAGAAGTTTTCAGACACCTAAGAGAAAGTTGACATGGCACACCGCAAAACACTAAACTGCCTTGCCTGAAGAGGGATATTCTGTTAGTTCAACTAAATTTCTTCAGAAAAAAACTGCAATAAAAAGCCACCAACAGTATTATCACCAATAGCAATCAGACAACTTCAACATAACATCATATTCAGCTCCCCTAAATTTTGCTTTCACCCAGCCCCCTCAACGTTATTTCTCTTCTGACCAGAAAACAGGATCATGCATGCCACACAGAGAAAACATGTCACTCGATGTATTAGGTATATGTGGCAGCGTTTTGGTAGCAGGAAGGCTGCAGATACGGCCTCTGTAAGAAGAGTCCAGCAGCTGCCCCACGTTAGATAAGGGGCACTTTCATCCAGCTCCAAAGCGACCTGCTGCTGGCCAGAGCTGAGCTAGTAAGTGACGCTGTTTGAGCCTCTTTGAGAACAGATTTAAGAAAGGGAAGAGAAAAAAAAAAATCTAGTTGCTCAGCAGCAGCTGAAAGAGAAAGGGATGAGAAGCAGCCCTACCATCCCCCAGGTGAGTTTAGCAGGAGGGCAGGAGGTGCTTCAGGCATGCAGCAGCAGTTCCCCTGCGGCCTGTGGAGAGGCCCCTGGTGGAGCAGGCTGTCCCCTGCAGCCCATGCGTCCCACATGGAGCAGATCTTCACGCTGCAGCCTGTGGAGGAGTCCCCGGTGGAGCAGGTGGATGTTGCCCGGAGGAGGCTGCGGCCCATGGAGAACCCCTGCAGGAGCAGGCCCCAGGCCAGAGCTGCAGCCCGTGGAGAGGAGCCCACGCAAGAGCAGGGGGTCTGAGAGGAGCTGCCACCCGTGAGGGACCCGGGCTGGAGCTGTTTGCTCCTGGGGGATGGATGGACCCCGTGGTACGGAGCCATGTGGGAGCAGTTCTTGAAGAGCTGCTGCCTGTGGGCAGCCCCTGCAGGCTCAGTTCGGGAAGGACGGCATCCTGTGGGAGGGACCCCACGTGGAGCAGGGGCAGAGAGTGACTGTGAAGGAGTGGCAGTTGGAGACAAAGCGTCATGGACTGACCACAGCCCCCATTCCCCTGTGCCACTTGTGGGGAAGAGGTGGAACAGGGTGGATGGGGGAAAGGTGTTTTTGGGTTGTTTTCTTTGTTTCCCACTTGTCTAGCTTGTTTGTAATAAGTAATAGTTTTCTCTAATCTTCCTATGCTGTTTTGTCAGCAACAATCATTGTTGAGTGATCTCCCTGTCCTTCTCTCAACCCTTGAGCCCTCTTCATTCTATTTTCTCCCCGTTTCCCTTTGAGGAAAGGGAGTGAGAGAGCCGTTGTGGTGGAGCTCATCTGCCCAGCTGAGGAAAACCACCACACTGGACAATTACTGATTTTCAGCAGTGCTCTAGCACATCAGCAGTACCCAGCTGACAGGCATGCAGCTGAAGAATACACTTGCCTAACTGAACAAACATCTCTCACATGCTGCAGACAATGCCATCACTATTGGTTTTATCAGCTTTAGAAATTGAGTCATGAGAACATGATTGTTTCATCAAGTCTGAAGTATCATACTCCAGACAAAAGAAATCAGTGGTCTCTCAACATACTCATCTTTTCTGATTTGCATTATTAATGATCAGATATTCATAGTAGAGAACCTAAGCAGTAGATACTAATAGCATCTATTACTATCAGTCAACTACTAGGCATTTCTCCAAAGCACATTCTTAACCAGTTCTCTACCACTGTAGTTTGCATTTGAATACAGAGTAACGTTTTCCAGTTTATCCAGAAGCCTGCCTTAAAACAATTAATACCTTAACTGGAATAGCATAAGCATGCCCATTATATTCAGCATCCTATAGCTAAGTCAACTGAGCAGAAGCAAGCAAAGGTATAACTGATACCTCTAAATCACTGAGAGCAATTCATCCACCTAGGCAATCTAACATGCAACACTGTAGAAGTGCTGCAAGAGGACCGCACAGCTTGCTGCTACAGCGTGCAAGCAGCAAACCATAGCAAAATAAATCAAGTGTTTTTGTTTTATTTCCCAAAATGCCGCACGTTCGAGTTCCAAAGTGTGTTTTCACTGACGTTACTGAGACGTCAGTGCTTACTGCTTACTGCTCAAAGTTTCTCCATCTCACGACAGTCTTATCAGCTCAGAAGTACACAGCTCCTTCCTCAGCCCTGGAACACGCTTCGGTACCGAAAACCAGCTCAGGACGCTTTTTCCTGAACCCGCGTTAGCCCCGGGAAAGGGAAGAGGCACCCACCGCCCACAAGAGGAACCCACCAGCACCAGGAACGACCAGCTGCGGCGAGAGGCGACGGGCGAGCTCTCCTCCCAGGACCAGTAGACTCTGCCCGGCCGCCGCAGACCCCCCCGGTACGGACCCGGGGCCCCACCCCCGGACCCTCCGCACTGCCCGGCACGGAGCCGCGGCTGCTCCGGGCGGCCTCCCGCAGCCCCCCGCCGGAGGAGCCGTTGAAGTGGGGGCCAAGGGAGCACCAACGGGCTTCGGGAACGCGCCCGCCCCGCGGTGCAGCAGCGGGGGGACGTCGGCGGAGTTCCCCCCAGCGCTCACCTGACGGGCTGCAGCTCCGGGACGGCGGCACCCCTAGTTTCCGCGCCCGGCGGCCGCTCGGCGCATGTGCGTCGCCCGCCCCTGGCGGCGGCAGTGGAGCGGCGGCGGCCGCCATCTTGTGGCTCGGCGCAGGCGCGGGGCAGCGCCGACATGGCGCCTGCGCCCCCGCACGGTCACCCGCGCCGCGCTGCCACATCACCGCACGCCGCCACGGCGCTGGGGGCGTGCCGACAACATCCGTGTTATTTTTGATTTATTTATTTATTTTTTTTACATAGTCCACAATATCCATGTTAAAAAAAAAAAAAAAAAAGAATTTATTCGCCTGACGTCTATATTGAAATAACAACGGCTTTGCTCGCCATTTCACATGAGTCGTTTCTTTGTAGGGTGCAGTCTCTGAGGGCCAGGAGTGTGATTTAAGCTTCAAGCCAGTTTGCAAATCCGTTTGCCTCAGAAGCTGATGAAAGCCCATTTTGAGTGCCAGTGTTGCGGCAGCCCAGGCGTCAGAGCCCCGATGGCCCCAGGGGCTGCACAGCTTTGCCTTGGTGGCCTTCTGTATCTTCTGGGATGTGCACAAGTCGATGGGGCCGGATGGGATCCACCCAAGGGTACTGAAAGAACTGGCAGAGGTGGTGGCTAAGCCGCTTACCATCATTTGTCAACAGTCCTGGCTATCGGGGGAGGTCCCAGTTGACTGGCGGCTAGCAAATGTGACGCCCATCTACAAGAAGGGCCGGAGGACTGACCCGGGGAACTACAGGCCTGTCAGTTTGACCTCAGTGCCAGGGAAGCTCATGGAGCAGATTATCTCGAGAGTCATCACGCAGCACTTGCAGGGCAAGCAGGCAATCAGGCCTAGTCAGCATGGGTTTATGAAGGGCAGGTCCTGCTTGACGAACCTGATCTCCTTCTATGACAAAGTGACGTGCTGGGTGGACGAGGGAAAGGCTGTGGATGTGGTCTACCTTGACTTCAGCAAGGCTTTTGACACCGTTTCCCACAGCATTCTCCTCAAGAAACTGGCTGCTCTTGGCTTGGACTGGTGCACGCTTCGTTGGGTTAGAAACTGGCTGGATAGCCGGGCCCAGAGAGTCGTGGTAAATGGAGTCAAATCCAGTTGGAGGCCAGTCACTAGTGGCGTTCCCCAGGGCTCGGTGCTGGGGCCGGTCCTCTTCAATATCTTCATTGATGATCTGGACGAGGGCATTGAGTGCACCCTCAGTAAGTTTGCAGATGACACCAAGTTAGGTACGTGTGTCGATCTGCTCGAGGGTAGGAAGGCTCTGCAGGAGGATCTGGAGAGGCTGGACCAATGGGCCAAGGTCAACTGCATGAAGTTCAACAAGGCCAAGTGCCGGGTCCTGCACCTGGGGCGCAATAACCCCAAGCAGAGCTACAGGCTGGGAGATGAGTGGTTGGAGAGCTGCCAGGCAGAGAAGGACCTGGGAGTGATGGTTGATAGTCGGCTGAATATGAGCCAGCAGTGTGCTCAGGTGGCCAAGAAGGCCAACAGCATCCTGGCTTGTATCAGAAACAGTGTGGCCAGCAGGGCCAGGGAGGTGATCGTCCCCCTGTACTCGGCTCTGGTGAGGCTGCACCTCGAGTACTGCGTTCACTTTTGGGCCCCTCGCTACAAGAAGGACATGGAGGTGCTTGAGCGAGTCCAGAGAAGGGCTACGAAGCTGGTGAGGGGCCTGGAGAACAAGTCTTACGAGGAGCGGCTGAGGGAGCTGGGCTTGTTCAGCCTGGAGAAAAGGAGGCTCAGGGGTGACCTTATCACTCTCTACAGGTACCTCAAGGGAGGCTGTAGCGAGGTGGTGGTTGGTCTGTTCTCCCACGTGCCTGGTGACAGGACGAGGGGGAATGGGCTTAAGTTGCGCCAGGGGAGTTTTAGGTTGGATCTTAGGAAGAACTTCTTTACCGAAAGGGTTGTTAGACACTGGAATGGGCTGCCCAGGGAAGTGGTGGAGTCACCATCCCTGGAGGTCTTTAAAAGACGTTTAGATGTAGAGCTTAGGGATATGGTTTAGTGGGGACTGTTAGTGTTAGGTCAGAGGTTGGACTTGATGATCTTGAGGTCTCTTCCAACCTAGAAAATTCTGTGATTCTGCCCAGAAGATACATGGGCTAGCATGTAACTAACAGGCTAGCATATTACGCGGGCTAGCATGTAACTAACCTTTCTCTGATGAGCCAAGGCCCCCTCTTTGTCATTTAACTGCATATTTATTTTAAATGGAAAGACAAGAAAGAACTTGTAAGAACAAGGCAATCTGCGTAAATCAACAATTACATTTGTTCTAGGGAATCATGCTGACTATTAAATAAAACAAAAAAAACTAACCAAATCTATTAATCTCTTCAGGATTTCTTTCATGAGGGTTGTCGAGTTCTTCAACTTTCCTGCTGTCCACATCTGATGAGAGCAGGCTTGGTAATTTCTGTCTCAGATTATTCTTGTTCCCTTGTAACGTGACAGACCCTAAAACAGAAGTATATAAATTATGGAAATGCTTAAAAGAAAAGCTGCTTTTGGGTCTAAATGGGCATGCATAAAGCTAAACTCCAAGCAACTTCTAAAAGGGCACTGCAAGCTACAGCTTGTACAGTACATAATATGGCAAGTTATTTGCATGCAGCACCACCCTTGCCATCTACTAAAGGCTAAATGGACTTTTCATCTTTGACTTTGGGCAAATTGATTTTTTTTTTTTTCCATATGAAAATTAAACTTTGGCTCCATTTAGGCAATTCATGGTAGTATGTTTTTAAACAGTTGGTAGCCTAAAAAAATAGATTTCTGCAGCACAATTTGTTAAATTTTAAGATTTATAAAAAGATTAAAATATATTAAAATTACAAAATGCTGGTATCACAATATAGAGCTTGGTAACAGTGACTTTGGTAAAAGGGAAACACACTGAAGATGTATCCTGTCTTGCTTCCTGGGGGTGCCCAAGGAATCTGGCACATTACAGGTCAATAGCTAACATAAATACACCTTGAAATGCGTTCTGCTCCTCAATTCTATGGTTTTGACCATGACATAAGTATTTAAATACTTCTCTCTATGCTTTTCCTTAAAAAGAAAAGGATAATGACAATTCTTCCTTTTTTACAAAGGGATTTGTAATTTGTGGATGATCGTGCTAAGTAGTAGGAGAAGAAGAAGAAATATTAATGCCTGGAAATACATAATGAAAAACTGAAAATTAAAAAAATAATTATTGTATTCAGTATTTCAGGAAAAGCTCAGTATATATCTTTTTGCACTTCTCTTTCCCTAAGTCTTACATATAATTAAAAAAAATAATAATGTTGATAACATTGTGAACAGCCAGGCTAAACTTTCCAGATGCTACCTTTCTTTTGTGCTGTTTTTATGAGATCTTTAATATCTAGAATATTATTGGCATCCTGGATAAGTTTATTTATTCTAGCATGATTTAACTCAGATAATTTAGTTCATGAGCATTTAATAAAAAAAAGGCTACATTAAAAGCTAGACTAGTAACACCAACATCCTACAGTAGTTTTTATATTATGATTACTATAATAGTCCACTTACACCCAGACATCCTGCATTACATGAGAAACTTCTGGTAGAAGTTCGTGAACTATGTGCCACACTGCTTAGTGTATTTATGGTTTTCACACTGTTCCTTTTTTCTGGGCTCTTCAGAAGTCTCAGTCAGCAATTAAACTACAACCACATATTTGATTCAATAAAAGTCTGCCTGTACCCCTTTGTCAACTAAATTCTTTTCTATTTGACTGTTACTGCTATGTAACATGCCCAGCTACCATCCTCCTTCAGACGTTTCCAGTTTATAAATTTTGTTTCCTTTTTAATCTTCATTACTTCTGCAAGCCTCAGAGCTAGGTCCTTTTGCTGCATTAACTGCTGTTCGAATGCAATTCTGAAGGCATCTGCCACTATATAAGCTTCATCTTTACACTTCTTCAGAAGTTCGATCTGTTTTTAATTAAAAGAAAATGTGAAGTATATTAAGCAATTTGCAAGCAATAAGGGATTTAAGAGACAAATTAGGAGACAGACTAAAGCCACTAATGCAGTTCAACACTTCTATATTACCAAGTTACCATAGTGGTTCCCAAGGCAGACCTGTGCACATAAAAGGGAACTGATGAAGGACCAGGCAAATTTTAAATATATCTAATTGTGGAAGTAGTATAAAACCTGAATAAATGGTTTCTTGTAACATAAAGAGATATGTTTTGAAATGTGTATTTAAGTCTGTACCCTTTTTTACACATGTACCTGACACCACCTACACACTACATTAGCTATGCTGCTGGTGGTGCCTACTTATCTCTGCACATGCAGACCAGCTTGTTCTGTACCCGTATGCAGAGCATGAAAAAAAAAAAATATATATATATATATATGTATAATAACCATGGCACAAAAGAGGCATGAAAGTATATGAAAGTCTTAAAGAGGTGGTTGATGCCTCAAGCCTGTCTCTAAGAAGGAATCGGGATAATGCTCTTACTGATAAGTTTTAATTTGGAGTCAGCCCCAATGTAGTCTGGTGGTTGGACTCAATCTTTGGAGGTTCCTTCCAGCTGCAACTATTCTATTCTGTTCCACTTATTTTCAAGATCTGTATGTCAGTTGGAACTTCTGCACTAGGATGGTGAGGAAGGTTACCACACTTGCAGGTTCAAATACAAATTAGAAGAAAAATTCTTCTTTCTAAAACTATAGATTTACTAAATTAAAGACTTTAAGGGCTTGAAAATAATTTTCTTGATTTAATTGTGATGTGAATACACCATGACCTAGCTGGATAAGCACTTGTTTGAATGCTGATGTCAACACAAGGGAGTGGTGTGATAGGGTGGAATGCATTGACAGGAAAAGGAAATTATCCTTTTCAGTGCAAGTCCACACTCACATTGTGTACACATTTACAGAATGTAATACATTTTGAGTGTATATATTTTTATATTAAAAATACAAGTGGAAGAAAACTGAACAATATTTATTTTTTTACTAGTAAATTTAAAAAATCATGATTACAGTTTTATATCAGCAACAATCAGGGCATCACAAACAAACATTATTTCTGGGATGCATTCTTGTTTTAGAACACATCAGTTTGTGTAAGGGTATTTTTTTGAGCAAATTTGTTTTTCTGACCTCTCTACTTGTTTATATCTAAGTCAAGCAGCATTACCTCTTGCTTGAGATGAAGAAGTTGTTTTTGAGTGACAGCTGCCGTTTTAGCACAGGAACAACGCTGCCCCCCAGAAGTATTGCAGGTGCAAGCTCCAAGAACTGCCAGCTTAAAATCCAAAACAAATCACCAGCTAAGTGCTGCATACTGCAGCCCAATCTGCATACACAGCCCAATCCAAGAGATGCCAAATGACTTAGCAAAAAACATTCTGAAGCTACAGAGGCAATGTAAGAGTAAGGGAAACCAGGCTACAAAGATTGAAACATGATTTCTTTTAACTCACAATGACACATGTCAGGTATATTTTTCAGCACTAATCTCATATCTAACACTAATGTACTTTTTGTGAATCTAAATATGCCCCTTAGCTGTTCAAATCTGAACTCACTGCTAAAGGCAGCAGAGGAGATGGGCTTTAAAAATCTTCTGTTCAGTACTTATCTACACAGCAATGCTCAAGAAAATTGAGGTGAAACAAGTAGCGTGCTCATAATGTAAGAAGAGCCATGGCTGCGTTCTAGTATATCTGTGTCAATACATCCCTGTAAACACTGCTCCCCTAGAGTTTTCACTTTGAAGCGGGTATCAAAGAAATAAAGTCTTACACTGTGATCTTGCCAGACTGAGCACTTCTGGAAAGATTAATAAATGCATTGTATCCTAGAGTCTGCTTTTTATATTGTGAAGGAAGAAAGTTTAGAATGCAGATTTCCAGATGACAATCTGGGACAAAAGGTCATAACCCTGTGTTCTTAGATACATCACAAATACATCATCCTCCACTGACTAGGAACTTGCTGACAGCCCTTTTACATTACTGGAAGGAGGTAACCTAAAGGCATAAATTGTCAACCTGCTTATGCTACACCTTATGCTACAATAGAACAAATCTTTGAACCAGCCATTTCGAAAAACACACTTCATAATTTCTTCAAGACCGGTAATATCTGTGATGTCGCTTCTATTCGGGGACATGTTTTCCTGAACAACCTTCTGTTTGTTCACATCCAGCACTGCAAGAATTTCCAAGCACTGCTGATTAAGGACTATGATATAAACAAGGAAAATAATTGAAAAGTCTGCTGTTCTGATTTCTTACTTTCATAGTTTAACTACAGCCAAATGAAGCAGTTTTATAATATAAGCATCTGGGGAATACGATGAGACTACGTAGATTTACAAAGTCAGATCCCACTTGTTTTTTCTTCTGTCTTTTCCTAGAGCTGATGACCAATTTACAGAGATACTGTCTCAAATATTACTTTTCCATTATGTGCTTGTGTCTTTTTTCCACTTAGAACTAAGGCAGCAGATTTTTTTAAAAACAAAACAAAACACAGTGTTGGGAAAATAATGATCTGTTTCAGCTATTTTAAAGTTTTTTTGGGGGAACCAAAAACAAGGGAAAGGAGCTTGAGATGTGTGACCCAACCCAGCATGGTCATAGGATACAGTTTGGAAAACTCGATTATAACGCTGACAAGCTGAATACCTCAAAGTTTTTGCTATGGGAATCTAGAGACATTAGAAGCGTGTATCTCCAATGATGACTTTAATTGCAGCAGAAGCATTCTGTGGCTTTCCTGGCCTGTTGCTGCCTCCTTAAAAAACATGAACAGGAACACAAGAGGTTTGTTTCCCTCCACACCCAGTATGTCATCAAGCCAGTGTGATACGATGGGTCTGTTTCTTTCAGACCTGATTTACTTTCTATCACAGAATCACAGAATCACAGAATTTCTAGGTTGGAAGAGACCTCAAGATCATCGAGTCCAACCTCTAACCTAACACTAACAGTCCCCACTAAACCATATCCCTAAGCTCTACATCTAAACGTCTTTTGAAGACTTCCAGGGATGGTGACTCCACCACCTCCCTGGGCAGCCTGTTCCAATGCCTCACAACCCTTTCAGTAAAGAAGCTCTTCCTAACATCTGACCTAAAACTCCCCTGGCGCAACTTTAGCCCATTCCCCCTCGTCCTGTCACCAGGCATGTGGGAGAACAGGCCAACCCCCACCTCTCTACAGCCTCCTTTAAGGTATCTGTAGAGAGCGATAAGGTCGCCCCTGAGCCTCCTCTTCTCCAGGCTGAACAAGCCCAGCTCCCTCAGCCGCTCCTCGTAGGACTTGTTCTCCAGGCCCCTCACCAGCTTCGTCGCCCTTCTTTGGACCCGCTCAAGCACCTCGATGTCCTTCTTGTAGCGAGGGGCCCAAAACTGAACACAGTACTCGAGGTACGGCCTCACTAGAGCCGAGTACAGGGGGACAATCACCTCCCTAGCCCTGCTGGTCACACTATTTCTGATACAAGCCAGGATGCCGTTGGCCTTCTTGGCCACCTGAGCACACTGCTGGCTCATATTCAGCCGATTGTCCACTATCACTCCCAGGTCCTTCTCCGCCTGGCAGCACTCCAACCACTCATCTCCCAGCCTGTAGCTCTGCCTGGGATTATTACGCCCCAGGTGCAGGACCCGGCACTTGGCCTTGTTAAACTTCATGCAGTTGACCCCAGCCCATCGGTGCAGCCTATCCAGATCCTCCTGCAGAGCCTTCCTACCCTCGAGCAGATCGACACACGCACCTAACTTGGTGTCATCTGCAAACTTACTGAGGGTGCACTCAATGCCCTCGTCCAGATCATTGATGAAGATGTTAAAGAGGACCAGCCCCAGCACCGAGCCCTGGGGGACGCCACTAGTGACTGGCCTCCAACTGGATTTGACTCCATTTACCACAACTCTCTGGGCCCGGCTATCCAGCCAGTTTCTAACCCAACGAAGCGTGCGCCAGTCCAAGCCAAGAGCAGCCAGTTTCTTGAGGAGAATGCTGTGGGAGACGGTGTCTATGCTACATCTACCCTGAATTTTCCTATCATTTAACATTTTTTTTTCCAGTTAAAGTGACAATGTGACAAGAATAACAAACAGTGCTTGTTGCAAATCTTAAAGAGATTTCCTGCATATCCACTAATACCAGTTGTCAGTAAAAAGAAACTCGTCCTGATGGAAAGCTTTATTCATAGCTAACTCCTGAATTATTCCAGAGCAACAGTATAGTAAGAGGAACAGTGGCCGATGGCTTACTTGCATTTTCAGACTTAGGAGTTTTAACTTCCTCAGTTCTCAGTTTCAATGCTTCCTTAAGAGCTGCATTTTCACAATATATCCTGCAGAATTTAGAAAAAGGCTGTATAATCTTTGAACTAAATATTAAAAAACAGGGAAATGAAAAAAAAATTAGCTGGTTAAAACACATCTACTATTTCTACAAATTAAAATTAGAACTACTAAAAAGAATAGAGAAAAAAATGGAAACTGAAAATAGTTGAGTGTTCAGTTTGACAAGATATTACACATACATCATCAGTTTCCTCATTTGTAATTTTTTTAAGGAAAAAAAAAATGTACTATTTTTCTGTAATAATATCTACCAATAGTAAGCGGTATGTAGCTAGATCTGAATCTGCTAGTTAGGGCCAGTAGACAACCTGAAACTACTTTTAGCCAGCTTTCTGAAAAAAATAGGCAAGAATGACATTTTACATACACAGCATTTTTTGATGGGAGATTCTCATTAAAAACTAATTAACTCCCCTCTGGCTGGTCAAGCAGATGAAAATAACTAAATATTCTTAACAATGCAAAATACAGATTGCACAGTGGCTGGTGACCACAGCACACCTGCAGGACTCTGTATAGACTTGGTATGACTGGTGCTGAACCAAGGCTAAGAAGTCAGGCTATGCCACACTGGCTTCTGTAGGGTCACTCCCACTTACTCAGGCTGTAGTTTGCTCTGCAGGAGCAAAAGCAAGAATCTCTTCTTTCATGTGGAGGTTTGTCTACAATCCAAATAACACACGCTGTTCAAACAGGCAGACCTTTATAATAAAACCACACCTGCAACCAATTTAGCTGTCCGTGAGTGCTCAAGTTTTTTTTTTGTTTTTTTTTTTTTTTTAAATAAGCAACAAACAAATCATTCACATGAAAGTACATCATGCCCCAAACTTTAGAGCTTAACAAGAGATGTGTTTAAGTACCACTAGAAACTCATTTAAATCATAATTACCTTTAGAAACTCAGTAAAATTTGTACTGTAAAACTCTGAAGCACTTGCTAGCAATCTCTTGCTTCCCTGAAAACAGGAAATTGTTATTGGACATACGATAATATAGCTCGGGTCTCAATTTTAGAAAGTAAACTTCCTGTAGTCTTAATACTATTGTAAAGAACAGCTGCACTTTTAAGCATTGCAAACTGAGAACATACAACAGACATTTCTAATGCATTTTGCCATTTTTCTATTCAACAGGAAATGAATGCTTCCAGGAAATCTGAAGTCCTAAATGTTATAGCAGTATACATTTTTCGGTGTATTTCTTCAGCTGCCAGTAAATGCAGCATCCTGTAACTTCATGTTTTTGTTTGAAGCTAAATAATAACTTGAAGTATTTCCTTTGAATATAGAAAGGGATATACACATTCTTCTCATCCTAGTGTCACAGATATCTGAAAACTTTTTGCAGAGACGACAATACATGTCTTTAGCTCATAGCTTGCAGCTTTCTGAAGCTCAGTCTCTAGCTTCCAACCCTTTAGGGTAGTTTTGTTACTCACAGCTACCTTACATCTCATGCTACTTTCCTGAGTCCACAAGGCCAAGTGGTTTTTCAAAAAGGATTCCTTGACATTGCAACTATGTTAAGAGGTGAACAAGATACAAAATCTTAGCAAAATTCTTCTTACAAATGAATAGTTTCTATTTTTTTTTTGCTTATTCTTTGATTCTATGTATGAAAGTTTTAAATAAAAAACTCCACTAAAATAATTGCAACTCTGATGTATAGAGGTCAGACATACTATATGTACATTTAAATAAGTGATACTGCTGGTTACTTTTTCAATGTCTGTTACTGCATTATTAGTTTTGTGCCTCTGGCTTCTTCTGCTTGCCTATCTATACCTTCAGCCCATCCAGAATAATTCTTACTTAAACAAAGAACCAGTTGATCTGCCTCTCTCAAAAGCATTCAATTTTACCTGTACCTAGTCTCATACCTACAACGCAAGAACGTAAAGCAATGATTAACCAGCAAACGATATTTCCACGTGCAGGCACATACCATTATTTTCCATGCCTCATTTACACTTAAAATAAATAGAGACAGTCTGGTTCCTGCTGGCTAACATAATAAACTAAAAGGATGAAAGTTAAAATAGAATGTAGCAAAGCCAGCCAGCTAAAGAATTGAGACTTATTAATTTTAGTACTTTTAACTGAAAAATACAAATCTGACTAGCGTGAAAATTAAATTCACCTTCCCAAAGTGTGATGGAAATTTTGAAAGAAAAAACAAAACACACAAGAACAACAAAACAAAACAACAAAACACTATCACCAACACCAGAAGACCTGATGAAGCAAACTTGGAAAAAGATGAAGATGACATATAGCATAAAATGCAGTTTTAAAAAATAGAAAGAAAAAAGAAACATGTCATAAGTTAAATACCAGTCATATTTTTCTGTCCATTTATCTTCGATGTTTTTAAATCTATCCTGATCAAATTCAATTTCCCATTGCAAAATATTTATTTCCTGTAGAGACAAAACAAACCAGCAGAAGTTCATTATAATCATTAGAGCTGAAGGAAGAAATGGAACAGCTGGTGCTGTATTTGGCACTGACAGAGACTAAGGTGACCAACAGTAACTACAATCTATGTCTTTTAAAATAAATTTGGCAACAGACAACAATGAGTTTCTGCATCACTAACCTATTTGTTCCAGACCATGCTGAATGCACTAAGGCTTATGACAAAAGCAAAACCATGCTGTCATGTTTTCCTCTTCCATTACTGTTCTGTGGAAAGGCCACATAAAAAGAGAAATAGAACTCCATTTACTGAAGTAGCTCAATGCCTTCTTCGTCCTCATCTTCCTGATTAAAATAGTGTATTCATTTCTCAGACTCGTTTGGAAGTTCAAGGTTAACTCAGAAATAATGCAACTCAGTATCAACAACTGTGAATCTCACAACACAGAACAACTGAAAACACAAAAAGAATTGCAGTATCTTGCAGTTATTACTTGTACACAGTGTAGCTGGAAAACATTTAGATCCAAAGAACATTAGCATTTTCCCTTTCCCCTTAAAAATAGAAAAGTTGGGAAAAAAAAAGGGAGCTAATGGAAGATTGGGATAGATTTAAATACACTGACCACCCCTTATTAATAGTGGTGAACTTCTATGATTTCATGCCAGTTTAAAGGAAACCTGCACCCTTACGTTTTCTAAAGTTCTCTTTTCTTCCTCAGTTTTTTGAAGCATTGCTTTTGTATGACTTGTGACTTTATTAAATATTGCCTGAAAAAAAAAAAAAAGCACAACTGTCAAATACAGTAATTAAATAAAGCCCAATATTCAGCTGTACATCAATACAAGTCCATGCTCTTGGTTAACCAGGAGTGTGTTGAATTTCAAACATTAGCAATTACCTTATAAGTCCCCATGGGTTCTAATTTTAAGATACTAAATAGCTACACTGCATAACAAACTTGTGTTTCAATCCCCTGGTCTCTTACTGAAAAATACCGCATGACTTAGATCATGTCTGCAAGGACTCTCCACAAAATCAACTCTCAAAAAACTTGGTTACAACATTGACAACATTGGTTACAACATATACCTTGACCTAGGTTTGACTTATTACAAATGTCTGAGGGTAGAACCTGCAGAACTATAAACGGATTATGTAAATATGCAGTTGATTTCAACATCATGCATTGTGACAGAGAATAAAATATTACAATCCCGGAATCCTCAAGGATAAGCTACTGAGAATTTGCTACAACAGTAAAGTCTTCTTAAGTAACTGTGATGATTCCAAGCATAAAAAGTAGTAAATTGTATGGGCCTAGTCTGTACAGACTTGAAGACTCAACATCTTTAAAATATAGCCCTAGGAAGACTAAGTTTTGCACGGTTTGATGAAGAGTGGCAGAAAGATTTTTTTTTTCCTTTACCACAAAGTAAGCAGAAAATTTCTGAACGAATCCTACCTTGCTCTGCAGAATTCTTAGGGCTTCATCTTTTCCTTCAAGCTGTCTTTGAGAAGCTTCAAGCTCAACTTTCAAAATTTCAACTTCCTGAAGCAAAATAAAACAGGCACACTTGGTAAAAGTCAAGATAATCCTGTTAAAAACTCAACTATAACAGCAATGTAAATTTGCCTCCCCCCTCCGCTCCCCCCCAAAAAAAAGCAAACCAAAAAAACCCACCTCCTCTTGTTTTTATCCTCTTTGATTCTTTTCTAATGGCTTGCTTGTGACAAAATGTTAACAGCATGCTAGCACAAAATCCTTAAAGAAGAATACTTGCGATTTTTCTTTCTGTTCTCTTCCAGTATATTTGGGAAAACAAAACAAACCACTAAATATTGTAGTTCTCCCTTGCTAAAGAAGTTGTATATACCAACATAGGTCTAGAGCATTTACATTAAGTGAGCAAACAGAATATATTTCTTTATATGTGCAGCATTCTCTATGAAAGAAAATATACTACACATTGATAGCACTTAGGACTTATATATTTATAATA